>NW_028185273.1:1583303-1660771 GCF_003343005.1 Rhea americana
GAGCCGCGCTGGAGCCGCCGCCCGGAACGACCCCGCCGCCCGCCCAGGTCCCCAGCGGTGACCGCGCACTGCGATCCCCAGCGATGTCCCCAGCGATGTCCTGCACAGCAGAGACCCGCCGAGCAGCAGCCCCAGCGGTGTCCCTCACAACCACGTCCCCCGCAGTGACCCGCGCAGCCCTGTCCCCAGGAGTGTCCGCAGTGGTGTCCTGCACAGCAGTGACCCGCACAGGGGTGTCCCCAGCAGTGTCCTGCCCAGTGATGACCTGCACAGTGTATATGTGTCCCCGGCAGTGTCCTGCACAGCAGCGACATGCCCAGCGGCCCCTGAGCGTCCCACCCATCTCCACACAGCCCAGCGAGCGCGGATCGCCCTGGGCTTATTCGTCCAGATGCTTTCTCATTCTGGAGACATTCTGCACAGCCAGGAGCAAGTGCTTGCTTTGCCTCTGTTCTTACCCTTCTCTCATTTTTCTCTTCACTTTTCCTCTTCTTTTTTTTTTTTCTTTTTTTTTCCCCTTTCCTTTTCATTTCCTTCTCTTTTACTCATTTTCTTTTTCTTTTTCCCCCTTTTCTCTTTTCCCTTTTTTCCTTTTATCCTTTTATCTCTTTTCTTTTTTTCTTCTCATTTTTGTTCTTTTCTGCTCTGTTTCAGAAACAAGCAAGGTGCACAAGGAAAACAAGACAGATCCCCGAATCACTTCCTCGAACACAAAGAGCTTGGTTGTGGTTTTCAGTTATCTTCAGGGAGCTCAGCCCTACGAGTTCAGTCCTAAGAGGTCTCCAGTTTAATAGGACCTGATCATTTTAGCCAAAACCAAATCCCCAGAGCAAGCAGTGAAATGACTGCAAAATTATGTTAGCTTTGTATACTTCAGCTTACAGATACTTAGCTGCTAAGGTGGCAGCTGAGAGACCTCTCTGCTCTCCCAAAGCTGCTTAGAGATGAGAGGTAACATTATGTTATCTGTTACATGTGGGTACTTGGACCCACTGAGACAGCCCAGGGCAGCCAGAGTATAATTTCTTCTAGCTATGGTAACATTGATATTAAAATGTTATTTAAATCCAGGCAGGTCAGTTCTGTGCTGTTATCCACTACTACTGTATTATTACCTATAATATGTTGGATGTCACCTGCAGGTGACATATGCAAAGGCAATAATTCAATAAAATTTGGATGAGTTTAAAATGGTTGGCTGAGTTTGGAACAGTTTAGAGAATGACTTTCATTGGATATGTCTAGCGAAAAACAAGAAATTAGGTCTSCAACAGTCTATTAAAAGACAATAGAATACAAATGGAAAGCATTAAAATTTCTACTGGATGCAGGAAAGTAAGTCCTCTTAAATAACCAGATAGAAGAATCATAATTAAAGGAGAGAACAAGCTTATGCAGTTTGTCCCAGCAAATATCTTGCTTTTTCTTTTTCAGGTTTAGTTTCTTGCTGTCAGGAGTATTACTAAGTAAATTGTGAGTGAGAAGAGCAAAGAAATACAGCAACTCATTCTTAGATGATGAAGCAGCATTGAAACTCTTACACAGCAATCCGGCAAGATAGGCAGAGATTTTTTTCTACTTTGGTGTGAGATGGTTCTCAGGAAGAATGTGTTGCTTATGCCCTGCTATTGGTTATCTCTTTATCACAGAGATATATTTAACAATGAGGAAAAGCAGTTTTTGGCAAGGCTGGCATTCACAGGAAGCTTAGAAAAGGGGCAGAGCTTTTGCTCTGTCTCACTCCTGTACCCCAGAGGAGAGTTGTCCGGGGTAGAGACGATCATCCGTTCCACACACGTCGCCAGTGCCAAAAATTTCTGATGAATCCCAGAGGTGAGGAGAAATCTCAGGACTGTGTTGTAATTTTCTCAAAACCAGGTGCTGCCACTAACTATTAGATTTTGAAAACTACAGTCTAGCTCAAGTTGCCAGCTATTTTTGTATTTTTCTGCCACATTTGCCCTGGTTTAGACTTTGCCGCTCARAAATCAAATTTCCAATAACATACCCACTTTTCAAACTAAAATGTAACTGTATTATTATAGAGACAGTAAGAAGGGAAAAGAAACCAAGGGTATGAAATACAGTTTTCAACTAATTTCCCTGACTTGTAACTGGTTCCAATGAGTCTCATTCTGTTGTTTTCTTTTTCCCAACCAAAGTGTCTCCATTGCCTTAAATAGCCTTCTGCTTGGTTTTTAATACCACAAAGACAAAACAGCGGACAATGTCTTCCAATAGTGAATTAAAAAGAGAACTAGGCTCTATTATTTACCAYGCTTACCAGCTCTGTTATTTACTGTGCTTATTTAGGCTTGCTGTAGAGCACGTTTTTCCCAAACTCTGATAATCTCAGTCCATTCCTGTGGTGCACCTCTACTCATATTAGGCAGAAGACTGAAAACACCTGCAACTGGGCAAAAGTGGCAGTCTGAGACCAAAATATATATCCAATTGCAAAATACTTTTATTTTCCAAGTTTAAATTATATCCACAGTAACTTCGAAGGCTGAATATGAAAACTATTCAGGTCAACTTCAAAGTGCTTTTCAGATATATTATCTGTCAGTCCAGGGCATTCCACATGCCCACACCTCTCCACAAGCAAACTTTCTGGAAGGTCCTAACTTGCACAAATAGAATTCATTTTTGTTTGCTGCTGAGAGGTTAATCTGATGGCAACAAAATGAGGAGACTTCAAAGATCCTGCAGGGCATTTTTTTTTCTTTTAGACCTGTGTTTGCACACAGTGCTTTATTTACTTTTCAGAAATACCCTTCCGAAAGCAATCCACTTAAATTTTGAATTGAAGCAACACAGTGAATGATGTGACAACAAAAGCTCTGCTTTCTGTCTCCTTCCTACTGTGCCGCACCAGACTTCCCAGGAACACCATAATCAGCTGCAGCTTGAGTTTGCCTTATGAGGCTTTTGTTCCTGTTGTTCTGAAAAAGTAGAATTTCTCCTGATAAGAATTAATCCTTACTAAGTTGAATAATCAGTCATGGTGTTTTCTATTGAGGCTGACAGTTTAGAGTAACAGCAATATTTTGTATTAGAAAAATAAAGAGTAATTTATGTTCACTGATGATCAGTCTATATATACTACACTACATAAATAAAAGGTTTTTAGTAGTTTCATAGGCTTTGCTGTTACACAGAAACACTGTGCTGTTTCAAAGACCAGCTCAAGCTGTTCTACATAGGTCACTCACAAGAGTGCACTGGCCATATAGAGAAGTACCTGGCTATATTTGACAAAGGCCATTTGCTGCAAAAACAGCTCTTATCTTGCATCCATTTTACCTTGGAAGTCCTACTAGTGGACCTCTGCCATGGAAGCCACATTTGCTAGCAGCATCTCAATTACAACCATTGATTTTAGTTGTGAGTGGTAGTGGTGCATGAAATTGCTTGWATTCTAGAGGTTAGTGTGAAGGCAGCAGAGTTAGCTATTAGTTGATTTTTAAGGGCCTTCACCCTGGAAGCTATTGAAGAAATGTCCAAGTATTGGGATGAACACAGAGCTGCTGCTGAGCTTCCACATAGAAAATGCCAGGCAATTTTTAATACCTGACCTAAATGGATGAGTGCTTCAAAAATATTCTTTTCCTTTTTTTTTCTGAGTTAGTTCCTTAGAGGTTCAGTGAGCTGAACTGGTTTGCTGAGGGATGAAGCACCTGAGCCCACGCGAGGAAGAGAGCCCCAGGGCAGTCAGAGGAGGGGGAGGCAGCACTGTCTCTGCCAGCAGCAGCTGACTATTAGTCTGGCCTAGCCAGTCCATTTGGTGGACACACACACGCACACCCCGCCTTTGCCTATCAGACTACAACTACATCTTTTGGCTGAATAAATGGAATATAGCCTATGAAATAATAGTATCTCAGTCATAAGTACACTCTCTCACGTTAGTTCCTATTTTATCTTAATTCTAAATGCAATTCTCATCTAGAAAGTATCTCCAGAAATGTTATCATGAGGTTGTTCCAGTTTGTTTTTCTTTTAATGATATATTCTCCAAGCAATAAGTTTTCTAACTACTGGTCCAGGACAGTCAGCCTGCTGTTCAGACGCCCTTTCCCAGCAATTTAGGCCACCCTCGCTTGCAAAGGCTTTGCTCCGGCATGAAGGCATCTATGCATGATGTGTGAGGGACAGAAGGCACTTGACTTTTGTTTGTTTGCTATCTTCCTGCAGAGCTTGCAAGGTAGCTTTACTTTTATATGTGCATGATTAGTCAGAGTAAAAGCAGAAGGTAAGAGTTTAACATAATCACTTGGCAGAACAGAAGTACCGCTTAAAAAATGAGCATCCCAGATTTTTATTCCRCATATTCCCTGTTTCTTCTGCTGTTGCATGATTTTTTTGGTAGCTATTTTCTGTGATCACRACTGAATCCATTAATTCCCTTCTTGAGGAAGTATCATTATGACTATTTAAAGATAAGAGAAAATGATACCAAGAGATTAGGCCCCTCTCCAGCAAGATGCACGAGCACTTGCATAGCCTGTGGCACCTAATAACCGCACGGTAGGACGCTGCTCACTTTTTCCAAGTTATGCAATTCTGGAAGGATTTACTGAACCTGGGCCTSCCGGTTTGCCCGAGGTCTTCCCAAGAAGGCAGCTTCCCTCAGTCTCCACTGCGCCCTTCGCCCGCTTCCCCTGCCGCCTGCGAGCAGCACCCTGTTCTGCCAGATCCAGATCAAATATCAGCCTTGATTTAGGCCTGTTCAGCTTCTTTTTCATCCAGCTGTAAAGTACTGAGTGAGCTGAAAAGACTAATTGCCTAACCTCACAGGCGTTATTTAAATCGATGTGAAAAGTACCTAAGACGGATTATTTCCCGTTATTTCCCGATCAGATTTGCTCCGCTTACTATGTGAAACTGTCCCTCGTATTAGCTCCGTCCAAAACGCAGTTTGCTTCCCTCTTTCTCCTGTGTCGCCTCCAGTAGCAAAGATTCGTCTTCTTGACGATGACGCATTTTGCAAGGAAGAAGGCAGCTCCCCCTCGTGCAGCTGGYGAGCCTGCTGCGCTAGCAGGAATAAACACCCGTTTGGTCAACGAAGGCAGCGGGAATGGCAACGCGTCCCTGAAATCAGGGCGCTGAACTGTGGAGAAAGAGAGTCATTTTTCTGATCATCGCCCCACTTTTAAAAGCCTGTGCCAATCTTTCCAGTGGCCTGATGAAAAGGTGGATTTTGCTGACTTGAATAATTTAAAAGTAAATGATGATTCTGGTGTACCCTGGCTGGCAGAAGAAACTGTTTATATAATTCCGGGCTTGCTAATAACCCTCTCCATAGCTAGAAATGGTGCCAGCAAAGCTGCTGGCTATGTAAAAATGCTTTCACATTTCCTTGCTTTTATTGTTTTCTGTCACAGCTTGTTTTTTTTTAATTAGTACGCGAACTATTTTTAGTGCCTGTAGACAAAAATGTATTGTTCTGGCTAAAATGAGGCCAGGTACCATGACAATGTATTCAGGGAAAAACATTTGGAGCCAGGGTTTGTCTTTGGTTGTGTGCACACACCAGTGAAAGCTTGCGTGCTTAGCCCAATTAGTTACAGCTTTGTCATCTCAGGGACGCCGGTGGAATTGTGTCAGCGTGCAGGGGCAGAGTTTGGCTCTCAGGCTGCGGAGAAGTATTCTGCGCTGCGCACATCTAGCATGTGCAGCATCTAGAATATTCTGAATTATTTCCTCCATCCAAATTCCACACATATCTTGCTATTAAAGAGCAGAACAATAAACAAAGCTTTTCAGTCAGATGATGGACTTAGTCAGCTTTGATTTTTGATAAGGCACCTCTTTGTAATTCATCTAATCAACCTCTGGGGGCCAGAGACCCCAGAGCCACTGCTTTGTACGCAGACCATATGCTACCCAGAGCTCTACCCATGCGTGTAGACCCCTGGGTTTGCATTGTGCCKCTAAAAGCACAATAAGATTTTATGAGCCCTGATTCAGCCTGAAGGCAGTAGAGCTTTTCCATATGTAACAGTCTCAATTGAGAGGCAAGACGTGGAGACCTTTTATATCAGTTTCCAATAGAATTTCAAATCAAGTTCAAGTCTTGATCCTTTGTCTTCAGGTTTGCTCAAAGCCCAGTCTGACACTGTGGCTCTAGTATGGTCAACCATTTAATTCCACTAACACAATGAGGAACGGAGAAAGCTCATCTTTGTGGAAGTTATATCATTACTGGGAACCTGTGGGAGGAATTCAGCAGAACTGAAGGGCTCTCCTAAAGAAATTAATACTTTCTATACTCCAGGTACAAGCCTCATTTTTTCATTTTGCCTAAATAAAAAGAAGTATGTATATTTAACAAGAAAATCTCCAAAAAACTACCAGGACAAGTCATTCATTCCAGTGTGCCAACTTCACTCTGTGTCATAAAAAAAGACAAATATTACTCATGTTGTTAAACACACCTGTGGAAGTTCACCAATACTATGATGACAAGTACAATGTAAGCAGCTATTCAGAACATCAAGGCTTGTCAAGTTTAGGATCAGTCCCAACTGCATATATGAAATGCATCCTGATACTCTTTTCAGAAAAAGAAGATCAAATATTTCATTGAGAGAAAGAAAAAAAGAAAGATTATTTCCAGTCATCTGTGAAATACAGGCTTTTAACACTTCACCAAATAATTCCCATATAGAGGCAGAAGATTCACAGTTAAACCAGCTCTACTTTAAAGTAACAGCCATTTTCAACCTTTTCCAGGTATTAGGTCACTAAAAACACTGCAGTAGAGGCACAGACCTCTGCAGAAATCTCACAAAATCTAGCATCTAAAATTTTACTTCTCTCAGTCATCTTAGAAGTAGTCCACAGAAGGACCACATGAATCACAAGCTGATACCCATTGAAGTAGAGAATCCCTTTCTGGTTTAGAGACTGGAAAAAATAGAGAAGTCACCAGATTCTATGGTAATACAAAAGCTATGTTCGAAGACTTCTAGCTTCAGTCTCCCACCTCTGGCCTGCAATCTTGCCAGCAGTGTAAATACCAAATATGCTGCAATACATGAGTGACCTTTAGCCCAAAAGGCGTGGGGCAGGATTACTAAGAGAAAAGAGAGAGTGGACATGAGCCGCAGTTCCTGGCTCAACTGGAGACTCTGCTTCAGTCTTTGCCTCATGGCCCACTCTGGTCTTCCAGTGCCTTTCAGCACTGGCTTTGAGTATGTCCTGCATATTCTTATAACCAATAGCAATGCAAGTGCCACAATCCCAAGAACTTTGTCCTGGGACCCCCTTAAGCAACGGAGAGGAAGGAGAAGGCCACCTCCACAGTCAGGAATCCTGCACAGTTGTCACCACTCGCCTGTGTTTGGACCTGTAAGTCCAACTGGACTTCTGTACTAGAGGGAAGCACAAAACTGTGGGGTTAGACCAGTAATTTTTACTCTCTTCTTGCACTGAAATTTGTTTTGATAGCAATGTCCTTTGACTAAATTGTCATAGAACCAGGATGTGTATATGGTAGAAACCAAGCCTTGTCATAAAAAGCAGAGAAATCAATTACCCACGCTGATTCATTTAGATCAGTGGAAGATCCAGTCCAGGATGATCACTCCATTCGTACCATAGCCCTCAGGGTGTCCCTTTTTGTCTCTTCAGAAGAGTCTTCTCCCATTTAATATTATTTATCTCTTCCTATAGCTGCCTTCTCCACTTTGTTACTTGTGCTTGTGGCATGGCCAGGAGTTACCCCATAGCCCCTGGCACTTGTTGTAGTTGTGGTGCATGAGAGGTTTGTGATACATGAATAGAGGCAGTCAGCTGAATTTGGAGSCATTTTCAAAGGGACACTGAATGACTTACTGCCTGGTGAGCTACTCCTGATCTCCAGCTGTAATGTTCTCCTTACGGAGTTAATTGAAGTGGCCCCTTCCAGACCAGCAGAAGRGTACAGATCAAGGACCTTGGAGAGAGTTCATGTTTTGTTAGCACTYACTGCACTGTGACAACTATTTTGCGCTTCCTTTTTTGGATTAGCAGTAACAGATACTTCCTTATTTGAAACATTAAYCAAAAGTACAAGGAGAAATAGTGATCACAGAACCAAAAGGCCCTTGCTGCAATAAAAATATCATCTTACAAAATATGGGCATTGTTTTAAAGATAAATAATCTTAAAGAAAAATATAAACCTGAGTCTCCACCAGAGTTGCTCCTCCTGGTCTCTATGGAAATATACTATTTTACAGTGAGGTCTGCCCTTAAGTGTTTTTGAGTCATTCATGTATTACAAACTTCTCTGAATGCTCTGCACTTCATAAAATCACCCTGAACAAATTTGGTGTTCTTCCTGATACAAATCCTTTGTGGTATTACCTGCATTTCCTCTACGCCCTTTAAAAGGCTTTTTAAAATATTACTGAAGGGTAAAGGTGCCAAACAGACAAGCATGGAGGAACAGTCCTTTCCACTGAGGTGTTGAGTTTGCCTCCAGTTCTCACACTCTAGATGCTGGCTGTGGACATGGGATGAATGAAACCCTTTTTATTACTACTTCAGTAGCAACAGCACCAAGACTRGTTTAGTGTACATGGCACATCTGTACGCACCTTTGTCATATCCCTTACAACAAGGGAGACTACCCAAAGCATACAGCAGTTTTTTAAGTTTTGAGCATCTCTAAAGAACAGGAACAGTCTATGCAATCTGAGCCAAGATCTACCCAACATAAACTTACTGCTATGCCATTTAAAAAAACTTAACTGCTGTGCATTTTATTTCACACATCAGCAGATGGCAACTTGAATGTGAAAGGATGACACCTCATTTCATTCAAGAGTAGTTCAGAAATGATCTAAGTTGGTAGTAACTTAGACTGGACCCAGTTTCCATTCCCATTTCCAGTTTTCCATGAAGCTTTGGAAAGGCAAGTTAATCTGCCTGAATAACTTCAAGGTATTCAGGGGTCAGCTCCCATCCATTTTAACGAGCACCACTGAGGAACTAGGCCACAATGTCTTAGCTCCCCAGAATACTGTTCTTTCTGGGCAAAAAGAGGAATATTCACATGTCCTTTCCTCTTTGGGTGCTAGTTGATAGATTCATCGATAGTTTGAAAAGGGTAGGGTGCCTGTAGGGTGCCGCTCAAGTACCCAGAACTAGGCTCCTGACCATACCTGCTGCCAAATCAGTCACACCAAAACTAAACTTTAGTTTTTAAACTAAGCTTTGGCTCAGCTTGTATTTAAGTTTAAATTATCCAATTGATTTTAATCAAATAATCATACGCTTCAAGTTTAGTGTGTGCTTATGTGTTCTGCTGTATTCATGCTTAGTTCCTTACTGTTCTTTCCACTTCTGACTGAATCTGTGGATAAAAGATGGAATTGAAAGGAGCTAAGCACCCTGCAAGCACTAGATTTTTATTGATTGCAAATAAAAGAGTTTAAGCAAATTTATTCTCACCTGTTGACAGATAAATTACACTATAAATTAAGAAAACAGAAAGTTACACTTTTAAAAATGTGATAACACTATAGTGGAGGTTATGAAGATTCTTTTAAAAAGGTAAATCCTTATATTACCCTTAAGAATGAATTTACAATTTATTATCACTTCATGGCTGAAAGAAGAAAGTGACTGATTCTACATAGGGAATAAATGTGTCTAGAATTTACATTCTGTTGAAGTAGATGACAAAGGTAGATACAGCTCTGAACTAAAGAGGAGACTGCTCAGCTTTGACTGTAGCAGATGAAGCAGAACAGACATCTCATCACCTAATGCTAATAAATGTGAGGGCTTTCCCCACTCAGGACATCTGCTCATCCATGAGCCTGAATTTATCTCACCATCTCTGCATTTTAATGTGTCCATTATATCTATAAGTGCATACCGTTAAAGAAAGAGTTGATTTTAGGGCTATGTTATCTCTTGATTTGTTCAGATCTTTCTCTTAGATGTCCTATCTTTCTATGCAGCTTGAAGATGCCAGTACGACAGTTGTATTTGATTCCCATACTGGCACTAATCTTCGTGAGCAGCAAAACAGAGGTCAAGCCTCTGCGTCTGCAGCATGTTTGTCAATGCCTCGCACAGTTATCTCCACCACAGACAAGTACAAGAACTATACTCTTTTATTTTATTTACACCAGCACAGCACTTCCACAATTTTGATGCTAACATTCTTTATGTCAGTTTTGGGTCAGTTATTGATATAATAGATCCATGGAGAGCAAAACTAGATATGCTGCAGTTAGTGCATGCAGAGACTTATATTTCAAATAGGAGATCATTGACTTTTCTCTTGAGATCATATTCTGTGTTTCTCCACAGCTTACAAAATTTACATAACGTTTCTCCTGCAACACTGAATGCGTATCAATGCAGAATTGGCACCTTCTTTAAAAATCCAGCAATCTGACACTGTATGTCTCAGGATGGGGAATTAAAATTTATAAGTTTTCGTAAAGTTATAAATCTATATTGGCTCCAGGAAGAATATACTGTATAGACCCTTCAGCGTGACTTTCAAAGATCCTGAACAGCCATACTAACCTGGCCACCCGTTCACATCTGTGTGTTCTAGGAGAAAACTTCAGTCCTATTTGTTCATCCAGAGCAGTCAAAAAACACTGCAACTATCTGTAAAGGAAAAAAAATATATACACTCATTTGGAAGAAATGCCTTTACATTTACTGTATTAGAAAAAGGTTTGACAGCACCAAGTGTTTAATCTGTAAAGGGATTATAGTTATCTTCACAGCATGCACACATCATTAATGTCAATGGGAACTGCACCTCCAAGACTCAAATTGTTGGCTGTAAATAGTATCCCAGGAGGGAAACTAAAAAGTATGGTAGAAATAAGCAAACTCCAGCAAACATTTTCTCCCAGGGTAAGTGATCACAGAATTTGGAACTGAAGAAAAATAATCAGAAGCTTGCCTAAAATTGATTCTGTTTCAGTTTTATGAATTAGGTATATTAGTTGATATTTTGGTTCTATGTTTCTTAGCCAACTTATTTTTCCTTCACTTCCATAATCCTGCTTGATCTGAAGTTCAGTGCTGGCCTATGTTTGCAGACAGTATTATATTAAGATTGCTCGTTCCCATTTTATTTCTCCCATGCTCCAAACTACTGGAAAAAAATCAAAAAAAATAAAATAAAATTGATCCAGCTCATTTACTTATTTTGAAAAGACCAGTGATGAAGGTACAGCTAGAAAGGACATCAAAATAATCATTTGATCCCCCATGAAGACCAAATTGCACTGTCAGAAATAGATAGCYTAGTGCCTCTCAACTCGTAATGTCCGGCAAGTTATCCTATTTTGAGATGACAGTGCTTGCTCAAGGGGCAAAGTAAGTCGTGGGAATGGTTTTTCTAATCCACRGAGGTTTTAAGATTTCTGGGTAACATTATAGAGCCTGACACATTCTCAGGTGATTTAAGATGATCACACAGAGGCTCAGAGCTTATCCTTTGAATCTCCATCACTGACAGCAAGATACTTGGGACTTGGCCTCTGTCCTGGCCTCAGAGAAAAAAGTCTCCCAGAGCATTCCTGTGTGCACGTGTTTAAATGTGTGCATGAGACAAGGGTCTTTTAGAACACGAAGCAGGATGATTCAAACAACACTGACATCKTTATCTATGAGAAAAAGAACAGGGGTTTGGAAGTAATGCCACAGACAGCAGCTGACTATGCTGCAAAACATGCAGCTTTTAAGCAGATTTCTCTATGGTTTTTCTAAAGAAAAAAGAATCGGTATCTTAAAATGGAGGTTTCCAGCCTGGCATGCCTAAAGCAGCCTCTAGCTTCTTTACTGCAAACATTTAAGAGGGAAAAAAAATGTTTTGGTCTATTGTGTTACTTGGTTTCATGACCTTCTTACAAATCAACTCCGATCACTTCTAAAAGTGTCTTGCTAARGTAGTAAACACTTCCCCTTAACAAGTTTTCATTTATATCTGCAAAACAGGACTTACTGTACTTAAAAAAAACAAGCTAAGCAGATTAATCACTTGTGCAACTTCACTGAAGTCAACAGGCCCTCTTAGGTAGGAATTGGATCGACAAATTTCACAAAAATGTGGTTCTACTTCTTTCTACATCATCAAATTAAAAAGTATAGGATCAATACTGCCCTCCACAGCTCAGCACAGTGGAACTAAACTGATTCCTTGAATGAGTAGCATTTGAATTTAGGATGTGCACAGAGCGAGCCCAACTGAAGGCAGACCTAATCTCTAGTTGTGCCCTAAGGCAGCACTGTAGTACAGATAAACAGTGATAGCATGTTTGCAAAGAGGACTGAATTGCTGCAAGTGAGAACCAACCAGCCAACAGCAGACACACACACATATAATAACAAATGTAATGTTACTGCTGYGACACGTCAGGAATGAATGTTTGCAGCACACAGTGTTATGCTGGAGAACCTGAAGCCTGACCACAAGCAAGAGATAAGGCTCCCCAGAGTGATTTAGCAAGGCGTATCATATCTTGGGTGGCACTGCAGGCCCACTAATTCTCAGAAATCTCTCCCAGACCAGGGAATACACTATAAATGCCTTTTCTGTCAGGAAGTCCAAAGTTTTTAAGRGGTTTTAAAATGACTGTAGCTGGCTACACAAGCTCTTTACACAGTGTTCACCACCATCCAAGACTGTGTGAGACACAAAAGTGCTTGAATACTATCTTGGCCTTCAGATGAAGTGGCTTCAAATGGAAGGAGACCTTTATTTTCAAAAGAACAGAAGCAAAAACTACTAGCACTRTCCTACCTTTCTGCCCACATGACCCAGACATCCTCCTCCAGCCCCAGACAGCACTAATGCTCACACTCCTACGTGTGACCGAACAGACCTCACAGCTCTAGCAGCCGTCTCCTCCACGCCTACTGTGCCACCCGCCCCTCCAGGATCTGCTTAGCAGGTGGCTGCCCCTCTTCATTAGCCACCAGCAGYTGGTGTAACCCTCTTCTTTTTTCTGAACTTAATTTCTACAGAAGAACAARCACAGCAGTATTCATTAGGTATTTGCCTATCCTAGCAAATCAGTGCCTGTTCTGGTCCATGGAAGAGTTTTGCTTTATACTGTAGAGTATCTTCTTCCTTAAGAATATYCTTCCTTCTCTTTTCAAGCACTGATTTTTTCTTACTGCCAAGGAGGGTAGTGGGGAATTTGCTTTGTGACATAAAAACTATTAAAGCGATGGCTTAAAATTTTCACTAAACTGTATACAACTTTGCTGCAGTAAGTTACAAACCTTGTGTTGGTAGCTATTCTCACCTGTTAAGTAGATTCCTAACAAAAGTTCTATCTTTTAATATAAATATTCATTTGCTTTTATGCAGTAGTAATCAAATAAATGAGGGTTAAATGAGCACCTTGAACTAGATATAAACTTGAATAGATATAAACTTCTACACTACAGTAGTACCAAGAAACTGATGCTGAGGCTAGATGTTATCACAACTTCCAAACAGGTTTTTGCTTTGATCATATTCATTTGTAGTGCAGCAGTACAAAGCAATTTGAAGGAAGTAAAAATGAATCCAGCCCTTGGGCCTTCTACTTAGCAMCTGCTGGAGTGATTTACACCTGCAGGAAGTGGATATAAAGCACTATCAAATGAGAATTATCGGTTCACTTGCCCTGCTTTTTAAGCCCAGTTTGCACAGGTTGGAAGGATTACCTAAAGTGCAAGGCAGCAATAAGGCAGTACAGTCAAACCCATCCAAGCCCTGTTAGCCTGAACAAATTTGCAAAGTCAAGGTCCAATTTCATGATTAGCTTTTGTGAGAATATACTTCTACTGAAAGGGTAGTAGAAGTAGATGTCTTTTGACCATCATCATATGCAGATTGCTGCTACCACCCATATCTGGTGTTTGGGACATACAGAGTCAGGTCAGATTACAGATTCAGCTGGATGATGATCATATTTGAGGGGCTAATTTTCAGGCAGCTCTGCAAGSTGATCCAATAGCTGTGAGATTGCAGAAGTTTTAATGCCAGCAAGAGAGATATGGTGGGCATCTGCAATTGCAGCAACATAGGTGACGGCACACGCAATTTTGGTAGCAGCATGACCTTGCATTGGCTTAAGCTAATTAAGACACTGTACCTCCAGTCATGATGTTGAGTACATCTTGGCATCAGCAKTAGCATCGTGTTTTAAAGATGTTAATTGAGTATATAGCTTTAAACTATTAATTATGGTGCCACATTTATCCTTAACCCTATATTGTTCTAACTTAACTCATCCTATTAGGTTTTTTGTGGTGCTTTTCACCCAGTAAACTCAGTTTTTTGAATCTAGATAGTTGCTAAAGTCAGCTTCTCTTAAACATGAATAGAAACATAGTATTTAATTAGACTTCTCAACATTTCACAGTAAAGCCAGTAGCAGACGTTTATATCAGCAAGGAGAAAATAATAAAAATATGTTTCTAAAACTTCTAAAGMTATATATGCTTTCCAAAGGCCAAATTTCAGTTTGATAGTAGAATACKCTATCTTCCCTTGAACAAACCACTTAAGTGAGTACATTATTTTAATGCTAGAGTTAGTGAGAATTCATTTTGCAATTTAACTCYACTGGAACTCTGAGGAGACATTTTACAAGATGCTTGTCTTTCATTTCTGGAAAAAAAAGCTGACTGTGCAGGAGTGTTTCCTGCTGGTTTATCACTTCTTGCACCAGGAGTCTGGTTTGGCATTTTTCCCCTCAACTTCAATAGAAATGAAGAACAAGCTTGATTGAGGTGTTGCCAGCTCTCACAACTTCATCACAAACCTCGCTACTTCTAATCTTTTTTCTTAAAGCCTCAAGATTTTGGCTGAGAGAGAGCTAAACTTTTCTATTTCATAAGAATCTCCCCTTTCATTAAAAAGAAAGCTTCCATCTTTTTCTTTACAGASCAAGGATGAACAATGTGAGACAAGYCCATTCTCAGAAYGGAGGACTCCATAGTCAGATGCAAATAAGCCATCTCTCTTTTTCTTCTTCATGAYTTTTATGCCATGGAGATTACATTTATGTTTTAAGTCTGGGATTGGCAGTATTGCAAATATAGCAGGAAAAACATAAACATCTTTTGTCAATTATCAGTGTGACTGAAAAAAAGTTAGGACTGAGATTGTGAAGTTGCCTCCAAGATTTAGATAGCTAACAAAAATAAAAAGAAATGGTTCAGGTAAATGAAATTGTTATTGTGTCAAGGGAAATATGATGTTTAAGTAATACTCAAGTTATTAATATTTTATTTCAACTTAGTATTACTCTTTTAATGACACAGTTATGCAACCAAGCTAAAAAACTTATTTATCATATACAATTAAAAGTGTTAAAATAATACGACCTGTTCATGGTTCGTAATTTATTTAATTCAAGGTCTGTAACACAGGCGCAAATATGAAAGCTGACACACACGCCATTAGGYAAAAAGTGAACTACTAAACAATTGGACATTTTATTTAAATTAAAACCTGGAAAACATGATTCTGATRGAATTTCAGCTTTTTAGCTTTTAAAAATCCCCAAATAAAAAGATGAGTCATTCAAGAATGATTCTAACTGCTGTGTAATGCCATAGTTTGGATCTGTAAAAATCCATTTTCAGGCAAATTGGACGGCCTAGTTCTCTCAGATAGTAAATGGCACTAAAAGAGGACGTTCTGCCCTCTSCACAGCCCCCTGTGTTTCTTTCTGCACTCTTCCCACCTCAATTCCAGCTCAAAATGTCTTGCAATTACAGTATCAAGGCCTGATCCTGCTGCCCAGGTACGTAGTAACAGCCTACAGCGCAGGTCAGCGATCCACCGTGTGTGTTACACAGATCATTCCACTTGCAAGTCAGGGGTTACAGAAACTTTGGTCCAGAACCTCGGTGGAATCTGTTCATTTTGAAACAAAATGCAATTGGACCGTCAGTAAAGCGTAAGTGAAGCCTTGAGGGAATAGGGGGTGGAGGGGAACGGTGAGAGGAAAGCTAGCTTCATTCACCTCTGCATTGATCAGCTGGGGGCTGCCCTAGCCCAGGCTGGATTCCCACTCCCAAGCAGCCCCCAGGATCCCTGGGGTCTCCTGCTGGCTCTGCTCCAGCCAGACATTTCTGCCCCTCCTCTGTGGGGCAAAATAGCCTAGTTGGGGGCACTGCCTTTTTCCCTCCCGCTTTTTCTTCCTCTGGCTATGGCTGCAGCACAAGAGGGAGACACAGGAGGACAGCTGGGCATCTTCTGCAAGGGCAAGAGTTCTCAGGGATATGAAAGATGAGGAAAGAGACCTTGTTCCTGTAGTTTCTCCAAAACCAAGTGCAGCCTCCAGAACCTCTCTGATCTGTTCTCACCCCTATCTCCACCCAAAGACTTGTTGGGTCTTCATGGACCTTTGCAAGCTGTGCGCCAGCCCAAGAAATCCAGCCAGACCTGCTTCRCCTCCCAGATCAGCCTTTCCCAATCTCGCTAAACCTGCTTTGCTCTCGCCTCCTTGCCATGCCACGCTAACCCAAGGGCAAGATCAGTTCTGCAAGGTGAACTGCAGGGTCCTGTGAGCACTTTCAATCCTGTACATTAGCATAAACAGACTCCCCTCTCTTTCACTTCTTACAGTTTTTATGAAGGGAATAAATGGAATGGGAATCCCTCCTGCAGGAGGATCAATTGAATCTGCATTTTTAAGCACACTGGAGGTTGCAAAACCGGAGCACACCTAAAACAATATTTTGCTTGCCTTCCTACCAGGTTAATATCTCCCATTTCCACAGGCTGGGCATACTCTGAGGTGAGTAGGATTTGTCCCCTGTCCTGCTCAGTGTGCAATATCATCCTGTCCAACAAAGCCTGCACTTTATTTTTATTGAAGATCAAAATGGGATTCATGTAAATAAACTATATCTCATTTAGCTTTCTTGGAACAGGTTCTCATGAAAGGAGTAGAGGTTTTCATAACATTTACTTGGAATATTTATTTAAACTTTGGAGGCCTTCAGCACATACAGTTTTACTGTTAACATTTCCCAGGCATTATCTGCAGATCACCTACGCTAATTTTATCAGTTCACACCATATGTGGTATGAGATTGGGGCTTTTACAGGCTGTTATCCATTTTTATGTATTTTCCTCGCTGGTAAAGGAAAGCAATTTTAGTTGTATGGTTGCCTCCACTGTAAGGTTTGTTTTTTTATTAATTGTTTTGTCCGTACAAGGAAATGTTGAAAGCTTTAACTCTGAGACCAAAAATAGAGGGAAGGGAAGAGGGTTGCCAAATTTGTGACCCACTTTTTCCTTCACTTCATTTATATTACAGTCTTCTTAAATACATGAGAAGAGCTATGCAGCTCTTTTGATTAAGCTCTATAAACCAGATTCAGAAGGCTGTGGAGTTAACTCTAGACTTCCATTAGTATAAAGGAATTTGGAGCTAAAAGTTCATGTTGTATTTAACATATGCCCTTCATATGAAGAGCAAATCCAACATGATCCCTGGTCATAAAGAGAGAAGTGACATTCAAACAGGCTGCAGATAAGATGCCAGACCACCTCTTGAAATACGCTTTTCTATGCCAGCAATGCCTCTTTTTCTCTGCTGGATAGCAATTAATACTTTTTCTTCAATATTATTCTGGCATATTTTTTTGTGTCAAAATGTACTCAACTGACATGCACAAATGCTCTTAGCCCAGATGGAAATACCTTCCATCAACAGTGAATAAATAGTATGCAAGAAGGTTCCTGCAAAGACTAGAAATGCCGAAACACTTTCTGCCAACACTGCATTTGATTCTAGTAGAGCAGCAAAACGTACTACTAGAAAGAAGTGCTTGATCCAGCTGTGACTAGATTTAGCAAYAGCCCACTTTCTCCTCAGTAGGTTCCTAGCAGGTTTTCCATAGCCCCATTCGTTCCCAGAGCAGCGTAGGGGACTGAGGTGTTCYTTCTCTACGAAATAGGTCCGTTTCTGCATTGCGTTGTTGGCAGCAGAAGTCTCCCCTTAAGTCCTAGAAAACCAATTTGCAAAGTTTACTGGAAAATTGGCAGAACAAATGTCTTAACTTAATGTTTTAGAATAACAAGGAATCACTGAAGATTCCCAACTGTGGTTCTGGACGAAGTTTTATGGGGCAGTACTGCAAGACTTCAGCTGTGCTGAAGCCAACATAACACAAGACCATGGCCAAAGATGGTAGCAAAGAAACTTCTTGTCATAAATTACAGAACATCTTCTACTGACACTGCATTTAATTTAACTTCTTTTTATTATTGAACAATAGTCATATATTTGTGTTGGTTGGGTTTGGAAATAAAAAGTGAACAAAGTCCTAAATGCTTCAGATAAAGATGTCAAATGCTGAAATGTGTTTGCCCAGCATTAAAGAGTAACGTGAAAATCTGAAGAGAATATTTCTGATGACTCCAAGTCATATTTTGATAAGATAGTTTAAGAATGTGATGTAAGAACTTAGTAGATTTATTCATGCAATCTCCTGCAAGAGTGTGTAAATTCCCACTCTTACCCAGGTTTTGCAAGGAAACAAGACTTATTTAAACACACTACCTGTCTGTCTCTCATAATTTTTAAATTGATTTGACTAAAGGGTAAGGATATTACATATATATTGACAAAAGGATTGAGATCTTAACTTTAACCTTWAATAGAGAAATAGAAAACTTAAATACCTTTAGTAAGTTTTAGGAAAGTTAGAAAGACCAAAAAAAGTAAAGGAAAAGAAAAGAAAAGGAAAAGAAAAGGAAAGAAAGACCAAATTATTCTCTTCCTGAGGAAAGGCAGTATCAGCACAGCTGTATTTCTACTCTGCTGCAGCATCCATCTGATCAATGCACCCTGTTCCTACTTGTTCAGTGAAATGTAAAGCAGATAGAGAAGAAAGCGGTTATACTGCAGTGAGGAAGGGGGAGTAAGTAAAGAAAGGGAAGCAGCACACAAATCCATAGTGTCCAGGTAGACATCATTTTTTCCACTAGTCATGGAATATTTCATTTTGTTTGCAATATATTAGGGTGTGCTTAATGATTTCTTTCTCATTTACTTATTGAAGTGTATTGAGGGACCCATTCAGCACTAGTAAAAAATACTGTAATCCAACATTAACTTCTGGAACRCTTATCTAAAAAGGCCCTCCTAGATGTTTTCAGGTGGGACATGGGTCAGCAAAGACTAAGTTTTAGCTATTTTATAGTAAAATATTGCTTGAAAGTTCTCCTGAAATACAAAGTTTATTTAATGTCCAAAAAGAGTTGATAACTAACAGTGCTGATAGGCCAAAAACAGAATAATTGAGAGATGGCTGAAAAAAAGTAGTTTGAACTGAGAGGGAAAGAGAAAAAAAGTTAGATACAAAATGTATAGAATGTATTTGGATTTTTTATTTTGTTTTTTTTTCTCAAAACTTTTTTTACATTAAAACCAAGATATATTTCTTGGAAGAGGAAGAGGAGCTAGAGGCACATAGAGAGGAGTTTAGATGCTGTTGAACTGGGATGCCCTAGTTTCATTATATCTCTTTTGTATTAAATAACAGTTCTTTACTGTCCAAAAGTACAGCCATTTGGTTCCATTGAGAAGAACGAGGTAGACAAAAGATGGAGAAGAAACACGCAACCTGACAAAGTCACATAAGCAGAACAACTCGTGAGAATTGCATGCTTTGTAAACAAACGCTGCCCTAATAAAGGGCTGGGTTCGGAGCTGAGGATACCAGCACGGATGAAAATAGCCCATAGTATTTTCCATTCTAAGATCCCCAAGTGAGGTTATGCAACAAAAAGTAGTCAATAGGCCACCTCTTCCTCAGTCTTAGAGAAATGCAACAGAAAGCACACCTGTAAAATCATTTGTGGACAGTCCTGRACTCACACTGCCTACTGACCAAGAACTATGTGATGATGGTAAATGTATCCCCAAGCCAATGCTAAAAAATACCCTATTTGTTGACTGGGTGCCACAATTTTATAGTTGTGAGGTTTATGGTCAGTGAGAGCACAAGCAGCAAATATTCATGTTTGTTCATTAAAGCTCTGTAGATGCTCCTGCAGGTAACTCACAGCACAGTGGGAGACACAGACCATCAGTTTTGACTTCCTTTCCCCAGACTACACTTCAGTGAATATAACTAATACATATTTAACATTTTTCCAGTCAAATCACAAAATGTAAATGTATAGAAGGCCAAACCTTGCACATTGTCTGTTAGTGAAATGATTATGGTTGGCATTCAGCAAAAATAAATCGCTTAGACCAAGGTGGTAATTTGCACAGTTCCATCAGTTATTTTTGAAAGCAATGGGAACAAAAGGAGTTTGACCATGAACAAGAGAGAGGTAGGCATAATGCATTATGTTACACCATTACCTTCGAATACTATAATTGGTGCCAACAGTTCTTAGCATTAGTAATCACCATATCTTAAACAAGCAAGATCATTACAAGGAGAAGAGGCTCTTACATTCTCTTTAGCTAAAACTCCTTGCAGGAACAAATACCTGCTCAAATTGTCCCTGCAGTTTACCAGTCTCAGTTGCCCACCGTGCTGTCTTGTGCTAACCAAGTCACTGGGGAGTGGAGCCAGACTGCTCTCTAGAGCATTTGGCTGCTCCTTCTATGTTCATGAGGAGAATACCTCCAAGTGCCCTTTATCTTTCAGATTATAGTCTGTAGTCTTTGAAGAATTATATCATGTCCCATCTTTCACTTCTTTAGTTACTTTGCTTTTTCTCAGTCTTATCAAATGGCATCACTCTTTCTTAATCCTATTAAAAGCATCACTCCTAAGTGAGACCACTGTCTCCTACAGCTCTCTCTCTTATCTTTTGCAGAAGGTTGGACCGGCTGGATGCTCACCAGACCATTGTTCCTCAGGCGGATCCCATAGATTTGAGCTGCTTAACACCATGCACAAACATTCCCCATGTGTTCTGTGAGCACAACGTACGCACAGTCTTATTAACCATATAGTGGTCCTAATACACCAAACAATTTATAGGGACCCACAGTGTTGCTCAGGCAGGAAATGATGATTGAGTAGTAAAGGGATTTCCCTTGGTAGCATATTATTTCTCCAATGAGAATCTGTCAAGAGCTTTTTCTTAACATGAACATGGGCTATCACAATCATTCTTCATTAACTCATGTTATTCCATATGAAGAGTCTAGATGTGTGTTATATACAKCTGTATAGGGAGAGGGAATAGCCTATTTAAAAGTCAAAAATATAAGAACCCAGTCCTGATGCCTTTGTAGGAGTTTTTCTGTGTTCTCCAATAGAAGCTGGGCCAGGACTTAAACCAGTGCTATAGTCATCTGTAATCTTAAATCTTTCTCTGCAGACTGTTGAAGTCACTTATTTCTACATTTTCACTAATTCTTTTTTTCTAGTTACATCATCTACTGTTTTGCTAGATACTGACACTGGTCCCCTAGTCTCTCTGAGGATGTGTATACCAGCTGGATGCAGCTACAAAGGATGACTTTTTATAAGATTACATAGCATTTTTATAAGAGTACACGTTTTTATAAGATAATGCATTCCAGTCAAGGAATGCTTTTGGCTGAGCAATTTAAAATGAAAAGCTTAGGGAAATAAGTCTTCTTTCTCTAAAGTATTTCCAGTAAGCAGGCTGTATCCTTGGGAAATATGAATCTACATGGTGCCACAGAAGTTTTCAGGGTGATATATTGGCTGAGGATCTTGTTTTTAAGTGCTGTTCACGTGCATAAATTTAGTATATAAAAGAAATTTCTAGGAGTGTATCTCTGCCACACTACCCACCACAGAGAAAACACTAACCGTGTAAGTACAGCTACTGTAAGATTGTCACAGCCCATGAGCACTGGGAGGCATGAACTTCAGTCAAAGGGCTCTGGTACCTGAGCGAGCGATTAGAATCACAAAATCATAGAATCAGTAAGGTTGGAAGGGACCTCTGGAGATCATCTAGTGCAACCTCCCTGCTCAGCAGGGTCACCTAGAGCATGGTAGACAGGGTTGCATCCAGGCAGGCCTTGAAGATCTCCAGAGAAGGAGACTYCACAGCCTCTCTGGGCAACCTGKTCCAGTGCTCTGTCGCTCTCACAGGGAAGAAATTCCCCCTCACGGTCAGGCGGAACTTCCTGTGYTTCAATTTCTGCCCATTGCCTCTTGTCCTGTCACATGGGACAACTGAAAACAGTTTGTCCCYGTCCCCTTGACACCCTCCCTTCAGGTACTTGTACACAYTGATAAGATCCCCCCTCAGTCTTCTCTTCCCCAGGCTGAAGAGGCCCAGCTCTCACAGCCGTTCCTCRWAGGGCAGGTGCTCCAGCCCTCTGATCATCTTTGTAGCCCTACGCTGGACTCTCTCCAGCAGCTCCTTGTCTCTCTTGTACTGGGGAGCCCAGAACTTGAGATGTAGTACTTGAGATGAGGCCTCCGCAGGGCTGAGTAGAGGAGCAGGATCACCTCCCTTGACCTGCTGCCAACAGGTCTTCCTAATGCACCCTAGGATACCATTGGCCTTCTGGGCCCCAAGGGCACATTGCTGGCTCATGGTCAACTTGTCATCCACCAGCACTCCCAGGTCCTTCTCTGCACAGTTGACCTTAAGACAATGGAGTTTTTCTGGCCTTTTTTTTTTTTTTTGCAAGGGGAGCATTTGCACTTCGATGGTGGAAAAAAAAAAAAAAGTGTCATTGACATGTCAGAGTGGCTGATCCTTTGTTCGTACCCTGCATTTCATGCAGGGAGCCTAATATTCTTTCAGGACACCCAGCAGTCCTTCAGAGTGCTCCCTCTGTCCAGACATACTGTCTGCATTTAGAAAAAAATGTGATGACTTTGACAGCTACAATTTTTGTGTCAGGCATGATATGGGTGTACTCACCCACCACACGTTGGAGTCACTTGGCAAGCAGATCTGAGACAATTAGGCAAGTCCACAGTGAAGGGCAGAGGGAAGGAACTCCTCATCTGACTAAACTTTTCTGCTTTTGTACAGATTCAGGGACGGACAGTGTAAAATGCTAACTCCCCAAGCAGCTTAAGATCTGTGAATTCATTTAGCTTGAGTAAATTCTAAAATCCAGTGTGGATACTCCAGCAGTGACTTCATTTTTTTATGAAACTGATCTTGATCCAAGATACTCCCTGGAAACTACACTTCTGAAGAAGTAAGAAAACAAGGATGTTCATGATAAAACACTTGTTTGTTGTTAATTTAGTCAGGATCTTTGGATCACAGCCTAGTATGAATCACTCTTACTGGTTCTTCTTATAGCCTCCAGTAAATAGAGTTGGAAGTAGCTTTGCCAGTGGCTTTCATCTCACCTATCTGAGTATAGTTTTGGTGCAAAAGTTACAGTCTTCCTTTCTGAAATGTTTCATATGTGCACAAAACAAGCAATAACTCTTCGCCTCATGGGCCAGCAGTGTGTTTTAACCTTGATCTGAACAGACTTCGCKCACTAGTTGGTGTCAACTGCTGTAGGATTGTATGTCTACAAGAGGTGCAACCAGAGAGTAAGTTTTTTTTGTCAGGTAGGACATAAGGCAAACACTAGGACTTCAAGCCTTTAGCTAACTAGTCTATTGTAGAAGTAAGAGTCT
This sequence comes from Rhea americana, assembly GCF_003343005.1. Taxonomy (NCBI): domain Eukaryota; kingdom Metazoa; phylum Chordata; class Aves; order Rheiformes; family Rheidae; genus Rhea; species Rhea americana. The sequence goes on from NW_028185273.1 coordinate 1,606,896, forward strand.
GTCCTTGAGAAATTTTTCTATAACTTAGTAAGAAAATTTGAGTGACCCCCATCTCATATTTTCCTTTCTTTATTTTCCTCTGAAAAATAATGAACTCCYAATGATATGTCATGAAATATTTTTGCTTCTTGTTACTGCTTAGACGKGGAAGAAGTTTCCAGCCTGTGCACTGCTTATGCATTATTTTTAATTGAATGGCAACTTATAGTTGTCTTCTGCTGTGACATTAACTTCCCTCACATCCATGACAGAGATAAATAAAAGCTATTTGCGAGACTAGCTGCTCCAAGGTAGCATCTTATACAATTTGTTCATCCTTTCTTCCTCTCCCTTCTTTCATTTGGGTCATATTTAAGAGACTGCAACCTATTTTTTTTAATATCATGCAGTTATGCCAAAAATGGCATCAGCTATCGTCAAACATGTTTTATATTCTCGTTTGTAAACTTTAGTACTGCTCAGTTTCCAGAGTCAGACTCAATAACATTCAAAGATGTTCTTGGTTCAAAAGGTAATTACTTAATAAGTGTGCCTAGAGAGAAYTGAAATGTTGATCTGTAATGATTTTCTGATATCTTCCTGCCATTTGTGATGCAGTTCTCCCCTCTTCAGCAACATTAKGAAAGAATTAATTATTTCCAGAAAATAACTGAAAGAAGAGTTTTACATTCAGGATAGTGGAGTTTCTACCCTGGGCTATGTCTGCTTAGAGTGCTAAGAGAATGGAAATTTTRCTAGTCATAGAGCAAAGGAGATTATTTTGGGGGCAATAATACGTTCCATAAATCTCATTTCTTTTTTTTCCTCAATGTGGAGAGTGCACAAGCAGATGACTATTTCCTTATCATTTTATTTGTACAGGCACATTTATATCTATCATTTGCTTTTGAAATTATGACATTTGAACTATGTCATTTAATTGTTATTAGTTGGATAAATGATACTGCTGATACTTCTTGACTTGTGAGCACAGGTTTTAAGACTACTTTTGCAGTAGATATTCATGGAAAGTGAATTTAGTTTTGATAGAGTGTAAATCAGCAACTATTACGCCATTATTAAGGAAAAGGCAAGACTGAGCTTTAACGACTTTTAACTGGTCTATGGTTCTTCCAAAGTAGGCAGGCAAACTTGCATTTCAACAAATCATGGTAGGAAAGGAGCCAGGAAAACAAAAATTATTATTCAGTGCTTCCAGGTGAACTCTCCTAAAAGATGGAGCCAGTAGTTGTTAGTTGGCCAGTGCGTGTATGTTTTCCCTCCAAATTATCAGGAAAAATGCAGTTCAACATATCTCCTTGCTAATGCAGCTATTAAGAAAGACTTCACAAAAGACAGTAGCTTGTCTTCCGCTTTACTAAAACCCAGTAAAAACTAAAATGTTCAAACTATAAGAGAAAAYGTGCATCATGGGAGGTATTCACGTAGGACCTTCCTGGAGTGTCTAAATGAAGAAGTTAATCTCCTTCAATTTCYGGCAGAGTCATGAAGAGATACAGTCTCTGGTGGGGGACCATTCTGCACAAGGGTCTAGCCTAAGCAGTCTAAATCCCTACAAGTCCTATCTTTCTCCACTGGGMAAAGAAAGCGTGTAATGAAACTTGATGCCTAAAGTATGGTCATGTACATACTTGCTAGACTGCTTGTTTATTCGAGAATGACAGTCTTTTATCTGAACTGGACCTTGGCCCATAAAAGCCTGTGCTAAGATAACATAAGATTTCCATAGTCAATCTAATCCTCACTAAGTTTAATTGTGATGCTGTTCCATTCCAGAGATATCTGTTTTTGTGGGGTGAACAAACATGATCCTTGCCATATTTGTCAGGCCAGGCTTGTATTTTCTGCATCTTRCGACACAGAAGCATAATATTATTATTGTTAATGCTGCTGCCATTGCATTGAACAAAAGGGCATCCAAAAAAGGCCCAATACTGTGCAGATTCAATAAGATAATGGTCAATAAGATCAGTACAGAGACTTCTTTATATATAGATAAAGTGGTGTGCACTGCTGTAGAAACTTACAAATCCCAAACGTTTTGAGATTTTAATTGATGTTCAGCAAGTTCACAAAGCTTATATTTAATCACAGGCAACTAGTGGATTCCAATGACTTCCCTCTCCCAAGCAAGTAGGTATTCATTATAATGTGCTTCAGAATCCCTGTGTCAGGGAAAACATTAAGCTAAGGGTATATAATAAACTGCAGCCCTAGTTTGGTGCACAAATGAAAAATCCAAATGTAAAACACACGAGGCAAATAATAAAATGTGTAAGATTCATTCTGAGAAGACAGGTATTATCAGTGAYGTTTTTAATGGTGTTCTGGTTCAGTGAGAAGGCTGTGAAGACACATACCRTTGGATTACCTCTTCTTGTGACAGAACAGCACATACTCGGCTGTTCTCTATCACATTTGGATCAGTTATGAGTCCAAATAGCACCTTAAAAACAAATGCCTCCCTTTCAAGTTTAGATGAGAGATCAGATTCACACCTAAGGATCTAAACTTCTCTATACATTTTTGAGTCTGGGCCAAGTACAAACTAAAAAAAGTTGAATTTGCCAGATTTTTTTTTCCAGAAACCACACTAGAACTGAAGAGTGAGCTGGATTTTCACCATTTGAGGTGAACTCATCAATTAATTCTGCACTGACTGTGAATATGAAATCTGAAAAATAAAGGAATCTGGATAGTATTCCTTTCCCTTCTTCCCACTTTTTGACATGGAACTCCATTTCGACCTGCAAAAATTTGAACCAATCCATTCTTGTTTGCGCCTGTTTTATTGTATGTGAATTTCACATGTAAACACCTAAAAGCACAAATGAGCTTAGCTACCATACTCTGCCTGAGTGGATATTAAAGCCCACCAATACACATCTGGTTTCTCTCAACGTGAGCTCACTTCTATCTCCCCTAAGACTCAGGTGAAGCTTCACTAAGCTGTGGCTGGGCCCTGGCCCAGGCTGGAAGGGCCTCAGTTATGAAGTTTCCATCTAATGGTGATTTATTTCTTTGCACCATCTGGTGGCTTTTTAGACTAAGTGCAACACAGTTCCCAGAATTGCCTTGCTCACTGTCATAGCAGGGTTGTCATAGCATACCTTGCAAATGGTTTTGGGGTAATGCAGAAGATAACACCTGTCACCAGAGCAGTTAATAATCTAGAATGACACAAATCCTTCTGGTATGACAGAAATCCTGCTTTCTGCTTCAGGTTGACACTCCATCATTCTGATCACAGGCCTATTCACCAAAGCATGTGGAGAGTAAAAAATGAAATCTGACAAAACTGTATTTATAAGAGGAAAAAGAATTCAGTCAAGGCTTAACAAGTGCTTTAATCAGGATATTTTATAAAGCCTGCCAGAGGTATGTGCCAACTAATAGCAACTTTTGACCCTGATTTTTGGCTTCATTGACTCTTGGCACTCAAGCAACGTGCTGGCTCAGCACTCCAACACAGTCGACCAGTTGGATCAGATTGTATGTAAGTGGTTTTGGAGGAGGATAAACATCATCATTAGATGATTAAAAAATCTTAGRCTTAGTAGTAGTGTAACAAATGCACATCGAACTATTTGACTATAGAGCACAGGTCAAGGGATAGCTTGAAGAACTGAAAAAAAAGCAGAAGGCCATATATTTTTGTCTATGGGAACATGTGGGAACTGTTGAACTAGTCTTGTCTACATTTTCTGCACAGGAGTCCTGGAGCTGGTCACTGCAGTGAAATAGTTCAATATCTCAGCTGTTGAAAACAACAAATCAGAGTGGATCTGATTAGACAAGTTCTGCAAACCCTGCCAGATGCTAAAGGCTGCTCAGTTAAAACCTGGACTAACTCCACTGAAGCCCGTGAAGAAATTAGAAGCTAGGAGACTGCTGTCAGCCCAAAATGAGGTCCTGCTTGTGCTTTGTGTTCTATTGAAATAGCAAGATACCATGTCTTGAAGCTTTGGAAAACTTCTTTTATGACTCTAGGGCCATTTCTGGTTACCCTGAAAATATCTGTAGTTCTGCAAATGGGCTATAGTACTAGAGGGATCTGTGCTTGGAGGATAGTCCCTCTGTAAAGTTCACAACTCTCACAGTGGCAGTCTACGGCTAGTATCTCTGATACAAGAACTGCCTCAAGGAGGGGACCAGTAAGACTAAGAGTAAGTTAGTGAAGTTGTTAGACTGCTCTTACTTTGACAAGGATAGATGACAACCCCTTGGAAAACCTGAAGCTGCAAGAAAACTCACACAGGCTGAAAGTCCTCCACTTCTCTCTGTCTCCGCTCCTTCCCGCATCCACATTCCAGTAGTGTGTCAAGATTTGGGGCTTTTTTCCTTCCAGATCTATTATATTTTTAACAAGAGGGAAAAACAATATTCAAAATTTCCAGAACAGAAGGAAAATTTCTATCTCTCAGTTTTTACTGAGTATCATTCTGGTGTTAACTGCCAGGTCCGTTCTCCAGCTGGACATAAGTAAGAAGGACTTCACACAATCAGGTTGCTCCCTCAAATGAAAGATTTTCTAGTGAGACACACCCTTTTTGAACTATGTGGGACACAAGGAAGGTTTTTAAGAAAGTATTTCCTCTTTTCCTGCTTCTGACTTGGATAGCTGTAATTTCCGTGGCCTGCCAGCCACTGAGCTCTCTTACATGGCAAATGCTGTATGGATATTGCTTGCTGGAGAAAATACTTGAGCTCTTAACAAAATTAATACACACAATTGAAAACAGATTTTTTTTTWWAAATAAAGTTCTTAATGGTAAAAGGTGTATCTATCTGATCTATCAGTACTGAAATTCCTACTTACAAAAAACTCCAATTGAACTCACTCACATGAAAAATACAGAATACCCAGCTATTCCTAAAATAGTAATGCATGTTTATACATTTTTATTGATGCTTATGTAGACCTATATCTTTTTACCTTTGCTTACATTTAGGATTGTGAGTAGACATCTTTAAAAACAGCTTCACTTATCAAACTTGCATCTACAGTTAAGGGTTTGGCTCTGATAAGAGCACAAGTTCTGCTCTAACAGTCTTGCATACACTGGGAATGACTTTCTTTGATCTATTATAAACTGATCAAGGCTTAATAGTCATCTGAAAAAGTCTCGGTTCATAAGTCATTTTTACAAATATCTGATTTCTTTTTATTCATTTTTCATTTATCTTGGGTATGAGGCACTTGAAATAATTTTAAACTTGTCCACAAAAATGAATGTAAAATGTTCTGTGAAGCAATGTAGTTTCTCTGTTATCGTGATTAATCAGATTGTGATTCTCCAGTAAGGCTATCCCGAGGACACTAGAATTAARGAACCTGAATCCTTTCATGGTTTGTATTTATTTTTATATACTCTCAGTAACCACCTAGTCATTTCAGTTTAATCGCTGCAGTTCTTTAATGTCCTTTCTTCCACCTCTGAAAAAGAATTCTTCATGAACTTTTTGTCCCCATGCACTTATCTGTTTTCATGACCTGAATAACATTTATCCCCTGGTCATAAATGAAATCTGTATTTCATCACATTCATCACTCTGTTCTGTGCTACAGCCAAATAGCTGCACTCCTACAGCTTCAAATGATGGCACAGAAGAGAATTGTTAGATATGCACATTCCAGCTATTCCACATCTGCCAGGTCTGTTGTGGGCAAAAATGAGGAAACCAGAGCCAAAAAAACAACTCTGCTTTGTGTGTATGTTTTATTTTAAACTATTTTGAAGCCAAGAATGTGAAGATCAACCAAATGCTGGCATGCTAGTAATATTTTGCTTTACACAGATYTATAAATATACTTATCACTGTTTAAACTAAAACTGAATATACTGTAGTCATAAGAAATGCACATGTTCTGAAGGACAGATAGAAATAATTATATGAATAAAGACTGGAAACACTTTCTTTTTCTGGGTAAGGTTAGATTTCCCATAAAAATTGACTGGGGATAATTTTCCATTCCTCAYGCAGGTGAGCTCAGTGGGGGCTATATCTAGGACCGGGCCCAAACACAAATATATTGTCAGGATGCTTGATTTTCAACTTTGCTGCAAACTCTTTTCATTCTAGAGCTGCTTCTAAACTGTCTTCAGCTAGAAATAACAAATCTGTTATCAGTAAGTCCACACTGCATTGGARCACCTTTACTGGAAAGAATTTAGGATCCTGTAAGTTAACAAAGAAACTGTTCAAAAGGAATATAGAATTGCCTCAGCTAGGGATCAGCCAGTGATTAATCTAGTCTCCCCTGCAGTCTTTGACAAAGACCAGCACCAGACACAGAATACTGGTAGGAAAGGATGCAGTGGGATCGAGAAGAAAAGGATTAAAAAAGTAGTAAGTTACATGTTGCATGATCAGAGTGTACATATTGACTTTCCAAACTTTCCTAACACTGAAGTTCAAGCAGAAGGAAGAGGCAAACTTGACTGAATGTCTTTGAATGAAGACAAAGGGAAAAAAAAGCAGTAGTGTAATAAAGAATCATAAGCAATGAGGGGAAAGAGATCTGGTTTTTTTGTTTGTTTGTCTTTTTGTTTGTTTTTGTTTTTGTCTTAGAAGGCACAGGGCAAGCAGGAGTGGAGGTCAGTTCCTTTAATGAGAAATACAGGATCCCCAGTTAAGTTTCACTGGAATTCTAACTGTACCCAGGAAAGGAAACACATTTATCTGCATRTTTTGAGGGATGGCAACACAGTGGGACACAGACAGACTGGCAAGAGAGAGCAACATTGTGGGTAAAGTGAATGACATTGTTAGGGGGAGACCAGATTTCTGAGTATGAGAACAAATTAAAGATGCAAGGTAAGCTGTTGAAAATGGCCGCAAAACAATGAAATTTGTTACGGACTCTGGACTTCAGAAGGCAGCTTTTGATAGCATCAGGAAACTAGCAGGAAGGATCTCTTGGAAAGGAATTAGGAAGGAGAAAAGAAATGGTAATTGCTAAAAGAGACTGAAGAGCAAATTGTCCCAGAGGGGAGATGGTAAGAAGCATATCTACCTTTACTAATAAAAACCACATTCACAGAAACCTATTTGTTTGCTTTAGAAAATATGGGCAAATAAGCCCAAATAAGCATCTATTAAACTTGGGAAATTATGAATTGATCAGCTTTCAAACTCTAGGTCAAGTGAAAAGGAAATGAAAAACAGTCCTAAAAAAAAACAAAAAAAACAAAAAAACAAAAACCACACAAAAATACACAGAAATCTTTAAAGTCTGGGAATGGATAAAAGGTTCATTTTGATAAATTAAGAGTTGAAATATCTGATTCTTTAGAGATTAGCTAGAACTTGTGGCTTGATCAGTAAAAGACTAAGCCATTCCTGTCGTGAGGTAGGTAAAACGTATCGCAGAATCACAGAGTGATTGAGGTTGGAAGGAACCTCTGGAGATCATCTAGTCCACCCCCCCTGCTCAAGCAGGGTCACCTAGAGCATGGTAGACAGGGTTGCATCCAGGCAGGCTTTGAATAGTTCCAGAGAAGGAGACTCCACAGCCTCTCTGGGCAACCTGGTCCAGTGCTCCGTCACTCTCACAGTAAAGAAATTCTTCCTCGTGCTCAGGCAGAACTTYCTGTGTTTCAGTTTGTGMCCATTGCCTCTTGTCCTATCACTGGGCACTACTGAAAAGAGTCCAGCCCCATTCCCATGACACTCCCCCTTAAGATATTTGTATACATTGATAAGATCCCCCCTCAGTCTTCTCTTCCCCAGGCTGAACAGGCCCAGCTCTCCTTGCAGGGCAGGTGCTCCAGCCCTCTAATCATCTTTGTAGCTCTACGCTGGACTCTCTCCAGTAGCTCCATGTCTCTCTTGTCCTGGGGAGCCCAGAAATGGWCACAGTACTCGAGATGAGGCTTCTGCAGGGTGACCAGTAGAGGAGCAGGATCACCTCCCTCGACCTGCTGCCAACAGCCTTGCTAATGCACCCCAGGATACCATTGGCCCTCTTGGCCATAGGGCACACTGCTGGCTTATGGTCAGCCTGTCCACCAGCACTCCCAGGTCCTTCTCCACAGAGCTGCTTTCCAGAAGGTCAGCCCCCAGCCTGTACCTCCCTAGGTGCAGGACCCTGCACTTGCCTTCATTGAAGTTCATAAGATTCTTTTCTGCCCAATTCTCCAGCTTGTCCAGATTTCCACGAATAGCAGCACAGCCATCTGGGGTATCAGCCACTCTTCACAGTTTTGTGTCATCAGCAAACTTGCTRAAGGTGCACTCTGTCCCTTCATCCAGGTCATTGATGARTAAGTTGAACAAGACTGGCACCAGTACAGACCCCTGGGGGGACATCACTAGCTACAGGCCTCCAACTAGCCTCTGTACCACTAATCACAACCCTCTGAACTCCGCCCTTCAGCCAGTTCTCAATCCATCTCACTGTCCACTCGTCTAACACACACTTCCTGAGCTCACCTATGAGGATGTTATCGGAGACAGTGTCGAAAGACTTGCTGAAGTCAAGGTAGACAATTTTCACTGCTCTCCCCTGATCTACCCAGCCAGTGATTCCATTATAGAAGGCTATCAGATTGGTTAGGAATGATTTCCCCTGGGTGAATCCATGCTGGCTACTCCTGATCACCTTCTTTTCCACCACATGCTTAGAGATGCCATCCAGGATGAGGCATGGARGTTTGGCTAACTGGCCTGTAGTTTCCTGGGTCCTCCTTCTTGCTTTTTTTTGAAGACTGGAGTGACARTTTTTCTTCCAGTTCTCCATGACCTTTCAAAGTTGATGGAGAGTGGCTTAGCAACAACATCTGCCAGCTCCCTCAGCACTTATGGRTGAATCCCATCAGGCTCATGGATTTGTGGGTGTCAGGTTTGCCTGCATGATCTCTAAYCCAATTCTCCTTGACCAAGGGAAAGCCTTCCTTTCTCCAGACTTTCTCTCTTGCCTCCAGGCTCCGGGACTCCTGAGGACTGGCCTTAGCGGTAAAGATTGAAGCAAAAGTGGCATTCAGTAACTCTGCTTTCTCTGTATCCTTTGTCACTAGGACCCCTGCCCCATTCAGCAGTGGGSCCACATTTTCCCCAGTCTTCCTTTTGTTACTGATGTATTTCAAGAAGCCCTTCTTGTTGTCCTTGACATCCCTTGCCAGATTTAATTCCAAATGSGCCTTGGCCTTCCTTGCCACATCCCTGCATACTCTGAAAATGTTCCTATATTCTTCCCAAGTGGCCAGTCCCTTTTTCCATATTCTGTATGCTTCCTTCTTCAGTTTTAGTTTTGCCAGGATTGCCTTGCTCATCCATTCAAGCCTCCTGCCACCTTTGCTTTACTTCTTTCTTATAGGGATTTTTAGCYTGGAGGAAGTGATGCTTGAATATTAACCAGCTCTCTTGGACTCCTTCCTTCTAGGGTCCCATGCCATGAGATTCCTCCAAGTAGGTCCCCGAAGAAGCCAAAATTTGCTCTCCTGAAGTCCGGGGTTGTGTTCATAATTTTTGCCCTGCTTTCTCCTCACAGGATCCTGTACTTCACCATCTCACGGTCACTGCAGCTGAAGCTGCCCCCAGCCTTCACATCTCCAACCAGTCCTTCTTTGTTTCTTAGTAGAAGGTCCAGCACCACATCTCATGAGGTCTGTGATGATGATGCTACTTCCAGTTGTCTGTAGAAGGCCTCATAGACTTCCTTTTCCTGATCAGGTGGCCTGTAACACCCACACCCACAATAATGTCACCCATGTTAGCCTGCCCTTTAATCCTTACCCATAAGCTCTCAGCTGGCTCTTCATCCACCCCTACGCAGAGCTTGATAAATTCCAATTGCTCTCTTACACAAACAGCAACTCCACCACTTCATCTTCCAGGCCTTTTTAGGCCYGTCTTTCCTAAAAAGCATATGCAYCCATGACAGTGTTCCAGTCATGCAAGTTATCCCACCATGTCTCTGTAATTGCAATGAGATCATGGCCCTGTGACCACACTCATATCTCTAATTCTTCCTGTTTATTCCCTGTGCTGTGTGCATTGGTGTACAGGCATTTCAGAGAGATAATTGAGCATGCAGGTTTCCCAGGAGGGGTGCAAGTAGATCCTCCACAACCATGTCCTGTATGCACTTCCCCAGCTGCATGTACCCATTGGAGGCATCCTGACTTGAGTCACATTTTGTTGACTACCCTGTCTCTATAACTCTCTCCTTTTCCCGTCTTTCCTAGYTTAAAGCCCTCCCTACCAGGCTGACCAACCTGTTGGCAAAGACACGTGTGTCTTAGTGAGGTGGATCTCATCTCTCCCCATCAGTTGTCAATCTTCAAACAGGGTCCCATGATCAAAGAAACCAAAACCCTGTTGCCAACACCAGTGGTGCAGCCAGCTGTTAACCTGGGAAGTCCATCTACTCCTTCTCCCATCCTTCCCCCTCACTTTCAGGATTGAGGAGAAAATGACCTGGGCTCCCAGACCCCATCATCAATGCTCTGAAATCCTGTTTGATAGTTCCAGTTTGCCCTTGGTACCACACGGAAGAGCAGTGGAGGGTGATAGTCCAACATGTTGACAAGCTTTGGCCGTCTTTCCACGACTTGTATTCAAGGCCCTGGCAGGCAACAAATCTCTCTAGACAAGAGGTCAGGTTGGCAGACTGATGCCTCCATCCCCTGCAGCAGGGAGTTACCCACAACAATCTCTTGCCACTTCTGCGCATTCCTGCAAGGCACAGGGCYGGCCCAGTTGCTTCCCTTGAAGCTATCCCCAGTTCTTCCTCAGCCTAGAGGGMACTAAACCTGTTCCTCAATTGCAAGCCTTCAGGAGGACTAAGAGCCTTTTTACACMTATAAAAAGTAACCAGTTTCCAGCCTTTATATATGTATATATATATATATGATATAGATACACATTGTTTTATATATATGATATCTATCTATCTATATATAATACATATATACATACATATAGATAACTGTTAATAGTAMAGATGATGATAGAAAATAACTGGTTGTTTTACTGATTGAAATGAAGACTAAAGTTTGTAAAATACTGCTTTTCCACAGAATTGCCATCATAACAGAAAGTATCAAYTCAAGTTTGTCAAATTTTAGAGGAATGTCTGTCTCAGTATCAGTGACTGGAGAGTGTTTCCATTTCACAAGGAAAAAAGAAAATACAGCATCTCTTGAATCATTGTCTGAACTGGCAGAGCATTTCAAGGTTGAAGAGATCTGAATTCAGAAAGGTGGAGCTTCCCAAGGGCAGTGCACTGTTTAGCAGCTCTGTCTCCAAATGCATGCACATACCAGAGGAGACGTCTTCCTGAGCCTGTCCCCTTCTCCCTCATGCAGCATGAGTGGTTGGTGTGTGCATGCCTGGCCGCTCACAGGTCCTGCGACTGGCAGCTGGTTGTTCGGGTCRGAGAACCAAGCTGCCCATCTCTGCTCCCTCGGGGGAAGGAGCAGCAGACCGGAGGGACCTTTCCAGCTACCCTGAGCGGACTTATATGCTGGTAGTTGGACCACACTGTTTTTTGCATACGGTGCATAAAATGAGCAGATCTTAAAGTGGATATTGATGAAGTGATTTCACCTTTAAAAATGCAGCTGTTTCACYGCTTCAGTACAGACAAGTGCCATAAATGTGAGGGAGCTGCAACAGTGTCACATAATCTGAGCAACAAATAAACTGAGCATTAAATGGACCTCCTAGCATGAATGTGGAAACTATGCCTGTCCACTGTGAGAAAGTGTCACAATATAAATAAGAATTCAGAGAAAATTCCTGCATGAACTGCAACAAACTGAGATACCTAAAGAAACTTCAGGTTTGTGCAAAAACTATCATTGCCACCATTTAATGGCAGGCACAAGGGGCTATAGTTAGTCACGGGAAAATCAATGTGCTATCTGTGTTACTTTCAGCATACGTAAACCTTTCAGTCTGTGGAAAATTGACATTACAGAATCACAGAATGGTTGAGGTTGGAAGGGTGATCATCTAGTCTAATGCCCCCCTGCTCAAGCAGGTCACCTAGAGCATGGTAGACAGGGTTGCATCCAGGCAGGCCTTGAAGATCTCCAGAGAAGGAAACTCCACAGCCTCTCTGGGCAACCTGTGCCAGTGTTCAGTCACCTTCACAGTAAAGAAGTTCTTCCTCATGCTCAGGCAGAACTTTCTGTGTTTCAGTTTGTGACCATTGCCTCTTGTCCTATCACTGGGCACTACTGAAAAGAGTCCAGCCCCATTCCCATGACACTCCCCCTTAASATATTTGTATACATTGATAAGATCCCCCCTCAGTCTTCTCTTCCCCAGGCTGAASAGGCCCAGCTCTCACAGCCGTTCCTCAAAGGGCAKGTGCTCCAGTCCTCTGATCATCTTTGTAGCCCTGCACTGGACTCTCTCCAGTAGCTCCATGTCTCTCTTGTMCTGGGGAGCCCAGAACTTGAGATGCAGTACTTGAGATGAGGCCTCCGCAGGGCTGAGTAGAGGAGCAGGATCACCTCCCTCGACCTGCTGCCAACAGCCTTGCTAATGCACCCCAGGATACCATTGGCCCYCTTGGCCATAGGGCACACTGCTGGCTTATGGTCAGCCTGTCCACCAGCACTCCCAGGTCCTTCTCCACAGAGTTGCTTTCCAGAAGGTCAGCCCCCAGCTTGTACTGRTGCCTAGGGTTATTCCTCCCTAGGTGCAGGACTCTGCACTTGCCCTTGTTGAACTTCATGAGGTTTCTCTCCACCCAGCTTTCCAGCCTGTCCAGGGTGGAGACATTTCTGTGTTGTTCTATCTACCCATTTGACCTTATTAAAGTTGGTTAGGAGGGCATGAGTGACATTTTCTTCCCTGCAGAGAAGCAAAATAATCATTATTTTTCATTTGTTGTCTGGCAGCATGCTGAATGATGGGCACACTATCTGATAAATTTGCCAGAAGAATTCTGGAGGGTTGATCAGAACCAAATGTAAATACTAGCAAGGAAACTCCCGTCTTTTTTTGTGTTCAGAGTGGTTACAGAAATCATTAAAGCAAGTAGGGCTTGGACTGAGATCTGTTACATTTTTTTCAGTGTTCATCAGAGATCACTAAATAACTTGGAAAATGTTCTTCGTATCTTAGTAAATAAAAATAAAAATTAAGACCAAGTTTTTCTCTATACCATTCCAAAGCGACACATTTTAGCTTCCTCTGAGATTTGTCCTTCTCTTGAAAGATATATTACAGTTTAAAAAATACCACTGACAGACTGGCATGTTGTATCTGGTGGGGCTATTACTGATCCTTTTTGCTCTGTGGAGCATGACTGCTACACTTACTTGGTTCTCAGTTAAATGTTTGTGTGTATAATTCCACTGCAGTCTTCCAAGAAGAACACATTCAAATACACCAGGATTTATGCTCTTTCTGATTCCTGAACTGTGATCTGGAAACACCGTCTGTAAACCACCTGAAGTTTATTAAGTGCTTAGTGTTCATGGGCATCATATCTTTTTCACATAGCAGCATCTATCTACTGTTTATCAAAATCTATACAGATCTAAACATATTAAGCCCAGGAATATATCACGATGACAGACAAGTATAGAGGAGTTAACAAAAAAGTGCTAGCTAAGCCACAGTTTGTAATTAATAATTAACGTGCGTAAGATTGCAAACCCTGCACTCCCACTGGTAGGCTGTTACTTATCAAAGCGTTCTCCGTGCAGTCAATGAAAGGTGTGTAACTGCTGACAAACGTGAACGTGAGTCTGCAAGTCCTCAATACTTTGTGTATACTGTAGAGTCTTAAGTTAAGTCTTGCTCTCATTCATTCAAGACAAACTAGATCCACTATGTGGCTGCTATGTTGAAAACATGTCTGCTTTTTTTTCACCATCCTGGCAGGTCTTTAGGAAGAGTCTGTGACTTTTTTCCTCAGGTGGGGATAGCGCAGGCCTGTCCAGAACATATGTGGCTAACAATTGGGCAGCATATGCCGGTAAGTCAGGCCAGTATGGAACCGGCAGGGGAAACTGCCCTCACTTTGTGTGGAAATAAATCCACTGTAACTCCCTTTGATGTCTGAAACCACCCCTGCATAAAATTTGTGCCAGAAATCTGACCTAATGTGTTACAATGTGCATATCCTGACACTGAATAATGTTGGCTACATTCTTCATTAGCGTAAGAGGTTGAATTTCTTCCACAGCCAGTGGAGTCTGCTTGCTTCACTTCATATGTCTGGCCCTTTACATGGTTGATAGTTTGCATTAGCTGAACAACTACTGAAAGCAAAAAGAACGCTATAGGGGAATATGTGAACATCGCCTCCTTTTGCAAGCAGCGGCCACAGAGACACTGTGATTCCCTTCTCTTACCATACTTGCAATGAGGAGCAGAAGAAAAGCCTGCCTCTCTTTTTTGCTACATTTGTACCCTTTTCTTCCAAATTTCCTGTACTATATGGGTGCTTTAACTGCCATAGCATTGTCCATGTGTGTGAGTGGCTTCTCCCCATACTTTTCTGCTCACAGCTAACCTAGATCCCAGGTATGTTCTGAGAACCCCAAATCCCATAACGAAACTCCAGCGCTAAGTGTGAGGGAGGGCAGAATCAATTAAACCTAATATATGATGGGTGCCTTTGGAAAGACCTGAGTACAAAATATTCATCAGAACAAAAACACACAGATAGCCAGGTGGTTAAGTTCTCAGCACTCTCCAACCTGAAAAATTCTTGTAATTTCTGTAACTTTGTGTTTAACTTCCTCCTGTATGTAACAACTCCCATTTGTATCACCCTATTTCCACCAAATAATTTCATTAATAAAGAGGTGGGTACTGAAATTTTAATTTTAGCCACTGCAAATCAATAGAGTAACATGAACAAACTGTGAACAGTGAACTGTGAACTGTGCAGACCTTTTGATAGTGTTTAAAGGGATGATGAACAGGACATAATACAAGAAATATGTTCTTAGTGAGATACCGGTGTTAGAAGCCTGGTGGCATAGAGAGCTGTAATGTTCATTAGAAATTGCCAGACTTTCAAACTTTTCATGTCTCCAGAACACTTCCCTATTCTGCCAAATACTGAACATTTGTCTTTTGCAGAAAGCTGTTGAACACATTTTTCAAAGCTGAACAAAAGCATACTACCTCCTCCCTTAAGTCATTGAGAGAGATAACAAGTTGTCAGTGTGTTATATTTCAGATGAATTAAGGTTTAACTCTGGTTTCTTAGAGTTTTGGGAAAAAAGACATCTTTCCTTACTAATGGAGATGTTTCTCTTTGCCTCCCACATGCTGCTGTTCCATACAAATGTAAACTATTGGACTTGATTTTAAAATATATTAAACATCTGAGACTCACCTTAACTTTGTTGGGAACTCTGAGTTCTCAGTACATCAGGTTCTCATCACTCATTATTCCCTTACTTCAACCTCTTGGTAACACAGAAGTGTGTTTTCTTTCCATTAGGTTACCCTGTCCTTTAACTTCTCACACTGAAGTCATTACTTTTCTTTATCTGAATACTAGTAATATATAGCTTTTGAGGACTTTTTTTTTATTTTGTCAGTTAGCTACTAATTATTAACTATTCATCTACAATTTAAATGATAGGTATTATACTGAGTTTTAATAAAAGAAAACTTGAGATCTGTGGGCAAATGGGCAAAGGTTCCTCCTTCTCACAAATTGTCCCGTGGAATCTCATTCATCCCAGGAACGACTATACAAAGACCCGCTTAAAACTGGAACTAACTCTTTCTAGTTGAGTTTAGCTGCTAGATGAAGAAGCAGCAGGGAAAAGATTGCAGTGATGCTGGTGGAAGGACTACTGAATTGTCTGGAGAAACTGATAATTACCAAAAATGAATCTTGACAATTACAGTGGGAGAACAAAATCTAAGAAGCTTGTAGGTTAAAGGCACATATTGTAAACTGTAAACTGTCATTAAAATCCTCTAAATTAGTCATTTCATTGCCCTTAAATATATTTTCTAAGCAATTCTTAGAATATCTTTGGAAGGAAATTCTTGCAATTCTTGTGCCTACTTCTTTTTCCAGCTTTCTTAGAAAGCCTTATTGACAAAACCATGGGGGTCCATCCACATTTGTTTAAGTATATAATCTAACTAATACTGCTTATATAGTAGTGTTTTTACAGCTAGACTGCAATTGTTGAGAAGAATGGCATAAAGGCCACTGAATGCATTCAGATTTACTGAACAAAGCTCTGAGAACATTTTCCTTTACAAGAATGAAAATGTCTTTATTTCAGATGTTCGTGCAACACCTATTTCTGTTATGCATTCAGCATTGATCTTATACACTAGTATTCTGGGTAGCTGTCCTTCTTGAATGCATAGGCCTTCCAGGGATAGCTTTGGACGGCTGAATCTGAATATCTAGGCAGCATCTCCAACCATTTTGCCTCTCTGTTTCATGAGAGAGAATCCAGCTTTATTAGATTTTTTCCCTATTTAATATACTGGGTATGTGCCTGGTTTGATGTGCAGCATAATATTTGTTTGGTTTTATTTCCCCTCTGTGACATATAAAATCTAATAAGCAAGTCTTTTTCTTTTGTTGCTATGGCAGAAAAATCCTTGAAACATTTAATGATAGAAAATAATTTTAAAAAATGGAGTGGCATCTCACTTCTATTTTTGGCAAGTTTGTTCACATATGTGTTTACAAAGCCAGAGCTCTGAAATGCTCTAAACTGAGAGTTCCACGGCGAAACTAAGCCAATCCCATAAAATTCAGTAACTCCAGTCTAAATTCTTATGCTAAATGTATTATTGTTCAAAAGGAACTTTTAAGGATCATTAACTGGGAAGGCATGCCCTTCTAATAATTTCCAAATAAAGCATTACCTGCTTGCTACAATAAGGCAACACGTAGGGACCATCCTTTACAGACTGTAATTCCAACTCTGTAGCTATTCAGTGCTCTACAACCCCACTTATACACTTTTCAAGGAATTTGTTTGTCCAGGTCCATCCAAAGTTTCAAAGTTTTTCCAAGTGCCACCATTATGGAAATTATAGCAACATTTATACTGCTCACCTGGTTTTAGGTTTCCAGGGGTGCAGCTCATGTGTCAAAGGAATAGAGTAGCCTCTCACGAGATGATGTTCTTGTAAAAATCTGGTAAGGAATTGTGCCGCTTCAGAGAGATTTCCTGGGTATAGTCTGTTTTAACTGAGAAGATTAATTTTGATTTGCAATTGCATCTGAAAATTAAGTAGAGGAGGCAGAAAAAGCTTAAAATTTACTCTGGACTTAATACTTTTACCTTTTCCCTCATATATACATCCTTTGTCTTTAATTTTCCTGTTTCTTGACCCTGTTTCTAGTATTGCCCAGTACCCCCAGAAACTCTCCTGCACTGTCTATTCTACCACAACCACGTTTCAGGCAGCCTTACCTGTTGGTGCTCTGCATCCGCACCCTCCCACTGCCTCCAGGGCGCACTCGCATGCCATCCGACCCCCTGTGGCTTGAAAATATCGAGAGAGAGCAGGCGTGCAAGGGAATGTTTGGGGGTTGCCGAGAAAAGCTGTAGCAAGAGTGAGTTCTCCCATTGCAGTGTGATCCTTCTGCTGAGTGCTCAGTGGTGCTCTTGCTTCCCACAGGACACTTTCTGAGCTCTCCGCTTGGAGAAAAATGTGATAACCAAGCTGGAGCATTTCAAAACAATTATCATTTACAAAGTGATAATAAAAATACCAATGAGCAGATAACAACATTAATTCCCATAAAAGAAGAATCATGAATGCTGCATCTCAGACAAGAAATAGCACCTACGCACTCCTCCATACCATGCAGAGCCAAGGTTTTTGCTGGCATGAAGGCAATGAAAGTTAGGGGGAAAGTTGAAAACTGGCAGGCAGTAGTCTTTCTGCTAAGGAAACACAGACACTACTCCTGTGACAATTAGTTAGGAGCTGTGTGATCCTTTGTATCTTTTCCCACCACCTTTTTGCAATGACAAGTAATTTTGTCCTAAATGCTTTTAAAATATRTATGAAGCATATGCAACACTTGATTGCAGTTGCTGTACTCATTTTTTTCCTCCATTTCTTTTTTCTCCCAAGTGTTGGCACTGTTTCCATAGGATTGATATTGAGCAAAAATAAGCATTAAGGAGACAGAACATTGCAAAGCTCTGGCAGGTTCTAGAGAGAAGACTTGCCAATGTGTAAATACGTAGAAGCATGGACCACTGCTAGAGAGATCAGAAAAGAGAAGTAAGTAAAAGCTTTGTAAGATCTTATCACAACCGCATTATGTTAATGTTATTTACACCTGGAGGGAAAGCAATCACAAAGTTTAACTTTAGGCACCAAATTTATGCTCCCCCTGGGGCCCAAGTAGCTTACACAGTAAGTACTTCAGATAACAAGATTAGATACTTAGGGTTACATGTTGCAAGCAACACCAAGATAGTTATATAACTTTCATTTGTTCCCACACACGTATTTTTGTAGTGTTTTTTCTCACTTTCAGAAGATTGCCAGAGCAGTAGTTAAGCACTTGAATAACTCAAAACATCCCTGATGAATGTGCTAGCAACAGAATTAACAATTTCTTAAGTAAAAGCAAAATGGTGTGGCAGAAATTTTTTCAACGCACTTCCACCTTAAGTCAACAAAACATGTGTGCCTGGGGTAGCATGAAAACTCATCAGAGAGCCAAGGGTTTTTTTTATTATTATTTACTTACATGCTTTTGAATTAAAAAAAGAAAAAAGGAAAAAAAGGAAAAAAAAGATAAGCTTGCAATATTGGTAAAAGTAATTTGTAACCAGTGTCTTCTCATGGTGTTGCTAGAAGTAACCGATTACAGTAACATACTATAAGGTATATATTTGCTCTCTTAGTGCAATCCTAGCTTGTAAGGTAGTCATATAAGTGTATTTGTAGAGAGAAAAGATCCTGCAGCAGACAGCTTCTGAGGCCAGGACCCAAGAAGGGAACAAGCAGAATTTGATATTTCTTCCAAAGGGCCCTAGGAATTGCTGATGCCAGGGAAAAGTAATATCCTTTTTAATGTAAAAATAATTTTTATGGGTCAGAGGCACAACACTGATATCATACACAGATTTTTATGGGAAAATAAGGAATTTACAGTATTTTGCTGAAACATAATCTGAGGAAATGATGTAATTACATGCTATAATGAGAACCTGTTTTCCATTATTTCTCTCAAACTCTCTCCCTGTCCCAAGTGCAAGCAATGCCACTGCTATAACATGCACAGCAAGGCAGAACAGCAAGATAGAAACTAGGAAAATAACATATATAGAAAACAAGGTGTTTCACTAGCTTATGAATTGGGAGATATTGGTTGGAATTCAGGATCTCCCTCTGGAATATTTTTGTCACCCTGGGCACATTGTTTAATTTATATGTAAGATACTATAAATCTCTTTGGTATCAGAAAATGGGGAAAGGTGGGGGGAAAGCAGATTATTGGGCCTTTTAAAATTGAACAGTGAGTCTTCCAGTAATATTTGCCATATCCTCAGTATGTATCACCCCTGTGGTGTCTTTGACACTGTCTGTAACTTTACCTCAAATACCATTATCCTAGACCTAACTTCATCCCAGCATCCCACAGCAATTCTTGGCTTGTAGTTTCTATAAGGGAAGATATGAAAGCCTTCTGATGATCAAACCCTAATCTTTACTTCCTGGCACTGGCACTAACCCAAACCCAGCACAGGGTTACGTGAAGATCATTGGGCTGATAGAAGTTTTAGGGTGGCATAGGTGAGTATGCTAGATATACAAGCGACCACTGAGTTAGGGTAGCCGTGGTAGCTGAGCTGAGTTAAAAGCTGAGCTTATAGTGCAAATTAAACAAAACAAAAAAGGTTTGGGGAATGCAATGTTGCAATGGTCTTTCTTAGTGCAAGGTACTGCTGCTTCCTGGTACCATTTTGTCACTTTTTAGAACATGGAGCTCTACAGAGGTCCAACTTGTGAGAATTAGGACATGCAAAGTTGAGATGTTCATCCCCACTACCATAAGTCGGGAATAGCCTAATATGCCCACCCCATTCACATACAGCTTGTTACGTTTCTGAGAATGTTAATAATGTCCTGCTGACAGTAATATCTAGACCTCATGCCCACATCCAGCACTCGTGCTCCTGCGGAGGCTGCCCACACCGGCACTGCGTCTCACCCTGGAGGCAACCGGCAGGAGGGAGGCAGTAGGATCGCTGAACCTCCTCCAGTTGCACCTCCTCCCTCTGCAGCGGGAAGGAAGGCAGGCCACAACAGGGTGTTTCCTCCTGTCAAGTGAGGTTACTAGAGCCAAGGAGTGCCGGTAAATCCAAAGCTGAACCCTTGCTTTGGTCCATGCTGGTCACTGCTCTTYCTGAGATGCTTTGGTGGAAGGGCTTCATTTCCTTTGAGCAAACSGAGAATGAAAGAGAAAGCAGTATAGAAAACATACTGCACATACAGCTGCGCTTACAAACTCAGAATACYTTAATATGAGTGTTAAATAAGAACAACCGGAAATTCAACCTACCGCAGGAGTATGAAATGTGATGGTGGTGCCCAGTACACCACATAACAGGAATCCTAGAAGACAAAGCCAAAAATGGACTGCTTCTGCACAATAGAAAACCCAGGGAATTTGAAGAAGAAATCAGGATTCAGTCACTGGAAACAAATCTTGAAGTTTTTCAGCAGGAGAGTAGAAGTTGGTGATGAGTTCACTTTCAAAATAAAATAACATTTACATTTTGGTTTAAATGTTAATAAAACTAATGTTTATTTTTATATTTAAARGTGATTTTCTAGATTTTTGTCTTTGCTGCAATTTGCACTTCAGAATTACATGCAAAACAAATTAAGGACACGRGGTCTTCACTTTTTCCTTGAAAAGTAAGCCTTTTATTTTGGCATGCAATATAAACAGCAGGATACCCTCATACAAAATAAGTGGGCTTAAAGAAATTCAAAGAGAATCTTCTTTTTTAATTTGAGTTCCTACTCATGTCAGACTACCTGTAGGTGTAGTAGAAGTACTTTAAGTGCATAGGGTGATGAAAGGTCTGGTCTGCTAAAGACAGATACTGCAGTTTTCCGAGTTCATCAGAGCAGTACTTGCTCTGCTACAGAGCACTTCAGTGTGTCAGAGGCATTTTCTATCTCCAATGAGTGTATGGATTAGTGTTGTTACTCTTCTGTATTGCAGTTTAGTCTTATTTCAATGTTCCACCTTACTGTGTGGAAAGGAGAATTGTTTAATGCTGTCTCTTGTTTTCAGTTCAATGGAAAGCAGAGGTATGCTGTCCATTTTCTTTTTCTTTTCAGGTTCTCTCTTCTTCCTGCAATTTCCTTCTCCAAAAGTACGGATTCAGTTCTAGAAATTTAAAGAGCTTTTATTAGAGATGCCTCGTAATTTTTTCACTGTGACCTTCAGGCCAAGCTTGTGGTTTCATGTTACAATTAAACAATGTAAGTGTGAGCTGTTGCCAGAAGGAGTAGTCACACTGTTTGCCTCCCATCTGCAGTTTCATGCTCTGGTTTAGCTGCTAGTTCCTCCTATTTCCCTTTTATCCAGGCTAGCGATTGTGTGGCTTCAGGATTAGTCAGTTTAGCTGGCTCATGCAACAGAAAACCCATTCTGTTTCTCCCCCCAAGGATTTCTGTTAGATCAGCTCATTCGTGGCTGCACATTTGCTAAATTCAAATAAAACACAGTAGTGTCATACTGAATGTTTTGGGGGTTTTTTTGGTTTGGGTTTTTTTTTTTTTTGTTTTAAGAAATACTAATAAAGTTGAATTTGTGAGGAGATGGAATCTTTAATTCTTCTAATTATGTGTGCGTGTGCACGTGTACCTGTTTCCAGGAGCATTAATGTAAATCACAAATACAATCTCAGTCTCATGGAGTTTGTTCTGTTGAGGCACTGTGCAAAATTAAATAAGCAAGGAGCACAATGCTTATTAAAACTTGGAGGAAAAACGCTACCTCTGTTGCTGTCATCACTCTTGTCTCCTCTGTAACTTTTTTAATACTTGCAAAAATAGTAGCACAACATTTCTAAGATAGGGATGAAATTTGGGTCTAACTAAGTGAATTGAAAACTCTCACAGACTTCGGTATACCCCAGAAATCTGTAATCTTTACCGCTTTGCTCTGTTTTGTGGATCCTTGCAAAGCTGCAGTCGGTTAGGCAGACTTGGAGTTCAGAAAGACAGAAAGTCAGCCCTCAACGATCGGACTCATGTCTGGCTGCAAGAGCGCTGTGCTGCTGTACACGTGGATCACAGGGCAAAGCTCCTGCGATGCAGGCAACAGGATTAAAAACACAAGGTCGGGCTCCTTCCTCTCAAAAGTAGCAGGGAAGCTGGGGAGAGGAGACAGAGCGCACCCAGGCCCTGCCCGCTGTTCAGGCAGGCACGCACTGCTGGCGGTGACACCTGCCCGCTTCAGAAGTCCCGCTCACGAACACGAGGCGACGTGACGGCCTTGGTAATGGAGAGCAGATCCCTTTGGAGCGGACAGAAACGTCTGTTTGCATTCCACCAGACAATTCTGCTTCCCATCACAAAGAGCTTAGAGAATTTCTTGACATTATGAGTTTTTTAATAGCTTTTCTTTTTATTAACTTAAACAATTTTCCATTAGCGTGCCAGTGTTATAACTATTTGTTTAATGTCTGAGGGTGATGTAAAATCACCTTAATGGCTGTTAAACCACCATTTTCTGTGCTAGCCTAGTCTTTCCCCAATATGTAACTGAAGTAATCATGTCTCTCAGCATCCTACATTCTTGCTGGAATAGTAAGTTGCTGTTACAGTAAAAACAATTTAAGGCCCAGTCAGCCTCACACAAGTTCTTACCTTTAAAGAATATAAAACTGCTATCCAGAAGGTTTCAAGATGTAGGTTAGGATAAGCTGGTTTTGACGAACAACTGCTTTTGTGTGTTACTTTGCCTACTTTTGAAGGGTTTTTAGTGTTYTTTGCTGAAAGCACAGACCTTCCTTGCAGCCTGGCGTTTCATTCTTGTGGACTTTTACAGCGGTGCCCTGCCACTCTGAACCTTTTTTTCCACGCTTTTAATGCCACCCTGTATTGACAGGAGAGGACACTTCATCATTACAGAAAGTTTTTTTGAGAAGGGTTGTTGTGGTTCTGAATCAATGCAAATCACTCATAGTGATTCAAGTGAATCATAGTTCATTTGGATTGATGGGCTGTAAATGACTTATCCAGAGGGTACTGACATATGCTAGAAACCAGTGATCTGTAGAAGGAAAACTTTACTGATAGGTTCAATTGTTTTTTCATTTAAAATATGTYGAATTTCTCTCTTGTGCACTCAATACACATTGATTTTTGTATTAAAAAATTACAAAATCAATCTCCCTTCAGTGTTCTCTGTCTTGGGTACTTGTGATCCAAAACTCATTTCATTTCTTGAGATAATTTATGAACTTTAGCCATCGTGGAAAACAAATTACCTGGATGGAAAGCAAAATAAGCAGACATGGGTGGCTTGCAGAAGAGAAAGGATCCGAGTGCCTATTAGCAAGTGACATGCTCTCTATGGYGCATTGTGAAACAGAGTTTCTGTCTGTCCACCGCATTTTTTCCTGCTGTCATGGATCATATTTGGAGTAAATAGACAAATATATATTATTTACATGCTTCACACACCTTTTCCTTCTCTTTAAATTTTACTGATACAGTTTCTTTCAGAAAAAAATCAACACACTTAAAAGTAATCCGAGCTTTGAGAATGAACCCTTAGGCTAATGTGTCTTCACATGTAGACAATATGCTATGTCCTTTCATTAAGAAAGAAAAAAATAACCAATACTTTTAAGGATTTCTATGTATCCACTGTATATTTTTGATTTTCATATCTGAAACAGAACATCACTTTTATCTTGGGCATCTAAAGAACAAAAAACACCATCGGATCTTATATCTGGTCATAAATATCTGGCAGAAAAGGCTACATCAGGAAGATCRTTTGGGTGCTTCTTCTTTGCGAGTAGCTGGAGGAAGGCAAGAAAGACGCAAAGGATGAAACAAGGGAAATGGCTGAGCTTGTCATTTGGGGGCTGGAGCATGGGTCACTTTCTAAAGAAACTTACCTCTTCATCTGGAGAACTTGCTGATTAAAACCCAGTGCTGTGTTTCTCCCAGCTTATTGCATGGTATTAAAGAGCCATTTTGTGTGATTTTTTTTTTCCTTTGCCACAGACTGATCTGTCTGCCCCCAGAACGGTGTGGCTCTGTGTGGGCTGTCCGACTACCTGTCCTGCACTGCAGGATTGCCGGCTTCCCTGCTGAAGGTTGCCACGCTCCTACATCTGCCAACTGAACAGCTCATGTGATGACTCCCTGAGTCATCAAAACAAGCTAGCTTACCGCTTCAGTTTAACTTGGCTCACTTTTTGATGGAAAAAAGTCAAGAAGTGATCACAAAGCAACTCTGTGCAGAGGGGAAGTGTGTTTGGCGTGAAAATAGCGGCAAAAAAGTGTAGTCGCCTACTGCACTTTCTAGGACTTTAGCAGCTGAGCTAGGAAGAAGCAGTATTTAGCTTTAAAAGGCCAATAAATCTTGCATTTTCTGGTATTTTTAAAGCTTTCACATAACTAACTATCTTAGAATTGAAAATCATGAATGATTTTTCTCCAAATAACATGCCTCTGATTTTAAATTYAGTAAAAGGAATTTAATAGGAGTTGGTTGGTTAATGCTCTTAAATGTATCAGATGGCTGAATTATTATCAGATGCTAATGTTCTATGCATGTTTCTGTAAATATTTATTTTAAGCAGAGTACACTTCACCCTTTGGCTTGAGACGCAGTGTTGCAATGCCAAATTYTACTCAGAGAATCCAGAGCAATCAAGACAACCCATCTCCTGTTTAGATGGAAAAAAGATTTGGTGCCCCCAAATCTTTTCGACATAGTATGCTATATATGCCAGGAAAATATATATATTCCAAAGGCAATGGCTTCTATAAGGATAACATTTTATTTAACATATCCATTTTTAGAGACAAAGTGCAGCACGTATAATGTAATATAGGTGCTTAATCAGTTTGTCAAATGAAATCTTGCTTTCTTGCTTATTTTTACTTCCAGAAAATAGCAAGCTAAATGCTACTTTCTCATATTACTCTTGATTGATGTTTATAGAAGAATAGCACTTACAATCTATTCACGGTTCAGAAAAGTGCATTTCTATTGAGCCAGTGAAGAGATAAAAGAAGATTACCTTTCCCCACCAAAACAGAACAAATTCCACAGCATGTTCTACATGCTAATTGACTCACTAAATTAATGTTCACTGTCACATGATCCAGTCTCTTGCCATGAGGCTGTCTCTTCACTTTTCTAAAACAGCACTGCTGAATCAACGAAAGCCACTGGTACAGCTGCAGATACACTTCCAAAATTGCACTGGTTGCTGTGTGGGTGTGTAGTTTTGCTAGCGCAAAAGTGCTTTGTTACAGTTATTATAGACAGTTTACATGCTAAAGTGCTTTGCTGGAATAACATRTTCTATATAGTATGCCCTTGAAGAGCTATCCTGACAAAAAGTAGAACTGGCTTTGGAATAAGTCTGTTTGTCAGAGCATTTTCAATAATTCTTTCATTCTTTCAGAAACTTAGGAAACAAAAGTCTCCTCTTAATAAGGTGCAAATAACTGTGAAAGGTAGTAWCAAGTGATTTGATCAAAGAATCAAGTTTCTGCTTTGACTAGAGGGGAACATTTAGGTGTGAATATACATATCTTACCTGTCCTTAGGACAACCACTTTCCTGATGCGCTTCTGCTTTTTAGTTTTAGGGTRGTTTGTTATTTTTCTTCCAGATCATTTCTCTGATCCAATTCACTGCATTTGCTTTTGTTTTTAGAGGAGAGGGAGCAAACAACATGTGTTAGAGAGCAGGACCTCTTTTAGCCACCTTTGCAGTCTCTAAGACATCTAGAAGTATATTACTGTTTTCTTCATTTTACCTTATTAGAATTCATGTTAAATTAAATGCAAGCATCTCTAAGATCATTGAAATGTCAGTCAGGTTCATGTGAGCCTGACATAAGCTATCTTCCTCCTCCTTCTAAAAATTTCCATAGTCTCAACATCCATCCAAAACCGAATTCTGGCTTGGTGTCCAGTGCTCTAATTACCAGACCGCCGTTCCCCGCACTGTAGCTGTTTTCTGGAATGGGAAGTTCCTGTGACTAGTTTGAGCCCTATTATGAAGCGAGCTTTTGTTTCCAATTTGCTGTCCTTTCTGCCACTTGGCAGAAATATTTCTTGCTTTTCAAAAGTAYGTCAGATACATTTGCAAGATCCCTTGTAGCAGTGAAATAGCTTCTCCAGCACCCTCTATACTGACTTCACGCTCCTAAGAGATTCAGGTCCTTCCTTCCTCTGCGTGCTCACAACAACAAGAAGTCACTCTGTGCTCGTAACACTTTCCAAACAAAACACAAATAGCTGAGCTCAGCCCTTCTCACCCTTTGTACTGCTGCTACCAGGAATGATCAGGTTTTAGATAATTTAAAGGCAAACAACTATTCAGCTATCCATTTATTCAGATTTCTTTTAAGTCTGAATTCAGTATTACTCATTGCTTTGAAACAGAACACACTGGCTTACTATTCCTTTATACATGCCTTCCCCTACACATGTTTCAGCTCCAGGGCATGTGTAAGGTTTTCTTACAATCATCATAAAATCTCTTCTATTTCCTTGCTCATTTTATGCATTAGGTAATCTAATGTTGACTTCATCTTCACTGTTGAGACACTGAAGCAGTAGAACAGTTCACACTTCAAAGCTGTTCTTTATAACATCTTTGTAGCAAACAGCACGGAATAACTGCCAGGTCTGTGCCCTTACAAGTCATCTGTTTTGTCTTTGGTGGAAAAGGAGTAATGGTGAAAAACAGAATAACCACGCAGTTGCTCTRCAACAGAAGCTGAAATAAAAACCTGGTGCTCTCGCATCACTTTCTGAAGGAGGACTTCTTTCTGCAGGGGAAGTGTATCCTACATAGATCTGCCAATGAAGGGAAGAAAATCTTGGCACTCTGGTGCTGAGAAGATTGCAAGCATGCAGGGTCGGCGTGCGGGGGGGAACACTKCAGGTAAATAATCTGTAAGAAGGGAGCAGGACAGGGGGAACATTCCACTTTATAGGAGGGGACTATTAGGTATTGGGGCACTGCAGGGAAGTGGAGACCAGCTACTAGACAGGAAGAGCTCATGAGTTTTTGTCAGTTTAATTCTCTAGACAGGCTGACCATAGGAGTGCTGGGCAATCTCCTCTTCAGCTGTATTGTATAGCTACATCCTAAGAGATAGTAAATTTTGAAGAGGTAAGAAAAGAATCTGTATAAAACATAATGGGATTCTGAGGAAAGGTGAATAAAGAGATCAACATTTAAGGATGCTGTTTTCCCCACAGAAATACTAAGACCTATGAGCTTTTGTTATTGCTGTGGTAATGCATTATTTGCTAATACAAAACATACTGCAGAAAATACTGTCATCTTTGGTTTGGCTTTTATACTCTGCTTAGCAATACAGAAAACACTGCAATTTGCTGAAGTGTAATTTCCCAGTCTGGAATTTGACCTGGAAATTGGTTGCAACTTCATATAGGTAAGAAGCCACACTGGACATCAAGAGATATCCTTCCTCTTCTAGAGTACAGACTATACTGGAAAAATAAAGGAGATGAAATCTACTCTAACTGAGAAAGACAATACAACTATTTCTGACTTATGGTGTGGAGGCACATGTGAATTATGTTCATGAAGTTAACATTAATGTGAATGTTAATGAAGAGATTGTCCCAAAGTGTCCACAACGGTTAATTTAATTGGCACCAGGCTTAACACTGGCTTGCAGATTCAGCACATGCCTGAGAGACATCAAGTACTGTATAGGGTTGAATCCCTTAACTAGAAAGGAGAGACAAGAGCAACTTCTTAAGCTGCCATGAGCACTGGAGAAAACATTGGAACTGCACCCAGAGAGTCCACTTATTTCTATTCGTACTTTATGTGTAAATATGATGCTATTACACAGTATATAAAATTTAAGACTTCTTGTTTTAATACAACCATAGGTCCAAGAAAAATAATAAAATTTCTATATTGTACTCACTTCCAGAACTTTGCTACAAGCTTGATTAAAAACGTATGTATAGCATTTCTGTATTTAAGAGTGTTTCTTACTTTAAACAGCTCCCTTTTTAAAACAGAATTCTATCATAACTGTAATAGCAGTTGATTTATGTTTTTTGGCTTTTGACAATATTCCCTTCTTTCTTTTAATATTATTTCCCCAATTCTAATAATTATATTTATTCATTAAGGAATAATTTACTTTAAAAGTGTGAAAAAGCACATTTTTGTGTGACTTTAAAAAAGCTGAAGACTCAATACTTTGAAGTCCATTTTGGATGTAATTTAATACATAAAATAAAGACTCAAATATATAAATACAAATTTCTTCTTAAGTTTTTTTATATTATCACTGAGCTTGTCATGTAATAAATAGACCATTATAATCTGTATGTAATAACAGGATCAAAGGAATACATGTATTGCTGAATATGAAGAAGAAAAAAAATACTAGCAATAGCCTGAAATGGTTGTGTTACTCATTCTTCATTAAAACTTCATCCTCTTAAAGGTCTTATTCCTAAAACAATTAGACCAAATAGATTTGTTAAGCTTTGTCATATTCTAAGTTCTGTAATTACCGTTTTTTTGGATGTTGCAAAACATTCAACAAAATTCAAAAAACATCCAAAATAACATCCATGCTGTTGGTTCAGTTAACTAACTGTACGGGTGGCAAGTGACACTTTTAGTGCTGTCTTATATGCTAGTAGTAAATGTCTGTTACAGTTGAAAAAAAACCCTCAAGTAAAATGAAAGCCATTTTAAAGTTTTTTGGCCAAATATTAAGCTTTTTCTATGCAGTCATAGATGACTACAAGTCAGTAGAGAAAAAGGAGAAAATACAGATACTTCAAACCTAACTCTCTTTATTTTGTCTGCAGATTATTATTATTATTATTATTTTAATTCATAGTAGTACACTTTTTAGAGCAGGTGCCTGTACTCTGTCTCAATCTCAAGGTTCTGGGGTGTTTGTTGAGATTATAACTTATGTGGGCTCCCTAATTTTTGAAGCCCAGGTATCTTCTGTCAGCATTTCTGTAACTTAATTTTCCAAAATTAAGGTTTGGTTTAAAACTGTAGTATCAAACTTCAGTACTTGATTAGTCATTCATTAAAGGAAGAATGTTCAAGGTAATACAATTAAGAAATAATTACTTTTGCAAAAAGTACTTGATTTTATGTGATATAATAAATACTTCATGTCTGGGGTTTTTCCCCTTTAGATAACTACCATTTGACAGATCCTTTACCTGGGCCTGCACCTGAATATTTGCAGAGGCTTCCTGAATTGGCTAAGTTAGAATGTAAAACTGTGTATCAGGAAAGAAACAAAAAATTACAAAAGAAAAAGAGAAATGTGGCCAACCTAACAGGAAAGAAACAAGTTTTTCAGGATGTTACTTTGTGAACTAAGAGTTTCTTGCCACTGAAATCCAAAAWTTACTGTCATATTCAGTATGATGTTCAATATTTTTTTCTCTAAAACTCTACCAACGGTAAGCAATTCATAAATACCACAATTTGGTATTACCATATTTTATGTTTACATAGACTGTGTACTGTGCTCGTTTTAGTAAATCATACTGGACATGCCTGGAAGCCCTGGATATCACTGAGAGCTGCTCGGTCTGGACTTGCCACTATCTTGTATCTTGATTCTGTATTTTGTAGGGAACTACGCTCACTTAGTCATCTCTCCCTACCCTCTTCTGATTCCCTTAGAAGGGAAATCCTAGGCTAGGAGAAGCTGCAGTGTATCCCAGCAGGTCTGTGGTGGCAGATCAAATGCCATCAGGAATTTTTAATTAACATGAAGACTTGCTTGTCTACTGTCAGTTTGACTCCCTCTCTTCATATAATACACAATATAAATTGCATTAGCTGTTAGTGAAAATCAGCTTTCTGTATCATAATATAGTTTCCTCATTTCATTTTATCTTTTGCTGGTATATTTACTCTGTAATAGCCTTATATTTGTTTGGAGAAAAGGTTTTCTCATAAGTTTCATTTCTGAGTTTGAAAGACCTCCTCCCCCTCACCTTCTCCCCTAKCACCATTTAGTCTTTAATTTTAAACTTCCACTGGGTGGCATAGTTTCTCCCATATAAAATCCAGTATGTGTGAGTCTACAGTAAACTTGGAGCGCTGAACTTCCCTACCTCTTGCACAACTCTGGTTATCACAGTGATTGCGTAGATGGTAAGAGAAAGCTCCCGCTCCAGTGTGGTCCTTCTGCCTGTCTATTTATGGCAGTCTGCAGATGGTCCGTGACTTGAGTTTTCAAGACTTTACTGAGAAGAAGAATTGCTAGGTAGGTTTCTTTCATTTTCTCCTTTTATATCCCAGATATCTGGGGAAACCTTACAGATTTATCTGTGCAAGAGAGCTTGTATTTCATGAAGCTTTCTCTTGAGATGATCGTATTAGTGAAAATGGAAAAAAAAAAAAAAAAAAAGAAAGAAAGAAATCTTGGGAAATGCTCTCCTTGTAAAAACTGTACTGTACAAGAGCGAGACAAATAGACATTTGAATCTCTTTCTAACAAACAGCTCCAGGTCACTGGCACCTCAAACTAATTACAGAACACAATAAAAAAAAGTCTGCATCCATTTTGGAAGAATTCTTAGAAACCTCAAAGGGGAAGCAAAACTTTTAAACATCACAAAAAACTAATATTCACAAAAATTAACTTAAGTGGATTTAATGGGTTAGGGAGGGCCTCCTGCTGTGAATTGCCTGTACAACCTGAAATTTAATTCTGCAAATGTATCTGTCTCTTTATCAGCTACAGCAAGCAAGCTTCTTTGCTTAAAGCTAGATTTTGTGACTATCCTTATACTGATTATTTTAAAAATTGATCCTACCTATAACCCTAACTTTCTGCGAAATAACTATGTAATCTTCTTGATATGAAGTTCCTATTTAGGCACAAAACTGTTGGTGAGAAGCAATTGAAATTTTTAAGTCCCCCTAGCATCTGCCAGTGCAGCATGTTCAAGGGACACATACTGCCCTTGCCCTCTTTAACAGCCACCAAATGTSTAGAGGTCTAGAGGTTCTTCTAAATTCGCTAATGAAAACTAGTGAAGTGATACTCAGTATTGCACATAATAAGGAATTTAGTACGTTCYGATTTACTGACAGGTCTTTGGATGACCCACTTGCCAAACTCTAACATGCAAGAAGAGAGTTCCTGGCATGTAGGGTTTGAGTGGCAGCTATCATCTCATTTTTAACTATTGATATTCTCTTTCCTCCAAAATTTCTGGTTGGTGGTGGTACATTTTCCCCCCAAAAATATTTCCAGTATTTTACCAAATCTACTGTAAGGATCAGTTCTCAAAACCAAAGCAGGTAAATATTTAGATTGGGGGGGGGGAGCCTTTCTGTCTGTAAATTCTCTTCTTTCTGTATTCAATTTAGAGTCATAAGGATGGTATGAAAATAACATGAAAATCRTAGTGAATTACTCCCTTTTTCATTCTTGTATAATATTTTAATAATACAAGGGATCACTACTAAATAACTATATGATTTTAACACGTAAGTACAAAAAGAGATACGTGATTTGTGGAATGCACATCCACATGACATCCCAAAGTTAGACACAAGCTGAATTTTTGAAGTGGGTGGGTAATGTGCTGATTAAAATGATTTGTAGTTAGATAATTTAATTTGGGGAAAATTGATCTCTTTCATCTCCCTGAAGTACTGGATGCCAATCTCTGTCACAGGAAAGATATGCAGCTGACAAATCACTAGATCTTACCCAGCGCAGAAAGTTTTTTTACTTGCTAAATCATTGTTCTATTGTGGAGTTAGAAAATATGTGTTTATTCCACTTCAGGTCATCTAATGGTCATGGAAGTGAGCAGGACAGGTAAAAGTACATAAATTAAGCTGATCACGTGTAAATTATGCTGTGATACAGCAAACTATTATATAAATGTCTACATAATTTGTTGTTTGAACCTCATTATTACAAAACATGTTCAGAAATCAGACTACGAACCTTCTATCCTTCTCAGAGAGACTATCTTGATGACTCATCTGTTAAATTGTGGTGTTTTTTCCTTTTTATGTATTTTTCTTTCCCCTTCTTAATGCAGCTAAATGGAATACTTATGGGTGACACTCAAAATTAGTCTCAGTAAAGTTTTGCCAATAAAGGGAATTGACTGGCTAAACACCAGGATTTTATGATTTGAAAAACCTGTATTTTATTATTACTTTTTTTTTTATCAACTGCCTCATATATCTCAAGATTTTCATGTACTTTCATCTGTTTTTGTTCCAAAGATGGTGAATCTTCTGAGTGGATATGGTCATTTTCTAACATGTTGAATATTTACTTGTATTGGTCTTTGAAAAGATTTTTTTTATATACTTTATAGATTACTATAAAAGTTTTCTGCCATTTGAGTTCTATTGTCTTGCCAATTTGTAGTATGCATGATGAGTGCTACTCTGTTTTCACAGAGTATTTCCTCAATATAACAAATTATTTTGTCTAGTGAATTTAAAATGAGAAGACCACTTCTTTTGTGATTACTCATCATAAATTTATCTAATCAAATTTTGTTTTCAGAGTCCTTATCAAAAATATTGTTAACTTGTGCAGTTTTAGCTGAAGAGCAGGTCTGTGTGGATCCAAGGCCTTGAATAGAGCTACTGAACTGGTACTCAAGGGTCTAGAAATTGGAAGACATATTCTTCACTCCCTCTTTCTCAAATAGGGAATGTTTTCTTGCATTTAATTTAGATGGATATTGATATCTTTCTGTAGGCTAAAATCCAAAACACGAGCTGAATTATAGATCACTGTGTTAGGTTATGTTCTAGTCCAAGTCAAACATATCCTCTCTGTTTAATGTTTCCTAATAATGTTTGGGGGCTTTGAATGTATGGCTTTGAAGACTTGGTTCAGAAAACTCTTGACTATGGAATCAGTCTTTGAAAATATGGCCCATGATATCATTTCATTGCAGCAGTAAAATGATGCGCCTTCTCATGTATTTCATTCCAAGAGTGGAACTGTTCTTTTCCTGCAATTGATTTTTTTCTCATTTTTCCCTGGTTCTTCAGAACTTCAAATGCTTTTGTAGTCATCTACACCYTTACTATGCTGTTCAAAAACAGTAYCTGCAGTTTGCTCAGGAATGATCTGGTCATTTTGTGGATGTTCAGAACCATCTGCTTCCTGAAAAAAAAAATGTTACTTTCTGACACAGCCATCTTTATTAAAGGAGTGMGCAGAAATCATTTATCCTAAGTGCTGCTCCTGATCTCCCATGCATAAGCCTAAATCTAAATTATGACAAGTAGCCAAGATTTCAGTGACTCCCCTTCCATCCTCTCTTCAGCCTGTTAGACTGTTTCCTGCATTTGCGTGTCTTCGCTTTGCTTGACAGTATCAGTCCAGCAGTTCTGCTGTTTGTATCAGAGCTCTTTTAACCAGAGAGTTTTAACCAGAGAATTCTCTCCTGGAATGGATCTTCCAACTGTTCCCATAAGATACTGAAGAATATTTTTTCTAGGAATCCTTCCTAGGACTTCTAGGATACAAATACCCAAGTAACTCTGGGTTACTCTCTACCTACCCTCAAAATATCTTTAAAATTGCCCAGGAGTATACTCATTTATCTCTTTAGATTGCTACATGAGATAAGCTGGAAAGCTCTTTTTGTTGGTCCCATAGCTAAAAGAGCCAAGACCTTTACCAAGGCCCAAGCACCTAGAATTGTCTTCTCTGTAATCTCAGTGGGGCCAATTGAGTTTTACAGTATTGTGAAAGCCTTTTCCATAATTATTTGATCTGGACTTTGTAGAGTTTGGTTTCTATTTATAGATTGAGTTTGATTCTTAAAAAAGATGCTTTTCATGTTGCTCTTTTGGTGATTTGGACTAATTTAAAGCTGCTGGCTTTATAATTTAAATAATTGCTGTGTTGTAATCATTATAAACACTATGAAAAAAAAATAACCTTTCTTGCTGGAATCCAGAAAATTATGGAATATAATTATGAACAGCTGGTTCCAAATATGTCAAGTTTTGGTTGATTGAATAGTTGTTTAATAATTTTGAAATAAAAGCCTTATCTCAAAGAAACTAAGCCATCTTCTGCCTTATTTGGTAAACACTCTTGAGTCTGCAAAAGCTAGAATTAGGTTTTGCCTTAAAATAAATACTTAACACTCCAACAGCATTCTAATGATTTTAGTTTTATGATATGCTCAGAGCCCTCATGCTGATTCTTTTGTTTAAAGAGCCCAAATCTAGCTCCATGCATAAATGCTGGGGCACGTGCCTCTGCTTTTTGCTAAACAAGGACAATCTAGAATTGATAGGCAATACATTAATATCCCAAAATAACTTTTCCATGTCATTACATGGACTTTTGCATTGACCTATATTAGCCAAGTTGCCTTTTAAAATGTTTAAAAATGCTTAGTGCATTTCAGCCAGCGAGAATCTGGTCAGGTTCAGCCTATGAGTTTTCCTGGATCTGTGCCAGCTGCTTAAGCTGAATCATTCCATTCTGAGTTATTCCCGAATACATAACTGGCAACAGCATTTAGATTAAGTTGGATAAGACAGTGAAAGTGCTTTAGCAAGTCACCAATGTATTGATTTTTCAAAGCTCTATTTAAGACTTGCATTTTATCTCACTAAATAGACAGCAGCACGTGTGAAAGCAGAAGAGGAAGAAAGAGATGCCAAAARGAGAAACTTGGAATTTTTCACTCCCAAGTTCAGAATGTGAGGGAGGGAATACCTAGGATCATGTATCTTCAGGGAAAGGGTATTCAGAAGACCAGCTCATGACAAGCCATCCTGAATTGCTTTGCTTTGGCCTTAATGGGGGGGGAGGCATCAGCTTGTGCCTCCCTGTTAAGGGTCTTCTGTCAAGGGTTAGAGCAGTTCAGTTTGTTTTAATGGGAAGTGGTTTCACTGGGAAAAAAAAAGGTTTTTTCAAAAACAGAATGTTTTTGCAAAGAACTGCTGGCCTTCCATTTTGACAGCTGGATAAAATATTATTTGAAATGGCTCAGATAATCCTGTGGTGGAAAAAAAACTTAAAAAAATATGAAAATTAAAAGGAAGAYATGTCTATTTGTCTCTACAAAACAAACAAAGTAGACCTGAAGTAGTTCCTTTTTAAAATATTATCTATCTTCTCCACCGATGAAAGAYGACTAATTTTCTTTCTTTTCTTAGATTCATCTTCTGGGAAGGTTAGTATTTAGAAGACTATCTCTTATTCTTATTGCCTCATAGCTTCTCTCCCCAACCTCCTTAAAAAAAAAAAAATCAAAATAACACTTCTACCTGATTATCTCTTGTTACCAGTCTTTTCCTTTCTTCTTTCAAAGCTGTTTCTCTTATTCTTCTGAGACRTATTCTTGACACACAATAGCTAGACAAAGTTCTTTCAAAGGATAATATGGAGGAGTGAATGTGAGATAGTGAAGGTAGCTGCATTTCTGGAGCAACAGGGATAAAGGTGTTGAGAACTGGCCATACCAGCAATATAGCCAAGCTGGCACAGTTCTGTCCTGCTGGTTTCAACCAGTCTGCTACTTGCTTATGATAGGGTTAATCTACAACCGGAGAAACTACTCACAGATAATTATGAGCTGACTGTAAATATGTGTTCATTCTCTCTTGCCGTATCTGTCCATATAAAGCTGATCTCACTGTGTCCTGCTTTTGTAGATTGCTGTTGCTGGTCCCACCGGGCTTCATGCAAGCCTTGAATTTACAGGCATCCATAGCTTTTACATGAAAGAACTGCAGCAAAACATTGGTAATATTTTAAAGCTTTTCACGACAATATACAATACTTATTGTATTAATTGTTGTATTTCAACATTAAGTCAACCTGCAGTTATCCAAGAACAGGTTATTTGTGCTACGGATTCCAAGCATGCTCCAGATGCAAAGCTGGCTTCATTAACAGCCAACCTATTTCTGGCTGCGATGACTAGTACATGAACTAATACTGTTGCCCCGTTTCGAGGACCAGCCTAGCTGTTCCTTGTTGGCACCGCCAGGTCAGTAAGTTCTGTTTCGCTTGAGCTGGCTCCATGCACTGCAAAGGTAGGTTTTACCAGTGCAGAACAGTTCTGCATGATTCCAGTTTGGCTGCATTGGGCTTTAATATGTTGTACTCARCATTAGCCCTGCTGAGCTCCTAGGTGAGAGTCATTCAGATACCTCTGTGTTTTTCTCCCCTTTAGGTTCCCAGAAAGCTTGTTTACTCATGCTGTGAGAATTTCAGAGCCACTCCTGGCCTGGGATTCTGCACGAACTAGTAAATCTTCCCAGGAGTACTGGGGAACACAAAGAAGAGTCAGCAGGGTTTCTGTACAAWAGCTATTTACAAATACCACTGTTAAGCTGGAGTTAACACTAAAATGTTCAACTCGCCTTGAACCAGCTCCATGCAGAGCCACATAGAGGTTTCTGCATCATGCTTTTCATAACTTCTTGATAACATACCATGTTATCAAGTTTTTTCACTGCATAATTTGAGCCCTTATTACTTTAAATCCTCAGATATGGGTATATATCTCAGTACGAAAATGTCAAATTTACCATTTTGGAGGAATATCTAACTATCTTTTAAATACTTAATGTTTCCTGCATTAAATAACACRGTTTTTAAAAGAACATACTGAACAGAAAAAGGAGTTAACCTGATTCCAGTGAGGGAGAATCTGCCTGTGAGAAATCTCYACAGTGGACTGAAGTCTGGCTGCAGTTAGCTTGTTTGCTGGAAGGAAACCAGACCGTCATTTTGCCCACTTCCTAGAAGTGCATGTCTGTGGGTGTTCTCCTTTCTTTCTCACCAGCACTAGAGATGAAAGCTTGCAATAAGACCTGACTGCTATAAAAGCTTCCTTAAGAAAACTATTACTATAGAAAATACTAACATCAGCTCAAGTTCTCTGCTATTGCTCCTGCACCCGTTACAAATACCACTTCCTGTGGTGTGACAACAGCAATTGCTTCTTTCTTGGAACAAGAAATGAAATAAGAATTGCTAAAGCTAGTTCTAATTCTTTGCTGGGTTACCTTGTTTGCTTAAAGYCGCCTTTATCCTAACCTCTAATTACCTTTCCCCTGCCTGTGTATAGATAGGAGAAAAAAACTGTCTACAAATACGGAGTTTTCCAGAAACATGTGGTGTGAAGATGATGGGAATTCTTCTATATGTGTGTCCCCAAATAAAGTATTCCTTTGTCTTGAAAAGACATTTATGACTTGTATTCTTCCTTTATCATATATGTGAGGGTGTCAGCAGAGATCCCACAGCACTGTGCTCTCCTATGCTAAAGGAAAACTGGATTCATGAGTCTTTGTAGCCCTCATTACAGTAGCTGAGTACCCTACATCAGCAGGTAAAAAACACAATGCCTTTGGTTCTTGTCTCTGGATTTTATGAGTCCATTAAGAAAGAAATAACCTAAACTGGATTTATAGTCCCTTTACAGTTTATTCTGCTCCCCGCTAGAAGAAAAGGCCGACTTAAAGGACCATTGCTGTAAATCGTTAGCCATAGCCAATAGYCCACTTTCAGATTTGGTGGTACTGCCCTTAGCTGGTCATCACTGCTTGCCATCTGGACATTGCTACCTCTGCAGATTCCTGCAAAAGCATGTGTGGGAGTACTCCATACTCCTCTGGCAAATTCAAACAGGTGAGCTGAAATCACTTTCACTGATGGATTAAACTGGTTAACTTTGCTTGCAGTGGATTAAAGATTACTTGCTTCCTTCTATCAGCAGAGTTAGGAGGGTGATGACAAGTGATTTTGTAACATAGTCTTCATCTACCCCAACTTCTTAAAGGAGTTATCCTTCTGGTACTTCAGTACAACTATATCCCCATCCATAAAGTATGTGCTCTGGGAAAGTGTGGTGATTATCAAGTCAAGAGATGGCAAAGCAGTTTTTCCCATAAGAGTTAATGTACTACAGGGGAGGATGCCTGAGGTTAATGAGATATACAGGGAAATAGATCAAATTCACTTTAGTCAGAGTAAGATGATGAAAATGATGAAAACACAGACATTTAGAAGTAGACAGCAAGAAAGCAGACAGTAAAAGATTAAGGTCAGATGTTCAGTTTCATAAAAGTGACCAAGTTTGACAAATATAAAGCATTATCCGAAACAGCTCAGCTACAAATGCCAGCCCCTAAAAAGCCAGCGTCTCCTCCAGCTGATGAGTCTTATAATATTGCTGCCCGTTTCTGAATAGTTTTCATCACTGTCACAATCTTCAGATGAATTAAGATCAGTCAAGCATGAAGAATGGAAAAACTAATGCAGAAGTGGTGGTTAGCAGAGAAGGGTATTAAAGAGCAATGAGATTCTGAAATGGTTGAAACGGTGATAGTGCAGAGTGTTGCTGTACTGCATATTGAGCAAGCGATAGGAAATACTCTGAGGTTCATTGCATTCATCAAAAAGGCAAGAATATTTTTGATGGTAACAGTAGTTGGAAGTGTCTGTCAAGTTTAAGCTCGCTATAACACATTATCATTATTTTACATCACAGAAACCATGTTCTTCCTTCACTGACTCCTTGGAATGAGCTATTAAGCTGTAGTGCCATTATATGGTCACAGGCTTTTTATTTAGCAGGACTCATGCCTCATTTGGTACATCAGATGAACGATGCTCACTTAATGAACAACAATCCTGTGCTGTTCTCCCTTTCTTACTCGGTGTGTGGCCCTCAAACTGATTTATTACATATTGTCCTCAAGATAGAGCTAGGAATTCCCTTAGGAGCTTTCCTCACTACAGTGCATGTGTGTGTCTCACAAAGCAAGTTATTTTATTGTTTTAGGATGAAGGACAACACCACAGAGAGACTAAATTCAAAATTGTCTGCTAATTTTGGATGTCTAATCTGAAACATTTTGGATCTGGTTTATTCAAAGTGCTTACAAAGAACAGCACTTCATATGCTAAAAACACAGTTCCCATTGCTCTTACTGTGAGCTCTCCCTGCTTCTGGAGGTTAATAGCCTGGAATCTTTGGCTAGATACATAGAACATTAGGAACACACAATTGCAATTGCTGAAATGCAATGGAATTCAATTCTTCAGGGCAGAATTAACTGAGACCCTCTTTTCTCTCCCTGCATTTCCATCTTATTCACTGGCATTATGATTTGGCAGTAAAACAGTTATGGTCCTAAAAACAATAGTGTCCTTCCCTACATAAACTTGGTTCATTCACATAGGTACAGAGAATAAGCAGATTAGAGAGACAAGAATAGCACTCACAGGGAAAAGGGACATAAGGCCACAGAGCAGAAATCTGAGGTCCCTTTGATACACTACAAGCAGCTGTATGTCATCATGCACTTAAGAGTAACACAGTTCAAAGGAGATTAGGTAGCCATCTATACTTATGTTCATAACATTTAATCTACCTCTCTAGCATGAGAAATTGAAGTTATGAGGTGCATGTGCACTTGGACACAACTCCGAAGGGAGGATGCAGCCCTGCAGGTCCAAGGCTGCAGGGAGTGCCTCGTGCTCCTCACTGGGCCCGGGACAATCCCACCTGCTGCAGATATGTCCTGGTCAAGTCTCTGAGACAGGCAATGAAGGAGCAATGGAGGTGCTGAGCAGACTGCAGCATCAGGGAGGATGAATAGAGGACCTTTGCAGAGACAAGAGGCCAAGCCGCACATTACACAGAASGAGGTAAGCCGTGCTTTAGTAGGAAGACTGGCTGGAGGCTGGAAGCTTGTGACTTTCACAGTAAGGTAGGCCTCTTTCTCTGCCTGCAGCTGTTTGGCCCTGGCAATGGGAGAGGAGGAGCTCTCTCCTTTCTTTGGAGGACAGAAGAATCCAACCATTGATTGGAGCTGCTGTCTTAACAGGGTTGCCCAGCGCCTGGATTTGAGACACTGTAGAGAAATTGCTGGGTCATATGTTACATTTGTAGTGTGCTTTCCTTTGTTCAAGAACAAGAAGTGTTTCAAGTATTGGTCTATCTTAAACTAACAGTATGCACTGGTGGCAAAAACAGGGTTGGAATTCTTGAGCTTGTATACATACCATAGGTGGTAGGTGTTTTTCTAAAACAGCGGTCAAATAAACGACTGGCAAACTAGAATAAATACAGGACCAAAAGGAAATTATGTTTGAGAGGCACTAGAGGCACTAGTCAGTGCTATCAGTTCACAAAATCATTAATGTTTAATCCCAACTATGGATTACCATACTGATTTTGGATGTGTAACGGATGCATAGGGGCTATTTACTCTGAGATAAGGGTTTCTGGCATTCCATTAGCAGTTAATATGTAGTAAAATGCCCTGATATAAAATTATTTAGCTTATGAGAATTGGAATCCTTTGGGCTTTAAAGCCTAAGAGAATCAGTAAGGAAGCTAATTAAGGTCAATAAAGATCAGTTACAGAGTTAGATGTCTTTCATAGCAGTGTGTCTTCAGTAAACAATATTATAGTCATTTCATTGTCTGCAAAACACATACATTAGATCTGTTTTGGCTCCATCTAGAGATTCATTTACAAATTGACTGTAGCACAATCATCTGCCACTTCCCCATAGACACTCTGTTAGAGACGAAAACGTACATGAAACTGAGTATCTTTAACTACTTTTTAATGCTGAGATTCCTACTGGTTCTAACAACTTCTGATCTCTTTACCAACCAGTCCCAAAAGGTGAATCCCACAAAACATGAATGCTTAAAAGGAACTGGTTTTGTCTAAGCTAATTTTCAGACAGTTATCAAATCTTTCTGCACAGGTTATATCTTCACAGGTACATTCCTGACAAGTACATATATCTTGACTGATACATTCAGCTTTATCTGTACTCATTTGCATCCAAAACTGCAAATTGATTACAGGAACTATACTTCATTTGTGAAGGTAACAGCTGGACAACAGTCCTGCTAGATAACTTGGACTAGGTTGATTTATTCTTCCACCAAAATCCTGTTCTGGATGCAATTCCAGTTTAGTTTGGGGTATAATTAATATATTAGTAGTATTGGGTCTTGGTCTGTGCACAATTGCCTGCAACAAAGTAATTACAACCTACTACAGCTCTTGCCTCTTTGTAGCCTTTGTCTACCTGTAGCCTTGTACAGAGCTGTTACTAAGAGGAACATCTATGTAGCATGTTACTGCAGAAGGACTCATTCTGTCAGAGCTATCAGCACCAGGAACTTTGGCATCCCCATGGGATCCTGAAGATCTGGAGGTTACTCATGGTACACACTAAGCTCACTCCCAGGTTTAAATTCAGTACTGCAAGAGAATGGATTGCAGTCAGTTATGTATGAGGAGTCCCTAGCTGTCCAAGCTGAAATCCAGCTTGAAAAATAGTCTGTGGAAGAACTTCACCATCCCGATTCCAAGCTGAAGAAAATCCTACTTCTCCTCACAGATGCACAGACTTTTCCTACAAGAACTCCTTTTATTTCCCAAAGTAGCAGAAGAAAATTACAGCAAATAAACAATTTCAGGTTAATTCTTTTAAAAAAAGTTAAGATTATAAAATTAGGACTAATACAAAAAAAAAAGTCCAGTATTACAATTTACTAGTTATCTTTGCTCTCTTACAATTTGGTTGTGCTAATTAATACCTGGAAAAGAAGTTAAAGAAAAAAAAATGTAGCCTACCTTATTATTACTAAGATGCTTAGAGCCTTGCTAAAATCRTTTTCTTACTTTTGACTATTTTTTCTTTCTTTTTAACTACTATCTTAGAGGCTGATGTTTTAATGATGCATGATGAATACATGTATCAGAACTTCAAATACACATGGTGCTAAAGTTATTAGATACTAGCATTCTGTATCTGAGATATTCAGAATTATCAAGACTTGAAAAATGAAGGCTGAGAGACCTGGACTGCTCAGCCTGGAGAAGAGAAGACTGAGGGGTGATCTCACCAATGTGTATAAGTACCTGAAGGGTTGGTGTAAAGAGGGTGTACCCGGTGACAGGATGACAAGCAGTGGGCTCAAACTGAAACACAGTAAGTTCTGTCTAAACATGAGGAAAAACTTCTTTACTGTGAGGGTTACTGAGCACTGGAACTGGTTGCCCAGAGAGGTAGTGGAGTCTCCATTTTTGGAGATACTGGAAAGCCATCTGGACACAATCCTGGACAGTATGTTCTAGGTGACACTGCTTGAGCGGGGTGAGGGGTTGAATAGATGATCTCCAGAGGTCCCTTCCAACCTCAACCCTTCTGCGATTCTGCAGAAATTTAACTGAATTTTGGATAACTGAGATGCCCTCAATATGGGACAGTGTGGTAATCCTTGTGCAGCTCCTAGCAAAGTGCAGTAGGAGTGAAAACAGGTGCCATGGGTAGAGCTCACCAATGCTGCTGCAGTGCCTAGGCAGCTTGTATTCGCTATGACACAACCAGGCTCTAGGCAGCCCCCAAAAGGGCTAAGTTGTACCATGTGGCATGCTGGCCAGTTACACTGGTTTTACAGTCTCTCTACCTTACCAAAACCGTGCCAAGCAAGTGAAGAGTAATACTGCTGCTTATACCTCCCTATGCTCCCCTTTCCTTCTGTTCTCTAGATTTCRTTTTTACGGGGCTTCCTCCCCATATATACCACATAGCCCTACGGCCATACACTGCCTTATTTCTCATTGTTTCCCTCCAGCTGCCTGATTTCTTCACAACCGAAGCTATTCAGTGCAATGAGTCATTTATATGAAGAAATATTTAGCAGATAAAAAATGGCTTTTGTGAAGGTTTTTGTTTATAGAAAAATAATTCAAAGAAACTTGCTTAGAATTCTGAACTTTCAGAATTTGTTCTTATTTGCARTCTGACCAAGGTTTTAAGTACTTCTAGTTTGCATGGGTAAGGCTAGAAATGGCCAGCGTAATCCTCTAGGAATAGCCAAAAAACAATAGGAGGTTTGTGTGGAAAACTGTTTCTGAACATCCTTTTCTTAGCACCCACAATTCACAAGCTCAGCTTTGATTTTTTTGAACTCTTCAGTCATGAGTACATGCAAAATCACACCATATAAAAGCCTACTAACATCTAAACTGTATTTAGGTGGGGGAAAGCTGCTTTGGGGATTCTCAGTGCCTGGAGGAGTCCGCAAGCTTTTAGAAAAACAAGTATGCCAAAGAGAATAGGATCTTCACAAAGCTAACTAAAAGTCCTGTTAAACAATCCTGAAAAAAATGCCACAACTTGCATGTAATGAAACTAGTTGAGCAGAACATTTTGCTGCGGATTTRTGAGACTAAAATTTTGTTCATTTTTAAGCTTGACTGTTTTCAAATCTCTAACTGCTCCACTCTGAAGTTTCCCAATCTAAATTAAAATTATGGTCTTTTCCCTGTTTTGGACTTCTGCACTTCTCTGTACAACAGCATAGCTTCAGTAAGGAGTAATGTGCAGAGATTTTCTCACCTACAGGTCTGTGGAGARCAGTGTCTTGTGGTGAACCGGAGATGAAAGGCCTGCTTTGAACCTGTCCGTTAGGGTGAACATAAAACACATCCATTCAACTTCCTAGGTGAGTATGTTAATTATTGTATGAACCAGAAACCATACTTTACTTGCTGGGCACTTAATTCTCTAAAAAACTCATAGGCCTCAATCTAGTTCTAGAGAGCTGTGAGATCTGGATTGCAAACAGACAGAAGCAGTTAACTCCCAAAAGGTACATGAAATCCTACCATCCCTCTCCTGAGCACAGCTTACTGCTTAGAAGTTGGTGCCTTTCTACTTTATGTGTYACATTATTCTAAATTCCTTTGTGAAGCATGTAACACCTACCATTTTCCCTGAAAGGGAGTATGGATTCATTAAGAGTTCTGAATTCCACTCTGGGTGGCCAGACCCCTAAAAACAAAGCTCTGATTTGTAGTCTTTAAGTACCTAAACAGTCTGAATCAGATTTAGTAACTTGTGCTGAATAAGAGACTCTGGAACTATCCTCAGCAAACCTGTTAAATGTGTAGCATATCTTTTATGGGAGAGGAAAAACCCCAGACCTCAATTTCAAAATGACCACTTTAAAAAAAAAAAAGAAAATAAAAAAGTATACTGTTGGTTAAGCACTCCAGTGGCTAACTATCTTCCATTAAAATTGTTTACTTCAAGCCAAA
Source organism: Rhea americana (assembly GCF_003343005.1). Lineage (NCBI taxonomy): Eukaryota > Metazoa > Chordata > Aves > Rheiformes > Rheidae > Rhea > Rhea americana. Next base: position 1,651,204 of record NW_028185273.1, read on the forward strand.
ATTTATCTAGCTTCAATTTCAAGACATTTCATCCCATTATACCTTTGCTAGATCAAAGAATTCTCCATTATCAAACTACTTTTCTCCACGGAGGCAATTATAGGTAGGTACTTATTTCATAACCATGTCTGTTTAAACTGAATAAATTAAGCTCTTTGAGTATTATAAAGCATGCTCTTGATTCTTGGCACAAGAACTGGATACTGCATTTGGCACTAGTGTAAGCACTACTGGAACAAAAGTAACATAATCTCCCCCATACCATTTAATATTTCCTTTTTAATGCATCCAAGAATTGCATTTGGCCAAGTGGGAGCTTATGTTCAGCTAACTATCCATCACGTCTTCTAACTTTCTCTCAAAACACTGATTCTTGGGATGGACTCCCATTCTGTTTCCAGATGTCTGACTTTACAGTTGGTGATACTGAAACAGGCTGTATGAATTGGACACCAGCAAAGAATGGAATCCCAATTAACTGTAAAGCCTATACACATTAGCATGCCTGAAAACTCTGGGGTTTGTTACTGTTTCAGAACAGACTCCAGTTGCTTCCCCAAATAGCTGTTAGGTGAAGCCATGCCTGAAAAGCCTCTAAAACCTTGAAAGCTGTGCCAGCATAAAAGGTGATCAACTCCTCTACCCATACAGGATTATTAGCTTTAACAAAACTACACTTAACATTTGTATCCACATAATGTTATCTGTCTCTGAAAGGCACTCAGATAATGTTAAGTAAAATTTWCTTGAACACCATGAACATGATTTACTTTCTTCTCAATTGTGCTTTAGCATAAGCACGCTTTCAGCAGAACTGGTGCATTCTTAAAACAAGCAGCAAGGTCCTTCAGCACTAACTTCTTTGTGTTGCTTCAGTACAGGCAAGCAATGCTTTCTGGTAAGATGCTGATTCAATGTTTTTTTTCACCAGTAGAAAGTATATACAGGTCTTGTGGGAGAGGGGGTACTGAAAATCTTTTAGCAAAATAGGGGAAATATTCTGGTGATCTAGAAGAGTGAGAGCACTGATTTAAAAAAACAAACAAATAAACAAACAAACAAAAAAACACTCTCCAAAGACATCTTCCAATGTTTGAATTTCATTTTTGAYGGGCAGAAAGATGGTACTCTTAAGAGATCAAAAGAAGAACTGAGTTTTCCTCTAAAGGTAATATTATTAAGTATTATCACCTGCACGTAAGACTTTTCCCTTTCATTCAGGAACTTCATTATTTCYAAGAAAAACCTTTTTTTATCATAATGCTTATCACTTTACAAAGATGCTTGATAAATGAAGTACTTAAACAGTTTCACCTCACTCACTTGCAAACTCATTTTCCAAGCTTGTATCAGTACCATCTAATTACTTGCACAAASTATTTGTACGGAACTGCTAAATTCTGATTTAGTGCAGCAATTAAATGGACACATGTATTATTTTCACATTTAGACACAAGAATCAATTGATTTAAGAACTCCAAAGTTTGACCCGTTTGACACTCAAGTGTTTTGCCAAAGTCCTAAAACATTAAAGAAGTACTCAGCTATTTTCAGTGAAGTCACTATCTTTAATTTCCTGAGTTTAAATAAACACTAAAAACTACCATTTACTTTTAAATGTCCTTTTTTAATTTAAAGCATAGAAAGAAGGTTTTGCATAAACTGGCAAAAAACAAGTGCCAGGAACTTTTAAATTGGACATCCCTCATTGATGAAATATGTAAACACAGCTTCTCTGTATGTGCTAACAAGCTTCTGTTGTCAGAAAAATGTCTCCAGTCAGAATAGATGAAGCTTGTTGATCTGTTCTACTAAATGTCTCAACAGGCTATGAATCCTTCGGTGAAGTGCTTCCAAGATGAAAACTCAGTCTGAACACAATCCAAGAAGTGTGCGTTTTTACCAGTCCCTGGATTTCTAATACACACTGTTAGACTTGCAGATTAGTACCTATTGTTCACAACCTCATTAATCCTGTCGCTTTCACTTCTAAAATATATAAAATAAAAACACTGCAAACAGATTCTGTGTTTAAGATAAAATTGCTAAATGCTGCAAATGGTAAGTGTTTCACGTTTCCTTTGTTAAAACAATTTGGAGTCATTCAAGCTTGATGCAGTTAACATTAAGATCCTGACGGATCGCGGTAACAGAACTGATCTACCCTTGACTATTCTTCACCAAATTTACAAAGCTTTCTGGAGCAGTACAACTAATTAGGAATCTCATTCACTGAGAAAGTTTGTTATTTACCGTGCTTTTAACCTCAACACCACTAAATACTGGTTTTCATTCAGAAATTAACCTTTGCCTGCACACATCTTTCCAGATTCCCCATCTCTCAAAGTAAAGGCGAAGCAGTTATCTATATAATGTGAATTCAGAGGGTGTTTAATTCGAAATAGGTTACTCTAGCAAACATCACTATAAAAACAGATCACAAAACAGAGACTGGTTGACATGACAGATTGTTTTGTGCAAGATGGTTTTATTAACAGACCAGAATTGGAAAGATTGCAGCTGGGCATCTGAATCTAAAAGAGGAAAAAAATAAAAAAAACAAACAAAGGTATAGTTAGACCTGTAGAGATCTGAAAAAACTTTAGCAATCTGCAGAGGTCATACATTTCTACTACACAGTATGGGYTATAAGCATATATACTAACCAAAAATTTCATTTCACTGTGCTTGAAACTTTGCTAATCTTGCACACAAATATCAATAACTTCAATACTGACATCTCTTCACTCAAAACTCTGATTAAGTGCCAGAACAGGATAAGCTTGCTAAACAGGAAAATAGATACCAGTGTAACAGCTTAACAGGTGAAAACTTGGTATTTTAAAACAGGCTAAGTTACTGTACATACTGATCTTCTATTTTCAATACCCTGTTTTCAGTAAATTTCAGGTACTGTTTACACACAAGAATTAAAGCAAAAAGCAAACTTGAAGTTTGTCCTTTTAAAGCTCCCTTGAGAGCTAACAAAGTTCAGTACATTTCCAATATGAAGTTGTCAAAAARCAGCATCAATTATTATGCCCTTGTATTTCCCAAGCTACACAAAGGAATTAGTACAAGCTCTTTGATACTGACATATTTGAGACCACCACTTAAGTGAAAAGAAATAAAGACAAATGGCAGGTAACCGCATTTGTATACGGGAAAAAAATTGTTCACATACTCAGCCCTTCAGAAAGGCAGAGTACTTAAAATACTGACAATACGCCATCTGTGCTTACTGCTCTAGTTTCCATTACATTAGCAGAATATGTAACATTCTTCTGTTGTCTAAATGTACATTACTTGTATTTTAAACATATGATCAACTCAGAACAGCAGAAAAATAGCAGAAAAATAAGTGCAGGAGGTAAGAACAGCTAACATACAAGCTTTAGAGAAGTATGTTTTTGTTTGTGCCCCAAGCAAAACAACTGCTTTTAAGCAGAWTCAGCAAGGTATTCAAACGAAAGGTGGAGTAAAGCCGTGATCTCTGCTACTTATGAGAGTGTACTGAGCTAAAGTCCTATCAAAATCACAAGCAACCAGCTAGGTATGCCTACAATTTCTCTGCCAATACATTACTCTGAGACATTTATAACCACTGCAACAGTGATCTATTAGCTTTCTTCCTGTAGCAAGGCTCCTGAAAACTCAGGGTCTCAGGATTGCTAATGTACCTCACAAATTTTTCAGTGAAGACTGATGGTAAAGGAAGTATGGCTCTGCTGACAAGAAAGCTGCAGGATTTCAATTAAAGATTGTAGTTTCTATCCTATGCTGAGAAACCAGACAACACTGAGGAAAACTACTTTTTTGTTAGGAAGCCTCATGCATTAATTTTTAAGGGAAACACGTGCCAGTACTTACACCATCTAATAGTTTGTACTACCAGCAGCAAAATTTCTACAAGAATGCCAGTATGAGCAACATAAAAGCCGCCCTAGACATAAGTGTTAGAACCTGTTTCTCAACGTTATCCACCACTTCCTACCGACAAGCTATTTAATCTTTTTCGGAACAGAGTCTTCAGCAATTCAGTATTTTCCTAGAGCATAAGTCTTCATGTGCCATGTACCTAGCCCTCAAACTCTGCAGCTTCACAGATAAAATAGTCAAAGCAATAAGCAACAAGCTAGGGGAAAGGGAACATGGAAAGAACAGTCTATGCAAAGAACATTTATGACATCAAGGAAATAGCTCAGTCACTCAGATGAAAAGGCACATTTCCTAGGTCACCTTAAGCACTTTGAGACAGACAGCAGACCTGAATTGGCCCTCTTTGCTATGTCCTCCTGGCTATAGAAGAAATTTTATTAAGATGACTTCAAAAAAGAAAAAAAAAAAACAGAACCTCCCTTCAGAAAAATAAACTTCTGAGAATGACTTATCCAAGTAACACCCGCATTTATTTTAAGCTGTAAAAATCTTACCACTACTCATTACCTGTTTGGAAAAAAAAATGGTCTCTGCCTGTTAGTCTTTCCAAATGTCAACAGGTAAGAGTCTTCCTAAATTCTAGCCTATTTGCCTTATCAAAAAAGCCATTTATGCTTGATTGAAAAAAAAATAGTATGTGCAACATTAAAGTTGGTTTACTGTGAAAAAAAGGTGGAGAGGAAAAAAAAAATCACAATAGGAAGTACCAGAACTCTGCAAAACAATTTTGGGATTGAACGGTAGAGATCAAAGCAGTAAGGGCAGAATGACGACAGATGATAGGACAGATTGTTTGAAGCAGATAAAGCAATTTTGCAGTAACAGCTGGGTCCTGAACTTAAGTAAAGTGTCAAGAAACAGGAAAGAAATATTCCCATTCCAAGAGGATATCCCAATTCAAACAGGCAAAATAGTCTTTCAAAAAGGCAGTCTTAGWTGTATTATCATGAAAGTTTAAATTGATTATTTTTGAATGAAGCTGGATTATTTGAAAAATAGRCTATTAAAATGTTGTAAAATGAGAATTCAGTCTCTTGTAACCCTGTAGAAGCACTTTTTGCAGTGGTCATACAACCTTAAGAAAAACTGTACACAGTCACAAGACTTCTGGGACCAAAAACTTTAGCCAACATCAATGTCCCCCATCACAAAAACCAAGCAAATGGTTTTTAAATATGCTATTGATAAGTTAAAGGCTGTAACATATCAACTATAATCAAGATTTAATTTCTTCTTATATGGTTAAGCTTTAAGYTCTAAAAATAAAACTAGAACACTAGTGTCCAAATAGCTTTGCAGAGAAGGGACCATCCAAATATGAGYGCATACATATTAAATGTGAATCTTCGACCAGTCAAGCCAGCAGTCCACACACCAGAGATGGAACAGTGGATGTTTATATTAGCTTTCGTAATATCTTACCTTTAGTTCATTCTCCTTATAAGTCTGTTTATCTGATCTTCCCTGTTACCAGCATCTCCACCTTCTACAAAGTGGATGGTTTTCTTCTTCATTCCACCTCGAGGAGAGGATAACTTGAAGGGCCATAAGAAGTTGTTCACAACTTTGAATTTCTTGCCAACAGTGTATATTTCATGGATCACATCCTCCATGCAGATTATGCCATGCTTCCCTAAAATTCAGGAAAGTTATTCTCAAAACAGCTAGCCAGAGTCAATGACACAAGCTAAAAATGATTAAGTTATGATCAGTGTCACATTGATTCAACTTGATAAACTTAAGTAAGTCAGAAAGCAGCCACCTTGTCAAGACGTATCTGACACGCTTTTCCAATTAAAATGGATTAGCACTAGCTAATTCAATGTTATTTCCCTGTTATATTTGGCAAGGGGTATCAGATCCAACTGTTGAGTATTGGGCAATCAGGAGCAAAAACAACACAGAACAAAATTAGTGGAAAATAGGTTTCGTTCTTTGAAAAAAAAATTAAATCAATACACTTGAATGCTAGTTATAYGCAGCTCAGTGAAATTCAGCTAACAATTCATGTTACTGAATAATCCAAATAGCATTTGTGCTTAATGCCTTTCTATAGTTCTTTAGTGACATGTAACATTTGGGAACAGTTTTTGAACTACATTTTAAAAAAGGCAGGTGATTTAGATACAGACCTAGCATTATACTGGTATCTTTAGAATTTGACCACCTATTGCATTGAAAAAGCATGAAACAAAATGCCATCTAATTGAAGCRGTACTCAAAGTCAACTGCCAAAAACAGTTTCAGTACTTGCTTTCCAACATTGCTGGAAAGGACGACGACTCCCTAGAGCAGAGTCTATTTTCTGAATACAAGTGACTACCATGTTTTTTTCATTTATATATTTTTATATAAAAATTTTTTTTCCCTCGCTGCCTAGATGTCCTGATTAGGAATCTAAAAGCCAGTTCACCACAGCATTAAGGTGTAAGATGCCTAATATCTAATACTAAATTTGAAACTTCAAAGCTATTAATGATGACATTCTTTCCTACTGCAGCACTGGCGCATTACTGAAAGATGTGTTAACTTGTTAAAAAAATCAAAGGGTTTCATATTAAAAATTACAAGTGCAAAATCTTAAAGTGTTATTGTTTAGAATCTACATTTTGATTTTCAATACTTCAAACGAATTTACTTCGTCTGCTTTGCATTAAGCTAAGACAGAAGCAGAGATGACTAAAAATCACTACTGTTCTCCAAAGACAAATAGAGATGGTCGTCCAACTTAGAACTAATCATCCAGATGTAAGAAGTTTGGGGTTTTTTGATCTTTAAGTGAAGTTGTATTTACCGAGGCGCTTCTGAATCAGGGAATTATCAGTCAGAGCAATGCGCTGCTTGTTGATCTTGCCATAACCACGCTTGTAGATCAACTCATGCACAGACTTCAAATTGGGATAACTGAAAGAACAGTCAGGTAAAAATAGGAGTTACTGATCTTGCAGCTTACATTCCAAACTAACATCTCAAATTTCTGTAACAAACGATTTTGGCATGTCCTAAAGGTAAATATAAAAGCAACATGGAAGTAAAGCTTACTTGTACTGAAATCCCAACAAAACTGGTATGAAAGTGTAACCGTAGTTAGTAAAAATAYCTTTTATTGTACTTAATCATGTTTCAGTTCTAAGCATAGAAAGCATACAGAACATTAAAAACATTTTGAACACAAGGAAAATATGCAAATCTAGTGTAGCAAAGTGCAAGACACAGCAAACATCTGCATCTCAATTTGATAAAACTGATCATTTCACTCACCCCCAGGCAATGTAGGGTTCAACAATCCGCAACATGTTGATGGAAGCTTTGTTGAGTTTTACAAATGTGCCATTAAAAATCTGACGTAGGCGAAGAAGCTGCAATACCTTACGGACCTTAGGACTAACACCATTGGTACTAGAAAGCACAGAAAGAAGTCTTTTTTAATTGTCTACATCCCAGAAAACATTAAGTATCATCAAAGCAATAACAGTTTTAAAAAAGCAATAGTATTRTCTCCATCTCAAATGCATCACCATCCTATCTATTACAGAAACAAAAACTGAAACAAATTATTTAGAACCAACTATCTTTGTGTTCTCCTGAATGTATTTCTTAGGATCATGTCTTTCCTCAGTTTCCTGAGCACTTTCCTAGAACACACTTAACCAAGCATGAGAAAAACTTAATGCTACTATGTACTGGTATATAATTTTATCAAGCTTAAGGTTAAACAAAAATTGCCTTACATACTTGCAGCCTTGCCTTTTTCTTTTTAATCAGTATTCCTAAGGCAGGAAGATATGCCCAGCATAATAATTTTACACTTAATTATTTATTAGTAATCCTGCTGGTACATATTTGGCATTACTGATAACAACCTTCCAAGCTATTAGTGCAAAACTTAGATTTATTTATCTATGTAAGCTCTCAATATAGACACATAAAAGCAACAGAATCTCCAGTAGTTTTATACTTAAAAGCATTTCCATCTGTATTAAATCTTACCCTCTTATCCTGATGACAAAAGCCAGCTTTGGTTCAGCTGGTACATAGTAATTTCCAGCTTTTCGTGCCATCCTGGCCATACGAATCTCCTGTCTATACATGTGCCTGTATTCCTTGTGGTAAGCTTTAGCTCTTGCATAGATGAGTTTCCTTTGTGCCTTACGAAGCTGAAATTAGTTGAAAATTACTTAAAATTACATAATGCCTTTTATTACAATACAGTTACCTTCAAATACTGTAGTATTTTCTACATCTTTCAACCCCCCAAGGTACAACACAATAAAGAAACATCTGCCCATACCATGGCACTCAATGACTTCCATAACACTTTGGAGAATTACGATTCTACTACATAGTAAAATTTTCTTTCCATCAACAGCAGTATCTTTATACACTATGCTTACCCTCACAAAGACTGCAATCTCTTGCCTTACAGGTAACTCACTAAACTTACGAAAAACTGTACACTTGGCATTCACTCTGCCCACAGCTAGTTTGTTATGCTTTTTTTCCCCCCCCACTCAGTCAATATTTTACACAGAATCACAGGATGGGTAAGGCTGGAAGGGACCTGTGGAGATCATCTATTCCAACCTYCCTGCTCAAGCAGGGTCACCTAGACCAAAATGCTAAGATGATATGAATTTGACAGACCTAAAACACTTCTCCACTGCTTTGTATCAGAAGTAGCAGTGTTCCACTGACCAGCCTACAGAACAGATAACCAATTAATGCCAAAAGACATAAAAGATTCACCTTCTTTTGAGCCAACAGCCTCTTCAGACGTTTGGCTTTTATAGCTGCATAAGCCTGCCGCTTTTTCAGGAGGCTTTCCGGAACAGATGGCACCTTCTTTGCTCTAAATTACAAGAAAGAGACTCTTTAGAAGACTTTCGTCAGACTAAGTAGAAGTATCACATTATAAACGTCAATGTATGTAAATCTTTAATGCAGCGTTTATATAAGCCTCACTGCCTTGCCTGAGTTCATTACTGCAYCTCTTCCTTGTGTTGCCTCTATTGCCAGTTATTCAAGACCTTAAGGCAGACTCAAGAGAGCATCTTTTACGCAAAGACGGGCAAATTTGACCTGTTCAGTTGCACACCAGCATATGTTACAGTGCAATTTCTGAGCACTTTTAAAGGACTTGTTTACTTTTTATAGGATATACCAACTCTGCCATTTGACACAACCTAAGAGATCAAAATATTTACTTTAGTTGCTTTCTAGTTTAGAATCAGAAAAAGTATGTTTCCAGCAAATCATTTTTAGATTAATAAAGAAGAATTTCAGCAGGTGGTTTAGAGGGAGGACAAGGCCAACAGTAGTCAGAGATCCAATTCAGAACACAGGCGTTTAATTTAAAAGTGCTTTGTAAACATAATATAAAATACAGGACTTGCAARACAGGTATTCACAGAGAAATAACTCGGGCCAACCTCTACACCCCCCAGCACGACTCTCCACTCAGGCCACGCACCGCTTCGCGCACCTTAGCGCGGACACCACCAAGCTCTGCGGCCACCGCCTGGCTGCAAGGCCGGGAGGAACCGAGCCGCCCTCCGCGCACGGGAAAGCGCTCGGAGCCAGCTCTCCCGGCCCGGCTCTCCTTCCCGCCCGGCGGGAGCAGCCGCCCGCG
>NW_028185273.1:1660961-1663407 GCF_003343005.1 Rhea americana
GATGGCGGCGGATTGCGGCTGGGCGGAATCGCTACTCACTCCTTATCCGCCATGGCCAGCACCGGAAGGGAGCGAGAGAGAGAACTCGCGCATGCGCAACCCCCGCTTTAGCGCCCCGCGCCGCGCTGGCAGGGCCCCGGGCGCCGGCAAGACCCCACGCTTGGGTGGCCGCGGCGGTGCCTGACCGCAGCGCGCCGGCCAGGGGTGGCCGCAGCGTGCCCGAGACGAGAGCCGGCCTCGAGAAAGCCGCGCGGTGCCCGGCGGCGAGCAGCGGCGGCGGGAGCGGGCACCAGGGCGGCCCGGGCCGCGCCAGCACCGCCTTGCGCGCGGAGGAGCTAAAAAAAAAAAAGAAAAAAAAACCCATCTCGAAGTAGCTAAAACTTCTTTTTTTAAAAAAAAAAAAAATCCTCGTTGTAATTATCAATTTTGCATTAATGACGTGCACGGCATTGGCTGGGTTAATGTGTGCAGGGTGCAGTCTGCAGCCACCCTGGCTGYACTTTATTTCAGGGCTGTGGTAGGGTTGCTAGGCATTTCGCATAATACAGGATTTCCCGTATTTCAGCCTTAAATCCTGTATCCTGTATTAAAAGCATATGGGATATTACCTTTCACCGTATGCTTTTAATACAGACGGGGGGATTGAGGCTGAGATACGGGAAATGCTACTTCTGCCGACTCTGTCCCGGCACACACAGCCTCCCCCAGGGAGCCTGTAAGCGCTGACTGGGTGGCAGCGGCATCCTGAGGGGCCAAAGGGCTGGTGTGGGCAARGGGGGGATGTGGATGGGGGCTGGAGATGCCTGTGGGGAGACAGGGACCGCTGTGTGCGGGACCGGCTGCCCGTGTGGCAGTGCCAGCAGCTGGCGAAGGCTGCAAGGAGTGGGGTGCGAAATGGGAAATGGGACATGGTGGGTGGGGAATATGCCTGATACTTTAAATTTAAAATCTAGCAGCCTAAATGCTGCGGAGAGCAGGAGGACRACCTAAGCAAGGTCTAAACCTGCTAATGTTTATGTGTATTCTTAACTGTACTACTTCTGTTAATCCCATGGACTTTAATGTGTTTTAAGTGTTTCCAGCAGAAGAGTTCAAGTTTCCTGGGTTTATTTCCATTTCTGCAGCTGGACCAAATCACTGATTTCAGCGGCAGTGCTGACTTAAACAACCACCAAACCGCTTACCTGTTCCCAAAGTTATGACTATACCTTTCCTGGGCTGTATTGTGAACTAAGGACTACAAATTTGAAATAACSTTTTTATTAGGTTATTTTTTGTTAAATTCTGTTTCTTTTCAGCTCCTCATACCCAAATGAAAARAGAGTTAAGGAGGCACTGCTGCTAACACAGCCGCTTGTCACATTTTTTTTTATTGTTGCTAAAGACTACTTACTAGCTCTGTTAGGGCTACACTTGGGCCCTCATCTTATGAACACATACCTAAGTTCTTCAAATCTCTTTCCTAGGAACCAGTCAAGAAATGTGGTTATATATGCAGAAGAAGTAAAATCAACGGAATAAGGAGAAGCAAAGAATTGTTCATTTTAAGAAAAAGAGCAAATAGGTGGGTGAAAAACAATTAACGCTGATTTCTGTATTTCTTGTTTTCAGGAGAGAGTTTTCACAAAGTTCTTACAGCTTCTGTGAAAATTGGCAGCTGCACAGAAGAAAACACAGCATGGTTTTCTTTGGCATACATCTACAGATGTGTATCTCCAGAGGTGCAGGCAGCTGGATCAGCATTACCCACACGTAGGAAACAGCAAGGGCAAACACTGCTACTTGTCTTCCAGAGCAGATAGGGACAGAGGAGCAGCTTGCTCCTGGTACTGGGTGAGGGGGGGTGTCAACCATAGGGTGTCAACCTCCAGGAAGTGGGATTTGTTGTTTCAGGGAAGATTCCATTCCACACAGGGGCACTTAGAAATTTTCATTTTAAGCTATGGTTAGTTGTACACTAATGGCCTCCACATTTGGAGGCTGATAGACCAAATAAATAAATAAATAAATAGAAAGAAAGAAATCGGTGTTTTGTTCAACTGTTTCTCACAGCTCAGCAAAGAGCCCAGCGGTGCAGCACAGCTAACAGCCAGGCGTGCCAGAGGCCTCCTGGAAGCCGCGGGACTTCCGTGGGCATTGCCTAACCCCGCCGAGCCCAGGCCTTCTGCAACTTCTGCGCATCCTCGCTGCAAGCGCGACCGCTTCTCCGTGCCCCCCTAACCAAACCAAAGCTCCGCCATCCTAGTCGCTGCCGCACTCGGTCCGTCCCGCGGCGGCGGCGAGGCAGTCGCCCATCCCGCGGATACGCTCCGCTCCAGTGAGCGACGCCCCTTGCCCTCAAGATGGCGCTTGGGAGCGCGGCCGCTGTGCACCCTGGGATATGTAGTCCGCGCGGCCGGGGGCGGGGCCCCCTCGGAGCCCCGCCCAGCGCCGCCGCGCCGCGCCC
>NW_028185273.1:1663934-1854860 GCF_003343005.1 Rhea americana
GCCGGGGGCGGGGGGGGAGCCGGCAGCATGAACATCCTCCTCGAGTTCTTCGTGGTGACTTTCCGAGTGCTCTGGGCTTTCGTGCTGGCCGCCGCCAAGTGGCTGGTGCGGCCCAAGGAGAAGAGCGTGGCGGGGCAGGTGTGCCTCATCACCGGGGCGGGCAGCGGCCTGGGCCGCCTCTTCGCCTTGGAGTTTGCCCGGCGGCGGGCGCTGCTGGTGCTCTGGGACATCAACACGCAGAGCAACGAGGAGACGGCGGGCATGGTGCGCCGCGTCTACCGCGAGCTGGCCGAGGCGGCGGCGGCCGCCGCCGCGCCCCGAGGTAAGCGGGGGGCCGCGCCGCCCGGCGGGCCGCTCCGTGCGGGGGGGCGCCCGGCGGCCGCGGACGGGCGAGTCCTTGGGCGCTCTGCTGACACCAAAGTAAACAGAAGTTTCAGCGTAATAGAAACGCGTTTGCTGTTTCCACTCAACAGCTGCTTCTCTGAAGGTTGAAATCCAACTTGTTCCCCCCTGCCCCGTTCTCTTGTCTGTATTCCTTACTAGCTGGAGATGGAGAAAAAGAAGTGCTGCCCCACTGCGACTTGCAGGTTTACACGTACACCTGTGATGTGGGCAAAAGAGAAAATGTCTACATGACAGCTGAGAGGGTCCGCAAGGAGGTTGGCGAGGTTTCCGTCCTGGTTAACAATGCCGGTGTGGTCTCCGGGCACCATCTTTTGGAGTGTCCCGATGAGCTTATCGAGAGGACCATGATGGTCAACTGTCACGCGCACTTCTGGGTAACTATAAACTTGTTCACCCTGCCCTTTTTGTTAGTTAATCCTGAAAAAAGTTTGTAGTTGCTTAATGCTTTTTTACTTCATTTTGCATGTGCTCCCTTTTATTYGCAAGCTCACTACTTTGCAGGTCTCACTTYTAATGTATTGTTCTGATTAAAAACTAACCTTTGAAAGTTTTAATACCTACTGTTCCTGTTAATCAACTATATCCTCAAAGAACTCAGAGTATAAGATCTTATGCCATTTTACATAGCCCTGGGTATGAAATCCTTTGCAAGCATTATCTCTGAATCTGCTTAAAGGTTGCTATTGTTAATGAATGACTTTCCCTCCCTCCTCGCATAGTCTTGTTCCATCTTTTAGCTTTAAGGTGCTATTTTAATGATGGTTACAATAGTGAGCTCACATTTTCCTGAAAAGTAACTAAAAATCCCTGCTGGAGGTGTTRCTGGAGTTGCCTTAGAGGTAAATTGCTCCTTCTGAAGGCTTGGAAGGAAGGCAAAAAAAACTTTCAAGAAAACAAGCCAAAACATCTTTTKGGGAATTTTTGCATATTTGCTGTCATAGCTTTCTCTGGGGACTGCCGGTAGAAGTAAGAATCCTTAATGTGGAACCTGGAGTAATACTATCTTTAACAGATGCTGATCAAAAAAAACAAGCTATGTGGTCTTACTCTTCTTGTCTATCTAAATCTTGTTTTCCTGTGTTTCATTTTTAAACTTACTTTAGTGGAGTTATATAAACYGGAATGTGGAAGGAGGGCATGATGCACGCTGGGGTTAGCATTAGCTGTCAGATTGAGCCTATYGTTAGTATTAGAACTGTTCTTTGGTCTTTCAAATAAAGTTATGAAATACACTTGCATAACAATCAAAGGATTAAGCAATCTGAAATATACTCCCACTAAAGCCTTCTTTGGCTGTTCTTATGTTTGATAGTAAAAGTTCATAAAATACCTCGTGTTCAAAACCTAGAAGGGCCTCCCAAACACAACTTTTTAACATGGAAGCTAAATGCTGTTTCATAACCCTGAAGGAGCCCCTTCAAATCTGCACTATGAAACACTTAATGGCAGAGCAATCTCTTTTTCCAATGTATTGTACAGCTTGCTGAGAGAGTGCATAAACTTCAGTGCACATGAGATTGTGTTCAGAAACTTTTTTAACTTTACAAGTATATTAAGGCCATTTGAGAAGTTCTGAAAAGGCTTGTGTGATTTCTTACAACGTCCGAAAGCTCTGCATGTTCTGCTTTATGAAAGTCAAAGTGTTGCTTAAACAGAGATGTATGGTAGCTTTAATGAGTTATTGATGTGGTTTAAATGCAGATTTGACAAAATTTCCAAAGGCTCTAAATTATGACATCACTGTGAATTAAAATATGGGAGGATCCTAAATTCTCCAGCTGTTCTTCCCTGGGGTGCAAATCACACACTTAACATTGTTTCATAAACCTTTTTAAAGCACCCTCTGTATGTTCAGTTTCTTGCATCARTAGGAGAATAACTTAATCTAATGACTGTTATGATTAATTTTCCATTTAAGTTTCATTCATCTCTAAATGCTTGTTTGCAAAGTGACTTTGGAGATGGATTTTGTGTGTGTGTATGTGTGTATATATATATATATCTAAAAAGCTACTGTTAATCTGAACTGTGGAACCTGAGAACTTAAGCTTCTGAGGAGCAGTCAACACCTTTTATATGCTCATATATACACTGAAGGTTCTGTGTCCAGCTTTGCTTTTCCTTCCATTTATTTTTGCTGTAGGCAAAGTATTTCTTCCTTGTCTTCCCTTCCTGATCTCAGGAAGGGTTGGCTTGACCAAAAGTGGGTGGACTTCCATTAAAAATAATAGTACTTAATTCATAAGATATCATCTGAATCAGCTGATTCAACGCCAGTTTTTTTTGTGTGTAAGTCAGTGCTGGCTTAAGTAGAACAATGTGTCTAGATGTGCAAAGTCTTTTACAGCTAGACTTTCCAGTGTCAGCTAAACTGGTGGTCCAAAAACAAAGCTAATACTCTGGAGCATTATGTAGACTTCTAACTATTCTTGGAGGGCGTTTCATCCAAAAGAAGCTGTAAATGGATTTCGTAAATACACAGATCCAGCAATTGGATGTCTGCTTTTGTTTTTGATGGTTTGTCATGTTTCTCCCCCCCCCCCCCAAGTAAAACGTGGGAAACTTTTCCCTATCCCTCAAGCACTACTCATAGCCCAATATATTTCTGTATAAACAAACGAAATGGGACTCTGCTATCATCCCCTTGTAACTTCTGAAATAGGATTGCTGGTCTGCTTTTTGTGCAGAATGCAGGTGAAAGTCTGTCACTGGTTTGCCTTTGAGATTCCAACTGGACTGTGTACTATATCACAAACTGGCAATAAAGAGAGCTTTAGCAGCATGCCACAGCCTAAACAGATGCTTTCCATTTTGCTGACATTCATGATTTATATAATCCTTTCTATGAGTGTTCTATATAAACATGTCACCACTGCATCATGTAGCAATTTCCACAGCATAAAATCCATCGTGGTATTAAAAACCTGTTATTTCATGCTGTGATAATTTGAATGCTTCTGATACTGAAAACATAGGGATAAAATCCATTCTTGGTTTAAAACAAGACAGCTCTGGTTTTCTGTAATTCAGATACATAAAACTGCCTAGCCAGTAATGTAACATTATCTTTCCTGTGAGTCTATCACTAGAATAATAGTTTATTTGGTTGTACTTGTTRTCAATTACTGGAACTGAACTTTTGCAGACTTCTGAAGTTACTCTTTTTCTGTGATATGTCAGGGTTCAGATTCTGAAATTAAAAAGTTGCAATGCAAGGTTTGGGTATTGATCCTTCCATTTTGAGACAGGAAAACTGAGTTATTCCTATTTTAGCTTATGGTTTTACACAAAAGCTTAACTGAGGTATCATTATACTGTTTTAGATTACGTAGAACTATATTTAATAAAATATTACTGTACAGTTCTCATTTGGGGAGGTTTTTTAGATGCTTGTATCTATTTCAACCTRTGTGTTCCGAAAGAATATTGCTATTGAGATAAATAGATATTAATATTGTACATAACGTAACTGTTGGCAATTCCTTCTAGGCTTGCTGACTGAATGGGTCTGAATGGGACTTAGGTGGTGAGGACATTCAGGTGCTGCAGATCACTGATGTGAGGGTCCTTCTGTACGAGAAATGTCAGGGTCCAGCCCTGAAAGAACAGTGAAATTGCTTCTGTGTTTCCTTGTCATAGATTCTCCAAAACTTTCAACTTTCAAAGTCTTTCAAGCTCTCCTCTCTAGATGAGTTTTCCCTTCAACTTACCAAAAGGGGGAAGCAAAAGCATTTAGCTACAGCTCGTCATACTTGAAACACATAGTGAGAGACTAGGGCCTTGACTTTGAAGACTTTTATACAGCTCTCTTAGAGTAGTTCTTTTCTATACACCTACAAACTGCTCAGTCTGTGAAGTTATGCATGTACATTTATTTTTGTAGGACTGCAATGAAAAATTTCTGGGCACCTTAATATTGATATAGAGCAAGATAAATAGAGAGTACAGAAGGAATTACTGTCCAAGAAATAACTTAGAAATTTTAGACTATATAATTGCCTGAACTTAAAACTGTCCTGGGAAGAAAGTTAATGAATGCAACCTGAATGAGTTAATAAAGCATACATTTTTGTATACAGTAGTTGCTGTGAATTTAGACTAAATTGCTTGCTAAAGTCTTGAAGTAACACTSTCTTATTTGTAAGTACTGTATTATACTATTGAGTTTGGAAAGACTTGTATTCATTAAAGTTCTGTTACAGCTGCACTTTCTATTTAGTCTAAATGCGAGAATGGTTTTTCTCCTTTTTTTTTTTTTTAAAAAAAAGAAGGTGGGTCTGCACACTTGAAATGCAACAACTTTAATTAGATAAGCAATATGATCTGAAACGATATCAAGGGAAATCTTGTGTGGACTGTTGGCATAGTAGTTTATGATTTTTTTTTTTGGCTTAATCTCTAGAATCCTAATGTCTATGTTTAATTATAGACACAGTAGTCTATTGAGATGCCAGGTAAATATACTTAGCGTTTTGGACAAGTGGAATTAGCTGCTTTAACTGATTCAAAATTCATGCTAGTATATTCTAAGAACTATAAGTTCAGTTACAGTTTAATGTACAAATTCTTGGTGTGGGTTTATGAAGCTTTTAAAAATGAGTTGGATCAAGTTTAAGCCCAACCAAGTGCATATGATCCAAAAAGTGTCATCAAAACTAACGCTTCTTGCAAAATGATTCCACTTATGTCACCAATAGAATAATCCTGGAGAGCATGTTTTTAATACTGGGGTAGCACGTAGGATAGTGCATAAGTCACTTTACTACAAAAATAGTAGTATTGGTAGTACTTAAAACTTGTGTTTGAGTATGATTTTCTAGTTTCTATGTTGTCTCCCCTCTTTCACCCCTCCACCTCCCAAAAAGAGAATCTTCTATCAATCAAGGARAATACTGTTTTCCAGATGATGCTCTGCAAAACTGTATCTTCCTATCTTATGTGAAGATGGACTTAACTAGGAAATAATGCACAGTGGATGCATGTTTCTAGAGTTTGGGTGGCCAGAAGACTACTGGCTTAGAGGTTTTTTTCCTCACGGATTTATGAATGACCAGGAGCTTGTCTAACCTTGCATCAAGCACTGTTGTCACTAACTTACAGGCAACCAACCATTACTTATTAGAAGTTTGCATTTTTGTAATCTGTATGTATACGTAATCTACTCCTATGGTCACGTTTGATAGTGGTAGTGATCACTTTCAAGAGGCAATCTGTTTTCATTTTTCTGATCCTTTATGGGGAAAAAAGAGCTCTAGGTGACTAAACAACTGCAAAAGGAGTCTTGTGACAGTTCYAAAATAGGCATGAATGAGGATAAAAATAACTTTAAGATCATATGCTCAAGCATAGCAAAAACGTGCTTAGATGGGGAGATAGGTGGGTCTTAGTCTTATGCAAAAAGCCCCTCCCCCTTAGTTTGCCACGTGTATTACGCTATGAATTTGGGCAYGTGTAATTCACGTTCCAGAATGCTGTCCACTGAACTGTAGCTCTTCCACAAATTACTGAACTCTAGTCCCTGAGGTCTCTAGAGGCTGCTCAGTCAGTTCTCCGTTGTCTACTGTAAGTACACCTCAGAGATAAACTAGTAAGTTTATCAAGTGTATCAAGGAATCCAAACAAAAACATTATAGCACTCTTGACTTGTTTTAATTAGGAATGCGTCTGTCAGGGCAGTGAAAAAGCATGATGAAGACTGAACATGTTACATGCAACTTTCTGTTGCAGAGAGTTTTACTTGCAAGCTGGAGGTGACTTTTTTTTTTTTGTTCAAATAGAGTTCAATTCATGGTCTTCACACAGTTAAAAGAGAACAAAGGGAAGAATTTGTTTTTTGGCCCCCATTAACAAATATGAAGAGACCACTCAGAATGTCTGTCCTAAACTGTTTTGGTTACCCTAACTCTTGCAGTGCTCAAACATACTTTGGAAATCGATTTCCTATTTCATTTGAAAGGTACATTGGAATTTGGTGATTAAAAAAAATAATAATAATTTTCAGAATGACTTGTGGATTGTTTGCTAGCAGATCAGTGTCCAGGATAGTAGCATTACCTACTATTAAAGCTTCATATGTGATCAGTCAGTTATTTTTATATGCTAAACTATGTGAAGCTTAAAGTGTAGGTAAAAACAATAATGTTTTTCATAGAAAGAACACACAAAGACTTCTCAAACTATTTTGTAGAACTAATCAACTCTTAGTGGCTTGTAATTCTATGGTCTTCTAAAATAGAGCTGAAACTGCAAAATGGCCTGCAGAGGTAAAGCAGTTGGGATAATCAGACTCTCTAGTCTCCTGTAACTTTTTTTGAGGGTTAGAAACTTATCAGCAAACCATATGAATGCTTTCAGGTTTGGTAATCTCATCAAGAAATGGTCCTGGGTGAGTGATTGATGTGATGGTTAAATTCCTGCTTCTTAGGGAATGAGTTAGGTCAACTGAATAAGCAAGATCTTCTGCGCTGGCTTTGGTTTGATATCAGTGTTGCTTGTGAAGAATCTGGGGAGGCAGGAGAACCTTTACTGTGACTACAGTCTTTTACCAGTGTGGTGCCTAACTTTGCTAGCAATGTAAGGAGAGTCTTTTCACTGTTTCAGTGCAATACTTGATCTAAAAGATAGTGAATATGGCTTTTTCTTTTTTTGTGGAATTCATCTATAAGCAACATCTGCTTTTATTTTTCTAAAAAGCAGATATATTAATGAGACTTTCTTACATTTTTATCTTTTTTTAATAGCCAAGTTACTGTAGCAAGTTTCTGGAAGCCAGACCTGTTTATGTTCAAATACGGTGAAAAGTAATCCTATTTATGATGTGGCTGAGTGTCTTGCTAACCCAGGTTTTAACCATTGCTTAAGACATGTCTAAATTGAACTATGAGTTAGTGGTTGTCTTCTTTAGCTCTGTGTCATCAATTACTCCTGGCTAGACAGGTTGAGGAAAGATGAATGTTGTGTTTTCTAGCACCATCCCTGCCATTTTTAGCACTGCACTTTATCTCTTCTACTTTTATCTTTATCAGCTGCTAAGTATTATTCTTTCCCAATTTCTCATGCTTTGATTTCACTTCTGGGTTTTTATAGGGGGAGGGGAGGTTTTTGTTACATATTTGTAGTACTCAACCTTTCCATAGTCCTCTGTGTGTGAAAGCCAGAGCATTGCTCTTGTAGTTAACCTTTCTCCCCCAGCCTTTAAAGTTTTCTGGCTAATCGCRCTGATGATAAAATTGAGTTATTGATATCCATCTGTCTTCTGTGAGAGAGAGATTTCTCTCCACAGGCAAACTGAAACTGATTTAGATGTGGTGCTGTATGCTTTTACCTGTTGTCTTAGGCTTTTTATTCTGTAAAGTCTTTTAAAATGTCGCTATAGCTATGTACAAGAATAGGCATGAACTGGTAGAATCTCTTTCCAGGGTTTATTTGAAGGAAGATATTGTATGCCACAAGTAGGGTGAGATTTGCATCTTTGCTTAAGCTTTGAATGAACAATTTGTTCGTGTAAATAATGATATTGGTATAATGATTTATATGCCAATCAAATTAACATTTGACATGAATGAGCTATCACAGTTAGAGTTGGAGGGCATTATAGGGCAAGGAATGCAGGCACAGCTGTGGAGTAGAGGTGACTATCTTRGTGTGAGCCTTTTGAAATTCAAGTTTGTTTGGCTGTTGAATTCTGCACCTAAATGGGCCCTGAGACCAGTCACTTCTGCCATCTGTTTGAACTTGTGTGACAGCTTCTTAAACATTCCACTTACAGCATCGCTTTGTAAAAGCGCTTGAGCTYGTGCTTAGAAGTAACGTGTCCAAAACTTCTGACTTATGATGAAACTTCAAGGCAGTGGTGGCAAGCTGTCAGATGGGAGCATCCCTTTGAATCTACACCTTCCTTCATCTGATCCTTGGGTGAGCCAGGTTAGCTAACTGACCTGCCAGGAGAGKGAGGAGGAAAGCTGTTCATTGGTCTCGTCCAAGTTGCTAACTATTTAGAGACTAGAATCAGCTCATCCTCGTTTCAGGAGCAGRGATGGAATAGAGCCATGCAGTTGCAAACAGGGCCTTTGTGGCTGTCCAGTGAAATTTCATTCTTGGAGAGACTTCCTAGAATAGTGTTTACAACTGCTCAACTGCTTAAAGCCTGTAAGTGGTTCTGAGCTATAGAAAATCTGCCACTGTTATAGCCTGAATGTAACAGAGCAATTTTGACAGAACATGATATTTTAATTGTATGCGATCTAAAAACCCTTAGATAAAGGTAGGTTAGTCTTCTGAACACCCCAAATTTCGTCGTTAGTTGTGTTAACAGCTCTAGCCTACTGCCTTGCATTGATACTATGACTGTTGTGTAAAGTAGAAAGCAATGATCTCTTGTGGCTATTGCAGTAWTTGCCTTCTCTGGAAGTCGGTTGAACTGATGCTGTTTGAATATGGGGGAGGAAGGGGGAAACAGGCCAGAGCKGTGTTTCAGCTTGGGGGAAGCTAGCATAGTTTCTATGGACAAGCAAGGGAAAGAGTTATCTCCTCCTTTGAGAGATCACCCCTGAGAAACTGAGTATCCTGTTGGTGGTGGGTAATAATGCCTGTGCAAGTAGAAGCTTTAAAAGCTATATTACCCACTGTTTTGGTTGCTGTGTTGACTGGAGGTTCTAGTCATTTTAGCCTTTGGCTTATGAAGTGAAAGACTACCCAGTAAGACTTTTTTTTCTTTCCCTTGGGAGGGTGGGGAGAAGTATTACCAACCACGTTCTGTTTTTGGAAAAACCTCCAAGCTCAATATCTTTTAAAAACATTGCTTTTCAGTGGGACTTACTTTATAGTAAGTTGGAGTTTTTTTTGCAGTTTAATTGCTTCCTAGGCAAAATGAAAGCTAAGCTTCTATTGAGCTGTGAAATCTTTTGTATATGTATTTTACCAATATATTATCTGAAAAGGGAAGCTTTTCTTCTAATCTTGTGCCTTTTATCAGATGTTCAGTGATGGCAAAATCACTTCTTATAAGATAATTGATTTAAAACAATGGTTTAGTGACTAAATTTAGTAGAATGAGTAAAGTGACTCATCTTTTGTCTGCATGCAAATACTATAGCAGTCGTAGGGCTGTGTAAGTACCAGCTTTAAGGTATCTAAAATTGAGACAATCTTTTTCTGTTTAGCCACTTCTTGAAAAGTGTGTTACGGAAAATATTAAGTCATCCTTCATTTTTTAAGATTTACGTAAGTACTTCTGATAGTTTTGTTCTCTAGTAATTTTTTGGAAAGACACAGGCTGAAATATGATGTTTTACTAAATATTCAGGAAGATGACTAAGCTTATTACAAGCTGGAGAAAAATGTATTTAAAAGTTGGATTATGTTATTTGTTGAACAGAATATTCTGAGCTCTTATCTAATAGCAATTCTAAAATGATTTTGTTATGTGACTTTTTCACTGACTCATAGCTGACTCTTCTAATTTTTGTCAAGATTATCAAATAGCTGGCAATAAATAACTGCTCTCCAAATGGTTAGACATTTGCTACAAACTTGTGATAATGAAGGTGAGGGTCTAATGTGTTTGTTACACTAATGTCAACATAGCTCTGAAATGCTGCAAATCCTTTGCGTAGCCATTTGTCAGTATATAAACAAAGCAGAATCTCTAGTCACTTCAACACAGCTTAAAGCTGCTTTTGTGGAAGGAGTAGCCTAGTGTTACTGTCTTATATCACTTGACCAGCAAACTCTAAAGTCATTCTGAATTTGACATTTGGATAAGTGCAAATTAGRTCTTCATCACTGAGGTCTACCTGGGGAAGAACGAGAGTTTGGTGCTGGCTCCTGGGGTGTTAAACAAAGTACATGACTAAGTGTTCTGTCACTCACAGTGTTGGAGTACTGTGTTAGTCTTGGATATATGAATTTAAGCTTCTGTCATCCATTGGCAAGTGTGTGATATTTAAATGAAATATGCTTGTAATTGTAGTGCTGATTAAATGAAACCTTGAATTGAGTCACACAACCTCAATTTTGCTTGTTTGCTCAGGGTAAAAGAACTGGATGTTTTAAAGTTTCTCTGTTGTAAGCTGATCACAAATATTTCTAAATAAAATTTAAGGTTATGTTCCAAGAGCATTTAAATCCAGTTGGRAGGAGGGAGGGGAGATGCTGATTAATGTGTTCAAGCTGACATGATGCTTCTAAGCAGAAGGGTTGACTTTCTTCAAACTACATGCTACTTTTTCAGTGGGTACTGCCAACTGTATAAGAATTGCTTTAATCTGAACAGTAAATGTGTCTTGGAAGATATCTCAGTCTGAGTATGAGACAGCATTTGTGGAGAATGGATACCTTATGGGACAAATTGATATTTCAGTGCAGGAAGGAAGGGAGGAGCTTTTGATCACAAGTTCTATGTCTGAAAGCTTTAGTTGTCATGCTTGGTTATGCCTTAAACTTATGCAGGCTGGAGAAGCCTGAGCATATGCACATTTGCTACCAAGCTCAATTTTTGTATGCATCTTTGCTCATATTTTGCTTTGCAGCATGAGGCAGACTGAACAATAGGCCCAATACGCCTCTTACCTTGTTATGCATTCTGCTGATCCTTCTCAGGTTTTAGATGGTACTTTGGCATTTGAAATCCACAACATACATCACTGATGTATGTTCTGCACTTCTACACTGCTTAAGCAGAGGTACTGTMTTTATTCATTACTAGCTGTCAAGACTCTAATGACTGTTCTGTCCAAGCTTTAATTTGAAGCCGTTGAAATTTGAAGCTGGCAGAACCTTAAGTTAGAGCTTGAAACACACCTGAAGAGCTGTAAGGAAGTGTGGTCACTGAAGGCCRTTTAGTGTGGCTGGAGGCATTAGTTCTTTGAAGATGAGAGCATCGTGGTCTTGTTTTCAGGAGCCAACTGAAAAAAAGTTAGTTTTGAAAGAAATTTAGGTAGGTGCACTGTAGTGGCTCATTGGGTTCTCTCTTTCCAGCTGATAGGACTTCAGACCAAAAAAAGTGTGGAGGACAAACACTGACTGCTTCAGGCAGAGCAGGATGATTTATTTCAGGTAAAARCCTCTGTAGGCAATACAAGAGAGAAGTGACAGAGGAATTGGTGTCTGTTCCAGTTAAGATTTTGTATTTTATAAACTTGCCTATAATGTAAGGACAAAGATTGTGAGGTCTCTGCTGGCTTAGAAATCTTTGTCTGTAAGAGTAGGAGGCATGGCTCATTAAGCAAGGAGTTAGTGTGCTTGACTTGAGAGCTGAAAGTGCTCCAATTTTCATAGCACATGAAATCAAAGATAATTGCAAGAAGTGGAGGGAAGAGGCCTTAAATATACAGTCAGTGATTCAAGCAATGATATATACTGCCACATATAACTGCATTGTGTGTGTATGTGTATATATATRTGCATATTATGCATACATTTTATATATACACATACATGTCAGCAAAGCAGTACCTGCAAGCACAAAGTGGACAAGCAGGTGTGTACATATTCTAGTATATGTAAAAATATGTTTAAGGCAGATATTAGATGCTTCCACAGAAATGTTTGGCCTTTAGTCCATGGAAAGAGCAGACTTTACARGGCAGGTTTGACATCTGAGGATAGAAGTAATTTTATAAGCTTTTAAAGCTAAAATCTGTTTTCTTTTCTCAGGAGAAAAGATGATAAAATATCTCAGGAGTAAAAAGATGGAGACTGTGGCAATAATGTRTAAGCTCTAACTTCCCCTTGCTGGCATAGAATTAATAAGGGTAGTTCARCTTGAATGCCAGAACTTCCTCATGCCCAGAAGGCATGCAAAGCAGACCTACCTAAGCAGAAGTAAAACATCTTTAAGGAGAAATTAGGACCACCTTTGACTGTGGTACATGTGCCTAAATTCCTGTCCTAGGTAAAGTTGTGCTCTAGATCTAGTGTTGCAATGGAGGTGAGCGTAAAAAAGCTTTATGCAGAGCAACTAGRAGTTTGATTATGCCCACACTAAGTCTTGGGTGATGACATCTTCCTCCCTGATTCTCAGGAARAAAGTTTCTGCTTCAGAAACTGCATTAGTTAAGTAGTATTCTTCAGAACCTACCTACTGTTCATAGGACAGGATATGTGTGTGTGGTGGAGGTGGAGGAACGCTTTTTTTTTCTTTTTTTTCTTTACTCCACTCTTCTATTTGCACACTTTGGGGTAACATCACAAGAAATGTAAGCCCTCCCAGAAGTGGGGAGGGGACAGTGTGGTGACAGTTTGTAACAAACTGCTATTGCCTTGTCCTTGTCAAAGCACTTTCCATATTCTACTCTCTGTAGACCACAACCCCTTCTCAACTAAGCCTTGTAACAAAATATACAAAGGACAACTTAGCTAAGCTATGTTCAGCTGCCTTAAACATAGCATAATTACTTCTGGTAGTAAAGGACGGGAATCAATGATTAATGCTTGAAAGATAACTAGTGGTATTAGTTTCCTGTGATTTCTTTTTTTTTTTTTTTTGAATAGCATTACTTATCTTATCTTTACCGTCTGCCCACTGTAAACAGCTTTGTGGCGCTAAGTTCTGATTAAGGAAACTACTTAATTTGGTTTCAGTTTTCCCCTGATATACTCAATGTGAGTTTACTCAATGTAAGAGGAACTATTGCAACAAGAGGCATTCATAGGGAACAATGGTAACTTGGTGCTGAGAACTGACTTTTRAAAGTGATCCTGAAATACCACAAATACTAAATAATGTGGTCATGAAACTTGGGCTGCAACATACTTGATCTCAAACATCTGTGTAATGCCATTTACTAGGTACTACTAACAAGCTCACTCACAAACATCAAAAAATAGAATTTAACCTAGTTTTGTGCAACTTTGATACTTTCAACTGGTTGAGTATGCCTCTTAAGCAGGGAATTTTGTTATGTGTATGGACCTGTCATGATGGAGAAGAAAATAGGACTATTAATCACTGACATGAATCAACAATGGGTTAAAACAAATATAATTCAATAGCATCTGTTTTTGAAAAAATTCAAACTTTATTCARTGCAAGTATTATTTCGTAGTATGTGTGGGAGAAGATGCTTATTGTTCTGTGGATGAAGTGAAAATTTAAATTAATGATAACTGATGTTGTATTTTGTTGTGACTTAACTCTTTAGGGTGTGTACTTTGTTACCTTCACCTCTTCACCTGGATAGRTTTTTATCTCTAGTTTCACTCTATCTCCAAATGTGGGACATACAAACATTGGTGCATGTTTGTGTGGCTTTGCTTCTTTGTTACTTGTCATCATTATAGACTTCTGTTTTAAGTTTCAAGTCTGTAAGTCTATTTTGTTCTTTCATGAGCTGGTTGCAAGGCAACTCTAACAATATTACTATGCATGTATGTTAAGCATTAACTGCTGTTGCAGTTCAATATTGAAGGAATCCCCATGGCCTCAAAACAGTAGGTTTTTATGTGAAGGACAAAGCTTTAGTGAGAAATTGAAGGTTGTGTTGCCTGCCAGGAGCTAAATAACGAAGGGACTCCTTTTGAAATGAAATATTGGAAGGTCTAGCTGTTTTGAAGGCAAGGCCTGTCCGAGGCACACTTGAGGGCAATCTTTGAATAGTTTCCAGCTGTCTATGGAGCCTTGGTTTAAGGAAAAATCATAGGCATCTCCTGATTCCTTCTGTTCTAAAAGGATCTGAGTAGACCCGTATGCAATGAAGAGAAATGCTTGGGTTTTTTTAATTCATGTAGTAAGACTGGATAATCCTGGTCTATTTTTTTCATTATAGCTTATTGAGAATAGAAACTGATGATCAAAATGGTAATTATTTCCAGTTATTTGTAAATATTTACTTAGCTGGTGGTTAATTATCCAGAGGGGGCCCATCGCTTCTTGCAAACAGTCGGCAGAGACATCTGAGCTCCTTTAAAGTCAACCGACAGTTCTGGTCCCATACCTTAGCAAAATCAACAGTGGTTGTGTACTGTCTTTCTCTGTTCAGCACATTACTGATAGCACCACATCCTTTGTGCTGTGCACTGTTCAAAGCAGTACTTGATATTTTAATGTAATCTTAGCATAGTTACTAATCTCACCTTAAAATAGTTATTTAAATATTGTTTGAGATACTTATACAATAGATTTTAAGAAGGATGTGGAGATAATATAGAAAGTTATTGATGATGATGCAAATGACAGGTTATTAGCTTAGTTCTGACTGGAGCTAAATAAAAAGCCGGGAGAGAAAATAAACAGTTAAACCCAGGCTTGTAACTGTAAGATATCTAAAGTTATTGTCTTCTGAAATAAGCTACGCTATATAACTGTACCTGAAAATGTTAGTGTGTTTGCTGATAAGCTTGCTGTGGGTGTGTTTCTGCCTTTCTGGCACCTCTTTAATACTGAACAGTGCATTAGTGCTTGTCTATCCAGTTGGGACAAATCTGCTTTGAGGCAAGGCTGCCRCAGCCAGTATAGAGAAGTCTCTTGTCAGAACTTCTTGCATTCTCAGTTATTGGGATGGAAAGAAAACCTGGGACGTGTGGTAACTTTTAAATTTCATTTGGAGGTGGAATGAGTGGCCACTTCCACTCCTACATGGGAGTAGGAGACCCTGCAGTGTGGCCTGCTCTGTGGTTCCTGAGGAAGAATGGGAAGAAAGGAATGCTGAATGCCCATCTCAAAGTAGAGAGGGTATAGCTTGCATTTTGAACAAYTAAAAAGCTTATTTTTGTAAAGTGATAGAGCTAGTGATAATAGCTATATGACTAGCAATTGTGAATGGCAGCAGACTCTTATCTCTTTCGAAGTTCCAGGCTTTGCCAGAGTTGTCTAGATGAATCTAGTGTTGGGTGACTAATCATACCAATTTTGACTCTTGAATCTGACTGAACAGTGTTTAACATGAACATAAAGCAGAGGGTATGGTGACGAAARCATTGTACTCATTTATACTGTTATCCAGTTGGCTGTTCTGGCAGTCAGGAATAGCTAGCAGTTGGGAAAATGTCTGTCATACCAGTGCACCACCTGTAAGTCACCTGTTTGGAGCAGCCTCTTAATTTAACGGGATGAAGCACAGTTATCTTTAAGAGGCAGTATGGAAAATAGCCTTTTTTTTTTTTCCCCCATAAAGGAATTCCTGCTTTACAGTGAAGCCGTTCATTTATGCCATTCAAAGAGCTTAAAAGGGCTGTTTAAGATTGATAGAAGGCAGAAAGTATGGAAAAAATGACTATTGGCAAACAAACTTAAAGGAACTTATGTGTTGTTACCTGCTTTGTTTGCTACTTTGATAAGTCAGCTCTATAAAAATGAGGTAGCATGTCTTTTTCCACTTTGCCTTCTGCATTCAGTATTCATTGTCTTGAGCTGCATACAGCTAACATTGTTTTCTGTGGATTCTTGCTTTCTATGTTAAGAATAATTAAAAAAAATCACTTTCCCAAACACAGTATTTCTTCATATTCTCATTTGCTGTATTTAAACTAATTTGTCTTGACATTGCAGCTGTGCTGTTCTTTGTGTTGCACAATCTTTTGAGTTTTGTTTCATTAAGAATGGAACTAAAGAATTTGGGGAAGGGGAGGGAAGAAGTGCTAGACTGTTAGAAGTTAATCTGCCGTAAACCAAAATGTTGAACAGATTACAAAAGCTATGAAGTGACATGTAAATGCTTGTTTG
The DNA here is from genome assembly GCF_003343005.1 of Rhea americana. Classification (NCBI taxonomy): domain Eukaryota; kingdom Metazoa; phylum Chordata; class Aves; order Rheiformes; family Rheidae; genus Rhea; species Rhea americana. The sequence continues at coordinate 1,680,001 of NW_028185273.1, forward strand.
GTTTCACACTTGTTAGAAATAAGTCAGTAAAGCTGTGTGCATGTGAAGTACACGTTTGGTTATAGCTACTGAGAATAGTTCATTCTTACCAGGGTATTCAGAAGCGTGGATGAAATTGCCTGGAAGGTTAGGAATTGTCTTTAAACTCCAAAAACTTAGAAGGGGAAAACTAACTTGAAAAAAAAGCTTGTTTACTCTCTTATTCAGAACAGCTTCATACATTCTGTTCAAAGATAATTTTATCCTTACCTAGCTGCTTTATCTAAACTGTTCTGCAGGTTAGAAAGCTGTCATGTTTGTACAGTGCTTTTTTTTTTTTTTTTGGGGGGGGGGTTAGGGAGGAATTTATTTAAAGCTAGCTCTGAAGAGAATGCTTAGCTTAACTTTTTTAATGTGTGACACTGTGTATCTGCCCCTGATTCCTCACCCAGATTCATTGTAATACAATTCATTTCATCCACTATACTTATTTTTCTTCAGTGTTGAAAAGTGTTACTTCTGTCATTAATAAAAGACATAACTCTGACTCTAAATAACTTATGTCTTATTTAAATTTCTTCTACAGCTGTGAGAAAACTGAAAACTAGAAGGTCAAACCAGGAGGCAGATAGTTTAATTAAATCACTTCAGTCAGTTTGGATTATTTTGGGAACTTGGTTCATGACCTCTAATGCTTTGGATGGGCAATATCACATTTCTTGCTGGGTATCTTCTAGTTTTTTCTTTTCTTTTCTCTCTCTTTTTTTTTTTTGGGGGGGGGGGGGGGGGAGGGAAGGATTACTATGTCCATGTACCACCTCTGAAGACTAATGTGAGCTATACTACCTGTTCAGACGAACTCCAGATGGGAAGGCCACCCAAGAGGCATCTTGCCCCTGAACCAGTCTAACTCTTAACTAGTTTCTCGGCAGCACAGCAAACACACAGACTACAGGTCTGGTAGGCAGATGTAGCTGAAGTTGACAAACTGGAAATAAGAAACTAGGCTGGTTTGTTTTTATGTAACAGGCAGGAAAAACTGGGACCAAAGTACAGAGAAAGCTGTTTTGATCAAGGAAGTAGGTTGTGCCAGGAGCTCGGTAAGAACACAGGTTTGAGGATTGCTTATACCATGGAGGAGAATAACTTCACTTTGGGATTGTTTTCTCAGTAAGAAGAGGCTGGCAGGAGCAGTGGGCAAGYGTTTGCTATGAGACTGGAAACATGTCCCCTGGTAGAGTGTGGCTGCATCTTATACTGCTTGTTTTTAGGTACTGATTCCCAGCTGCAGCAGATGGCTGGAGGATGGCAGCAACTGAGAAGACTTTTATCCATTTAGCTCAGTCATATGTAGTTGACTTCTAGGTTTTGTACATGTGGTAGGGGTACTGTCTATCTTCATAGGCTGCCTTAGCTTCAGATTTAAATTGATTTGCAGGATGGTATCCTATGACCAGTACAGGGGCTTGTTCTGAGCAGGCTGTTTCAGAACACTACGGTCTTGCGCAAAGATTTTCAAGAATTGCTAATTGGCTTCAGAGCAGGGCTTTTTTTTTTTTTTTTTTTTTTTCCATCCTTCCTTTGTGGCCCTAAATGGCCTTTTAAGAGATGGCTTGCATGAAGTGACTGTTGTTCCATTGCTGGAAGTGTTTGGTCTGCACTTGAATTGCTGAAGACATAACCTGAGTGTCCTTAGCAGGGTGTGTTAGTCGTTTTTTGCTTTCCTCTTGACTGAAAACTACTTACTTTACAAAGTTTTAAGAGCTTGTGGCTAATCTTTAAGTTTTGAGAGAGTGCAATATGGTTAAGAGTAGGCTTTCTGAAATACAGTGCTCTGTAGCTGTGCTCGTTTTTTTTTTTTGTTTGTATACTTGTGAAAATAGACTTTCTATAGTTATAGATAAACACTTATGGACACCTAGTTATACACACACGTTCACACTGCCTTCTAAAGAGACAAACTCCAAGGCCAGTGCCCCTTCATTTCTCCAGCGCCTTGCAGCCAAAGCTTCAGTCTGCATTATTAGGCTTACTGGCAACGGGTGGTGACAATCGATCATCCCAGTGTGACRTGGACAGATAACTGAGATAAGAGCGGGCTGCTGGTGGAACTAGTTAATGCTCTAGAGGAGACTAAATTGGTAGCAGGACTGACCTGGGAATAGGCTTCACTTACAAGTATGACATGGCACATCAGGGCAAGCATGCACACAGTGTATGTTGGAGTGTGATGCAAGCTTCAGGTAAAGAACATAGTGTAAAACTTCAGTACCATCAGAGAGAAGCCTCTTACCTTTTAAGATTGCTGCCCTCTGACTAGGCTCTGTTGCCATGCAATCTGGGAAGAGAAGTTGAAACTTTGTGTGCCTGGCACAGATTAGTGTAATGAGGGAACTAAATTCTTGTCTGGGGYTCTATATAAGAGGTTTAAAGATGCCTGCCCTTAGCAAAGAAACAAATGCAAGGGAGCTTGCTCTCAGATTATTTTCTGTAATTAACTTCTAGATTCTGTCATAACTGCGTAATGAAGTTATATGAATCAACGGTAGAAAAGGCAAGGAGTCAGGAGGTCTGTTAATCTTCTATCATTTGCCAGCTGTCCAGTGAAAACACTCTTTTGTGTGGTGTTAGGAGGTCTGGATTAGTCATTTAACACCTGCAGGCAAAAATGTAGTACAAGAACATGTGAAAATCATTAGAGCAAAACTGTCCTGACGTCTGTGATTAGAAAATGCAGACAGCATAAGAATGGAATTAGATGGATTCAGCTGTAGCTTGCATGTCTTTTAAAGTATGCAGCTGACATGATTCAGATCAACAATTAAGCAAGTAGCAAATACTTAAGAGGCATTTGTATGCTCTGAGCCTGGATCCAAGTTATATGGGAAGGCTTAGTTTCTGGAAGGATTAAGCATTTGTGGTACTGAATGAATTGGAATAATAGCTCTGTCATAAGTAGTTTTATATACTAACTAGACATGTTTGCAATGTTTAAAAAGCATTGTCTGATTCTTAGCAGTTTTCAGTGATCTGGTGTAGAACACTGGTAACCTGAAAGCTGAGGTAAGTCTTGACTGGATATTAAAAAAATAAAAAAAAGGAAAAACCTTAAGTGATTSTTCTAGTGTATAAGGTGCTCTACTAGATACCTACTTCAAAAATGAAAGTTTTGAGTCAGCTTCAGAGAACAGATATGACATAGCTAGAAATTGTATCAGAGCTAACATGGTTACAATGGTGAATACCTTTAATTTATCACTTAATTTTTGAAGATGTTAACACCAGCTTGGTGTTTTAGCTGAAACTTCAATACAATCAAAGCATAAAATTTGGAGGTTAAATTCAAATGTGTGAAGTTTTAGTTTGAGGCTTGACTTTTGTTTCATCTTTAAAACTTTTTAAATGGTTTATAACAGAAACATATCTTGGATTTATTTTTTTAGTTAGAACAATGCTTATGGATGCCAATATACATGCAGAGTAATTAGACTAGCAGRTGTTTAGTGTATTTCTTGTATGTAAAAAGTAACATCAGTAAAAGCTTTCCCTCCAATAATTCTCTTATTTTAAAATGTCCAAGATAACTAGTAAATTGAATAAAACCTACTGTATGTAATTTACAAAACATAATAATTGATACTGATAATTAGGTAAAATAATTAGAACTGGTAATTGGAAGTAGACAACTTGGACGTGCTGGATGACATTGTTAAACACTTTACATTCCTTTTTCTCATTTAAAAAAATGTGGCTTCCATTCAAGGGTCAAATTATCTCTTTCTGATAACTGGTCTCTTGCAGAAAAATAAACATGTCTGAGCAAAACTGATCCTTTAACCTTAGAATTTTTGCAGATAAAATCCTTGCTATCTTAATTCATAAACATTCTGTGGATTTTCTGTTGAAATTTTGGTGAAACTCAGAAGTTCAAAACACTGTACAGTGATCTTGCTTCTAAATTTTTGATAAACTGGGAGAGAGGCTTTAAAGATGTATCACTAATATAGTACACTCATGTTTTTTAACTTTGTAGACTACTAAAGCATTCCTCCCCAAGATGCTGGAAATGAATCATGGACACATCGTAACAGTTGCAAGTTCTCTGGGATTGTTCAGCACTGCYGGAGTGGAGGTTTGTTAGACTATAATTAATAACAATATTTGCAGTTCTTGCTTAGGATAAGCTTTTTTGTATGATCAGCTGGAGAAAATAAAGCCAAATCTTCAAAGATGCTTGGAAGTTATGGTGCTCAGTAGCATATCACCAGACTACTCCCTATGAGTGGGATCCATAGGACTTGGGCAACCACCTTGTTTATATACTTTGCAGGTGGACTTGCCACTTGAAGTAAAAGCCTAGGACAGCTAAGGAATTCAGAGTGCTATATGACCTTTGAATTACCTGGTAACTTTTAAGAATATGAAAATGCCCACCCACCTATTTCTGTCAAGAGCTTTAGTGCTAGGCTTGAAGCCAAAGGCAAGAACTTTGAAAAATAATTAAGGTGTTTCCTACTTTGAGGAAATGGCTGACTGCCTTCTTTCCAGAATATATGGCTCACCTCCTTTACCGGGCTTTAAGCTGAAGACATTTGGTCATCTCGTTTCTAGCAGTCATTTGAAAACCACAGTCTTGTGTGGCTTGTTTGGTACATAAACTAGGTTAGGATTAGAAACTTGTCTTGCTTTTTGGATTGTTATCGCAAACTGAATGTGAATTAGAAGCATTCAGTTAGTGAAAATGAATCCACATGTCTAATGGAATAATGGTCATACTGCCCCAGAAGGCATGGACTTGTTCGGATTGAGTCCAAGTTATGTGCAGGACCTTAAGCTATGTCTAGGATAAGCAGCGGAGTTCCTCAACAAATTATTTAAATTGGTGTAACTTGAAACCTTTTGAGAGGATTTTTGATCTTCAGAAAGCTACAAAGTGTTTCCTAGATTGCATGTGTGACCACCAACAGAGGTAGTGGCATGTCCAACTGAAAACTTGAATGTTACTGCTATTATCCAATTATTTTCAAAATTTGCTCAGCTTAGTATTCTTATGAGATAGGCAAGGTATAGCCGCTGAAGATTAAATTTGCTTGAGTCTCCTTAATACCTTAYGTTGAAACTAATATTTAAAAATTCCTACTTCTAATTTTCTAGGTAATATTAGGTATCTCAGTTCTCTTGTTCTAACACTTTAAATTTAAACAGACTGGTAATCAGAATAACTTGCCATATGAGCCTGCCTGATTCAAAGACCTGAATCCAAGGTCATCTCYTCCTACATTCAACTTTCCTGCTTGCATGAGTCTGTTAATTGCTTTAAAAGTACAGTGATAAATGAGCTGATGTGATGCTATGTTCGGTGGGTGTCTTCTGCTGCTTCTTTGAAAATCTATGCAGAATCACRTGAATTGTGCCTTGACTTTGAACATAATTCATATCTATCCTTTCTAAGTAACATCTCTGCCTAATTCATTGCCAACACAGGATTATTGTGCCAGCAAATTTGGAGCTGTAGGTTTCCATGAATCTTTGAGCCATGAATTGAAGGCTGCTGAAAAAGATGGAATTAAAACAACTTTAGTCTGCCCATATCTAGTAGATACAGGAATGTTCAGAGGGTGCAGGATCAGGTAAGTAAATTTCATCTGTCCAGTATTTGTAGTGTCTTAAAAGTACTTGAAATCTACTAAACATTTGCAACTGGAACTGGGAATATCTAGTTGTTGTTTTACTGACCTAGATCCCTGCTTAAACTGTTAACATAAAAATATCAGTGAGTAAAGCAGAGATGTACACCTTGAAGTCGGTGAGTTTCTTCTGTCCTATTGTACCCATAGGCAACATAATCTTTTCTCTATATTCATTGTAATTGAACAGTGAATAGAAAAAATTGGAAGTCTGTGTCCCTTTTTGAAGTATTCCAAAGAAAATGAGCGAAAGAACTCTTCAGTGAGGCCTGCAGTACTTATGCACCTTATTAATCTGCCTAAAATCACATCTTTCAGAAAAGAAATTGAGCCTTTCCTTCCACCCCTGAAACCAGAATACTGTGTGAAGCAGGCTATGAGAGCTATCCTTACAGACCAGCCGATGATCTGCACGCCTCGCCTGATGTATATGGTAACCTTCATGAAGAGGTAATAACTGAACTGCCAGTTTAATTGGCTTCATGACCTACAATATACTTGTAAAATACAAGGGTATGCCCACTTTGGGGATATAAACATCCTCCCACCTACATTAAGGCCACCTCTGAATGCAGCTTTATCAGAACTCAGTCTCTCCCTTGACTTGCACGAGCTTTCTTGGTTGCTTTCTCAGCAAGTGCTGCAAAACCAGGAACCTGTGTATTAAGCATCTTAATTTTACCTTTTTGCTATCTTCCATCTTTAAATTTCTGTTCTCTTTTCAATGGACTCTTAGGCTGCAGGAATTTCTCATTGTTCTTCTTGCATTCTGTGTGCCACTCTTTGGAACGGAGTGTGAGGAAGCTTCCAGTAAAGGAGCCTCTAGCAGTTTTTCTCCAGAACCAGTACATAGGAGGCCCTGGCTGCAGATTCTCTAGGACTTGTGAAAATATGATAAAGGGAAAATCTGTACATTCAGAACTAATCCTACATCTGTAGGAAGGACTGTTAAAGGAATATTCCTACTAAAGGAATATCTTCTCCCTGTCTAACACAACAGGTTTTTTATGGAAACTGTTTAATCTATAACCAAGCTGCTATTCCAGTGGTGCAGGCTAAGAAGCAGACCTGATCCCAGCAGTTAATTACAGGGAATTGGCTCACTTGCACTGATGCAACATCCTTTGCATACTGTTTTTTAGGGAGCAGCTACACAACTGTGCTGCTTTTGTTTTAATCTCTAGTATGTAGGAGGAGCCTTTAAACTGTAGCATATTATTTTGTTGCCCTCCTGTGATGGATGGTTGCACTGAGAGCCTTGGGGATTTCTACTTCATGCACAAAGCAGTGGTCCTCCTGTGCCTTAAGTCCGTCATGGTGAACAGGGTCACCAAAGACTTGAGCATTCACTGTTCACCTCTTTCCTGGAAAACAGTATGTATCGTCTTTTCTGTCAATATGTAGAGGATTTTATCGGCAACTTTAAGAACTAGCTTCTTCAACAGGAAGCTCAGAGGCTACTTGAGCACTCTGTGCAAGCAGTACCTATGCAGCAGAAGTCAGATCAAAGGCCCTTTGGGCTGGTTGTCTTGTATTCAACACTCCTGCTTCTGAGATCAAAGCTCCCACATAATCCATGCCCCAGGCACTAGCAGCTAGATCAAAGGCCCTCCAGTGGCTACTGCACAAGCAGTACTACTGACAGCAGTGACACCTGTACCAGTAACATCTACTTCCCAATGTTTAGTGGTACCTTCACTATAGCTCCTGAGTAATGTCCTTGAAATAAAGTAATCTTGTGGATGTAGGAAGGTGTAGCCAGGTATTCATCCTCTAGTCACCTCTGACTTTTATCTGGAGGAAAAAAAGGAAATTGCTTTCTTTATCTCCCTTTTTGAACCTGGATGATTGAGGTCAGAATATAAGTCAAGGTGGTTAAACATCAGGTGATCAAAGAATGGCACTACCTAACACTAATCCCAAATTTTAAAAAGTCTTAAATGTCTGACTTCTACTGATTCTTCTTTGAGCAGAATCTTTGCACTTAGGTTTGCTCTTAGGCCTTCTGTAATACTCTTGACCTCACTTCTTTAAAGAAAGCTATCATGTTGCTTATGAAGAAGCAGCAGAGCACCTGTTCTTAGCTGGAGGCATATGAATAAGCTTCTTTTTTTCTGCCTGCCTTTATGGTGGGGACTGTCTGGAATTTCTGTTTTTCTGTAAATATCACTGTGAAATAAAAGCAACATATTAGCTATTGCAGGGCTTCCCAAGAGACTTGAAGGACTTTTGAGACCATTGATATAATAAGACTTTTGTTTTATGTCATCTTCTAATAATTTTGTAACTTTTTCTCTTCAGTATTCTGCCTTTTGAAGCTGTTGTGTGCATGTATCGGTTTCTGGGAGCAGACAAGTGTATGTACCCTTTCATTGCTCAGAGGAAGCAGGCTACAAACAACAATGAAGCAAAGAATGGAATTTAACACTGTTTTGGATGGACTAACATTTATGGGTGAATATGATGTTACATGACTGAATTGTGAAGTACACTTGCATCTAACTGGTGCAGATGTCAACATCTTACTGTGGCATTTTCTTGGATTTTAAACCTGTGTATTGAACTCTTAAAAATCAACTGTTTTTTATATACTGTAAATAAAACTGACTAGAGTACTTGGAAAATGTGATAGGTAAGCAAAGTGAATTTATGATGTAGCTGCCACTGTTGTCCTTTAGAATATTACTGTATGTACAGTAAACTAGTCATACTACTTCTTGTAGGGATGCGTTGTGTGATATCTCTTCCTTAGCCTGCCAAGGCTTGTAAGAGCTGTCTACAACCAGAAGATGCAGTGTTTCAGAAATTGCTTTATTTCCCTATGGTGTTGGGAAGGAGGGAGAGAGAAGTCTTGAATCAAGCTACTGCTCCTGACCTTTTATAATAGATTATGAATGCATCTCTTAACTTGTTAAGCCAAGCTCTAAAGGACACATGGCTAAATTGTGGTGTAATTCTTTTGTAGCGATTGTGTGTTATATTTAAACAAAGATAAAAAGAAATTTGTAAATCTCTGCCAATTCAAAGGCAAATGAATGTCTCAAAATACTCTCAGAGCAAAGTTGTACTGGGCACCTGGTTTTCTAGGAATGCAGTCAGTGATTTAAACTGACTTTTTTTCCAAGTTGCTTGATTTGAAATATGCTCTGTCCTGTTCCCCTTTCTACCCTTACGGACTGCATGTTCCTTTTCTTCCTCCTTATTCTTGTTTCCGACAGTTTTACCCTGCCCCCTGAGGAAGTTGTATTAAATTTCTTTAACTGGACCTATGCCTAAAAGACAAAGCAACTCAGCTGAGATACAAACTGTTTATGTAAGTGCTGGTCCTATGCCAACCTTTAGCAAAGGAAAAATAAAATAATACCTGATGCAACTTTACATGTGGAATATGGAAGGGTGTAAAGATTTTTTTGAGTTCTACTCACATTGTAGAACAGCAAATAACATTTTTACAGTATTTTTTTCTAAAGTGAACAATTTTGTGCCTTGAATTTGGTCTTCTGTATTAGTGAAACATCGTAAAAGTGAACTTCTACCTCTGTATCTTAATGTATACCATCCACTTGTAAACTACTATTGGACAAATTATGTGATTACTTTTTTAGAATGTCTTGTTAAATAGTGACCAATGCCTGTGGTTATTAAAGTGAGGCACCTTTTCATTAAAGCAATGATTGGGATGTTTCCTTGACAGACTAAACTAATTGAAACTACTTACTTGTGTCTGTTCTTCAGTGCTTTAGTATCAACATAATTCAAATATTTTTTTTTTTTTACTCAATTCCTGTGTCTGCTTTGTCGACTACATGGTTTGCTGTGTAACCTCTGAAGTCTATCGGTAAGTATGTGAAACTAGACTTTGGGAACTGTTAGTCACTTTTCYCTAGTTCTTAAATTCATCAATGAAGTAACTGGTCACAGAGCATCTTAAGAGTATTCATTTTGTTTTTTTCTAAAATGCTTCAATTAGATCAACATAAAAATAGTTTGGATATCATTTTAATAGATTTTAAAAATACCTGCAACTTCACTGAAACAACATTTATTACTGTATAAAGTAATTTCAGTATCTATAGGGAGAATAGTATTGTTAACTAAGCCTACTTAGAAGTTGATCTAGAGTAGAAGAAACTGTTTACCTTAGCCCTTGCTCCAAATTCCATTTTCTGGTGAAAAAGACTCTTAATTTGGCCCTGGGGATGTCATTAATTCTGTGTTCTTACAAAGTTACTACRAGCAAATAAACTTCATTGTGCTTCATGGCATCACAGTAATGCTCTTTTCCCTAAAATGTCTGTCTATTGCGTATTGTTTCAGACTAAGAAGCAACTTTTACAGGTGGTACCTTGGTACCATAGATGTTATATTAAATTCAGTTCTTATCTCTTGTCATGCTTTAATGCAGCAGAATGTAAAAGTGATTATCCATCCAGGAGGATTTTGTGCTGACATTCTGGTTTCCCAGCTGCATGGGTGATAGGTACAAGGGAGGAAGTGGAGACCTGTGACTGGGGATGGAGTAGGAAGTGGGACTCTTTCCCCTGTTTAGCCCCAAATTGCTGCAACTAGCATGTGATAGTGAGATCTCCTGTAGAGTGAGAAACTACTGAAGTCAATACAGTTCCAAATGCTGTGATTCTTTAGTTGCACTTACATGTTTTAGTTGTACTTACATGAGGATTAGATACTTTTAACACCACAGGATCTAGTTGGTTCTGTCTCACTACAGAAGATGTTTGGATGACTAGTTCAGGCACTACTATCCATCTTTGGTCAGAGGAATGGTATTTTGAAGTTCTACATGTGTTCTTAAATTGAAACATGGAAGCTGAGAACTCTTTTCCCCTGAGATGAACTTTTTTCACATGTGCCCCCCAGTAAGTATATGTGCACAGATGGTAGCTGCAGTACGGCTGGTGTATCAGAAGTGTGTTTGTGGCCAGGTTTATAATACGACAGCTTATTCTCAGGCTTATTCCTTAAGAGTTTTATTCTTGAATAAGTGTCTATGCAAATAGGCCTTTAGAAAAAGGGGAACTTAAGTTTATGGTTAGTGGACATGTATGGAAGTGAATTAGCATCTCTTAAAAGCTTGCCCATATAGGAAGTAAGTGTAAAGCAATTTGAAATCACATCTTGGAAAGCACCAGTCCCTTATGTGGATGGTCCAACTGTGCTGTAGGGTTGTATTCCTCTCATAACTTTATAGAGCTTAATAGGAGCCTATCAGATTAGACTTTTTGTCTATCCCTTTCAGACAGAAATGTCTGAAAGAGCAAACCTGTGTCTCTAATCTGCTTTGTTCTTAGAGCAAGTGTTCCATTGCTTAGCCTTTAAAAGGAATTGAGGGTTGCCAGGTTCCTAAATTGGGTATATGTCTCATCTCACTACAATTACTTGCAGACTTGGGCTTTTGTTTTTAGTAATTCTTGTACCATGTATGTGTTCATTACTTCATGTATTAATTTAGTCACAGCTTGGAGCACCTAAATTAGATACCTGATAATTAGATACCTGATACAGTATAAATTGTTCCTTTCCCCTCCACCCTGTAAGGCCTGTCTGAGTGGTGTATGTAGAGTGGCTAATGCACAGTAAGTGCATACCTTAGAGGCTTTCTGTGCAAATCATTATAATGTAAGCTTATCAGGAACAATACCCCTTTGCTTCATCACAAATAAATAATTTGGGGGCATCATCATAGTCTGTCATAGCTTCTGTGTATAGCCAACCAACAAGCCTTGTTTTCACAAGGAACTTAAGAAAATTCAGAGAAATCAAAGCTTTTGCATTCAATGCACAGAAATGAAAGGATTAAGTACAGACCACTATAGTTCTAGAAGTGTGCATCTGTGCAAGGGTTTAGTTTCTATAAATGCATTAACTTAACCCCTGAAGTCGATTCCTATTTTTTCTGTTTCTGTGAGTAGGCAGGTCCTAAGCATCTGTTCAACAAAACCAGAGGATCATAGAACAAACCTAGGTAATTCGTTTAAATATTTAGCCTTTAAGTCTGCTTCTGTTCATTAATGCTTTAAAACTAAGTTTTCCAAATACAGAAACTTGGGTCTTTGGGCAGTTTAACTGCTGCCAAGTTCATACTGCAGAAATATGAAATAAGTGTAATAACACAGATAAGCTCAACTAACAGCCCCCAAAACAGGGATTCAGGTAGAACTGGTTGATAAGAGAACCTGGTTTAAGGCAAACTTTTGTCATGAAGCTCCTAATGTTAAATTCAAGATGTTTAGTCAGCTGTGCTGCTTCTTGCAAAAAAGCTGGAAAGACTAGGGACAGTCCCTGACAAAACCAGAAACACTTTTTTTTTTTTTTTTTTTTAATGCAACTAATTAGCTTGACATTCTTCAGCTTGGCTATTAAATCCTGATATATGTAGTTACAGAAGTATAGCTTTATCATTCCATCAAAGAGATGAACAAATTCATACTAATTTTATTTAAACATAGTATAAGTGCACAACCCAAATATTTAAAATAACTTCAGAAATAATATTCCAGCTGACGTACTTATCTATCTGCTTAATGCTGATAATACACAAACAATTTTTGAGCCACAAAAGTTCTTGAGCTAAAAGATGAATGTGCAGAAGTCAGAATCAAGTGTTTGTAAGTCAAACTAGCAGGATGTTTGTTTTCCTTTTCCTAAACATGGCAGTCCTAACTCGTAGCCAAGGAGCTGCAAAGTATTTAAAAAACCAAAGCCTTTATGCATGTACTGTCTGTACAGCCTGACCAAACTGCCTTCTGACTGAACTGCCTGTTCTGACTGAAACCACCTCAGCTAACAATATGCCTGGTCCAGTATTCGTGGCACTTGGACATTATCAGTGGCACCTTTGTTTCTTCATCTGGTTACTGATAAAAGCTCCTGTGGTAGTGAGCTAGGGAATAGCTAAACCTTAGCTATTAGGCAAGCTAGCTGTAACCAGGGAAAGCTTTTTAGCAGGAGAGGAAGAACAGGGTGCTAAGATGGCTTGGGGGGATATCTCCATGCCCCCAGGAAGCAGCTTCTGTTGTAGAGCGTGTGCATGCACAGTGTCCCAGCCACACTGTCATYCATCCTTCTCTTCTGATCACAACTGCAGACACCTGTAGCCCTGAGTTCATTTATTACTGTTTGTCCACACACATCCTTATTCAGAAGTTATTCTGGAATTACTCAAATTTGCCCTTAAATAAGGGGTGTGTGTGTGTGTGTGTGTGTGTGTGTGTGTGCACCCTTATATTTTGCAATAAGCCTAAACTTGATTTAATTTAAACAAGAACAAGGCTCTGGTGTAAGAAGGCCTGTGCACTGGGAACTATTCAGGACTGTCTAGTAAATTTTGAATGCCTATCCCACTCTCACCTACGTTAACGTATGATAACGTCACATCTAAACAAGCCCATAGAAGATGATTACAAACTTAAACTGGGACATGTTCACTTAAGCATCAGATAAGCAAAGTTAGCTTAAACACATTCTATTTTCTCTACAGACAGGAACATTTCAGCTAGTGTTTAGAAGAAACTTTACTTGATAGAAGTGAAGTCTTTATCGACGTCAGCAGTTAATGGCCAGGCGGAAGCATGCCAGGATAGTTAGGATGTTAGGTTTTTCAGGCTGACTCTCTGAAGTCTGAAGGATGGTTCTGAGAATATTGACCTTTCCAGCTTTCTTAGAAAGGAGTGCCTGGCTAGTTAAACCACTCACATGTTGAGTTTCTTGTCAACAGCAAAAATCATTGAGTAAGAGAAAGCAAGGATGGAATTGATGGTATCCCAAAATCAAGTTAATGTGATGTCAAAGACATTTGATGGGTGTCTGCAGAGGTTTCATCACCAAATCTTGCTTTATTACTCCTGCTAGTTCAGTCTGGCTTCTGGTAGCAACAGTGGGAGCCCTAATGCAGATATTGCTCCAAGGGGCCAGTGTTACTGCAAGGCCTCAGCTTTCCCAGGGCAGGCCTGTGAACTGCAATACTTAAAATGTTGAGGATTGCCAGCTTCWTGTGCTCACAAGTGCTCACAGTTGTGGGAAATAAGTGCTAGGCAGATGAGACCAAGGCTTCCAGTGGAGGGATCATACACTAGAACAGTCCAGCAAAAACATTGATACATGGATTTTCTCATCTCTCTCGTATCTGCAATCCAAACAACCTGATAAGAAATGCTTGCTTTTCTTTGCTTGCAGTAGCTCAAAATAAAAATCATGTAAACAATTGCTCTATATAAAATAAAATTATTTTGAAGTTACAGAAATGACTACTTCTGTGGTTGTTTAACAGTTTTGACATTTAAAAATAATATGTGGCTCACACATGACATCATCTTTTAACAGGCAAAATAAGGCACTTTGTTAGTCACAAGGTAAATTAGGAATTTCTGAGGAATATTAGGATGATTCTGAAAATACAAGTTGCTCAGGTGATTGTTCAGTCTGGTCTGGTTTTCTTTCACTTCCTTATTTTATGTAACAGACTAGAACAAATGGAGCAATTAGAAGACAGGTAAGAGTCCCTAGGTAGGAGAACAAACTAAGCTCTTTACAGTGCTGCCAGGTGTATGAAAAGGTTATAAGCTTTGGGAATAAGTTTTTAAAAATAATTTGAAATAAATTTTAATATGGGATCCCTGTTTATAGGTTAAGGCATGCTTATGAGCCATGACTATTCATGAGATGGAGTTTTCTCAAATAAACAATCTCTTTCACCTTTGCTTGAAGAGAACAGTAGTACCTTTCACCTAGCACCTGTCCAGGTCAGGTTGGCACTAGAACTGGGACAGGGACCAAAGCTGGAAGAAAAGTTATGCCCAAGCTCTCCGTTCCTGGAAAAGACCTAAGATTTTGTCCAAAGTTAGCAAGTACAGTACATTTGGAGGTAAGTGTTCCCAGAGTCTCCAACACACAATTTTTAACTTTCCTCTGGCTTTTTGGTATTATAAACATTTAGAGTCCCTTGTGAAGGTTCTTCTCTGAAGACCTAGAGCATCTAATAAGAACAGTTAGGTCAGCCAAAGCATCCCCTTTTTATTGAAGGGGCAAAATTACACATGCAATTCCATGACCCTTAAGCTTGTGAGACCCAAGTTTCTTGTTTTCCCAAAAATGCATATTTTCATTTTTGTCTTCCTCCTGATGCTTGAATGATCAGATGTGGAGATGCTGTCAGTGTTCCTGGGATTCACCTTGGGAAGCTGAGCCTTTGTTACTAAATATTTGGAATTAGACCTAAAATTATTCTCTCACTGGGGACTCATAACACAATCTGCTGCCTTGAAAATTCTTACACAGAACAGCTTGTGGGACAGGGATGGCTGGGAAGCGGAGAAACTAATACAGCACTCTGGGCCAGAGGGAACAAGACAGAGCAAAAGCTAAAGCCCCACTGGGAAATTCATTAACTGCAGCTTCTACAGCTGCTGTAACTTCCTGTTCTGTCACTGTCTGGAGTTTTTCCTCAAGTCCCACTCCCTGAAGATAATTCCAATGTCATGCTTAAGGCTCTGAGGTTTCTCACCTGCCAAGGTAYTGAATCTTCGCCTATTCTCCCTGTTGGGGATGACCGATTTGACCTAGGGAAGTCGGGAACTGAACCAGATGGAACATAAAGGCTTCCATGTCGTTTTCAAGAGGGAAAAAGATGTTATCTAGCATCATCTCTGTGCTTTTACTTCTCTCCCAGCTTATACTGGGAAATTTCAACTGCCCAGAACAAAGTGGGAGAGAGTATTCTTTTGCTACTTCCAAATTTGTCCATGTACAGGAATGATTTTTCTAACCTAAACTTCTGATGTTGCACCAGGGATGGAGAAGTTGCTCTGTGAGTTGTTTTGTTGCATTGTCCATCCACAACCCTTCAGCCAGACAAAAACATCTCTAGCACTAGGAAAAAAACAAACAAACAAAAAGGCAAGACCAAAGGCAGAGAGCATATATATGCTAACCTGGCAGAAAAAGGAATGTGAGAATATGTGTGTGCACAGAAGTGTACACAGATACACAGGTCACTGAATGAACCAATTTTGGAGATTTAAACTAATCTTTCAGTAGCAAATGTATATGTTGTCTTCTGTCCTGGCAGGCAAAGGGCAGCTGTTGTCCTGCTTTGTTTTAAACCTGGAATTGCGCTGAGGTCTTTGGTAGGGCTGGCTGTGCTGCTGTGCTGGATCTGCTTTGGCTCTCTTTTTCCTTGAAAGAGCTGAAAGCGATATTCCTGACACACGCAAAAAACTCTCATGCTGGCATTTCGCACGGGTGCGGATGAGTCAAATGGCAGTGTGTGTGCGGGGGGGGGGGGAGCAAGCCCACATGTACAGTGACTCGATGAAAAGCTCCTGAAATCCATCCACTACAAGGAACAGGAATCTCTACACATCTATGGATATCTACGGATAGCTCCGGTGCTCCTCTTTGCAGTCGTTGTTTATCAAATGTCCCTGATTTCTCCCCAGACAGGAGTAAATGATACATTCAGCCTTTTCAAATAGAGAGCAACCACATGTGCAGAGAAGAAGAATTAAAAAAAAAAAAAAAAAAAAAAAAAAAAGGAAAAAGCAATCCATCAGTTGCTGAAACACAAATAGGAGCATTTCCCAGCCTTGCAAGTACACTCATCTCTGAATGGCACGTTTCAGCCTGGGGTTGTTATCAGCCATGTGCAGTGTACCCTGGAGCAATGGCTCCAGATCAAGTTAAGCCGTGCCAGACTGTGACTATGGTTGAACTGATTACTTTTTGAAGATCGAGGTTTTTAGGCCAAATCYGGCATGCAGTGCCATCTAGACAGGCTCCAGTTAAAATTAATGGGAAGTATACTTATGGGGAGGTGGGGGGCTTTTCTGTTGAAATAGCTATTATCTGTGTGCCATTAGCAGGAGAACAAACTCGAGGGCTCTCRCTCTCTCACTGCGCAGATAGCCACCTTCTTATTAGATGGCCTGGCAGCAGTTTGAACTAGACAAATCGTTGCCTTTTCACCTTGTGTCCTGCAGAAGAGTCCTACTGCCATTCTGTCTCACCACTTTGCACGTTCAGTGCCAGTGCTTAAATCAGCAGTTTGCAATATCCCAATCTAGAGTTGTAGACTGCAATTTATCTGGCTTGGCAGAAGTGATGGAGAAGGACAACTGAGATATAAGGGAAAGGAAGGCATAAGCTCTTGTAAAAGGCTCTCCACAAACTRTGCTGTGAGGTATTCCTATGCTTCTGTTTGTTAAATCACTGCCACTGTGTGTAGTGTATTATTCAGGATACAAATTCCTAGTAAAAATTGTTATCCAGATCTCACACAGGACTAAACAAAAATGGTTTGCCTGTCTTTTTAACCACAGAATCAGCTTGTTTCTTTGTGAATCCTTTTTGCATGGCTATTTCTGTCTCCTTGCTTAGATAATCATACTATAGCAGATCAAAATGCATTTTTTTTCAAGCTGGTCTAACTCTTTGGGTTTGCAGTTTACCTCACTTGGATGCTTCACTTAAGCACTAAATCATCTTCACAGATCGGATTTGTATATGTCTAAGCGATGAGAGTACTTGTGGATCAAACACACACAATACAAGTTGGCATTTGAAAACAAACCTCAAGCACTGAGAAACAGAATTTTATAGCTGTGTCTACCAAGCATAAAAAGCAGATCCAGAACATGAAAATAGCCCCCTAGTTCTTAAATTTGTATTTTGAACTGACTTTCAACCAGGTGTTTCCACTTTAATTTGATCCCAGGCATTCCTAGAGGTGATGTAAGATCCAGATCCACAAGGTAATAATGAAGTCAAGAGTTGAAAAATTATCAAGGCCTAATCTGGCAATTTGGTCCCTTGTAAATCATTGTGGTTAGTTATTGCCGAGCCATTCTTACCAACCAAGTTCTCTTGAGACTTAGCATTAACTTCGCCACCTGCTTGACTGTCAAAGAGATAAATTTCCTTGAAGGGAATCTTCCACTCCTGACTTTATTTATGACTGGGGAGAAGAGGATGGATTGACTGGGAAACCTCAACTGCAAGGGTCTGCATATGCTAAATCAGGGAGTGATGCAATTCCTTTAATCTGTTTGATATTACACATAAGGTCCCAAAATGAAATGTACAGGATTAAGAAATCCTTCTGGCCTGTTTGCTGGACTGAATGCTCTGATGAAAAATAGTCAACTTCTTCTTCTTCTTCCCTTTTCTTTCTTTCTTTTTTTTTTTTTTTAACAAGCAGACCCAAAGTCAAAAGATCACATCAGAGCTATTCGTAACCTAACACTGCAAGAAGTCTTTCACAGCACCTGTATACTCAGTGTCCCAAAAGCTAATACATCAAAAGTGTATCGCTGAATTTGAAAAGCTCATCCACTGGGAGATAAACAAAAAAACAGGGTAATAGAGAGAGCTCAAAGGGACAGATCCTTCAGCTAACTCCCTGGGTCACAGGAGCTAACCATGTGATAACTGGCAGGCTCTGAGCTGTGTTAGTGAACTGAGAAGTTTGTGTCTTGAAACAAAGATAAAGCAAAAACACTTCCACAAGCTCAATCATGAGACCTCTACACAAATACTAAGCTCAAATCACTGCTCAGGCTTTTTGCCTCCCCCCCCTCCCCCCCCGCTTTCCTTTTCTTTTAGGAAAGATCTTTGAAACAACTGAAATTTGAGTGGAATAGAAGTTCAGGATAAAAAAGAGATTTTAGGTTGTAAGTCTGTTATTTCCTGCCCATACCAGTTGCTTCTGAGAATAATTTCTTGAGTCTTTTCTTTAGTTTGAAATGATACAGCTTATAACGTCTGGTTTGTAGAGAGAGGCGCAGGGTACGAACACACACACACCACAAAACTTTCAGCCTTGCCTTCTCTCATTCAGTACTCTGAATATGTGTCCAAACCACATGGCATGGTGTGTGTGAAATCTGTCCATGTGGCAAGCAATTTTCTACTGCTCGCAGCAATTTTGCATATATTTGACATAAGCAGAACTAGATTAAACCCAGCCAATCGATGGTGCCTCTGCTGAAAGGCAAGAAAATAGCTACCACAGCTTTTCTACCCAATCAGTTTTCCCAACCACACAAAGCAACTAGTGTAAAGAAGACTTTTACCTGAATTTACACAAAATGTCTCATTTCCTAGGTTCATTAAATGGATTTATTTTTTACTCTGTGTTCTTGTTGACCACTGACAATGCTGGAGGGGAGACTGTGTCTCCACTTTTATGAGGGCAGCCAGCTCCTTCTTCCTCTAGGCTCACTTACCTGGCAGTGTAGTGAAAATAATCATCAAACTGCTCTTTATCATCAGATAACAGKTTTTAAAATATTTAGGAGAAGGCTTTGGGTTCAGGGGTTTTGGGTTCTCACCTTTTAACCAGTGAGAGTATCTTTATTGAGGCATATAAACTGAGGAATATATGGAATGTATTACTATTATATATTATTAATAGATGGAAAGGAATTGGCAGAGCTCTGGAAGACCATCATAAGCAAAGCTGGGAATATAAGTCCATCTTAAGAAGTTTCACAAAATAAAATGATATGGAATTAAGGGAATACTCAGGATATAATTAGGGGATTTTTGTGTTCATGGTGTGAATCCCAGATGCTCTTTGTGTTCAGCTATTCAGCGGGAAATGCCAGGACTACGGTCTTAAGCACTGGTTCAGTACTTTTTGGTGAGAAATAGGAAAGASAGAAGGAAGCAGAACTGAAGCCCTAAAGTACCTCTTTTAAGTGTACTAGAAATGTCTCTGTGTGGGTAGAAGCCTTGCTAGGCACCCTCTGGGATGCAGGGTCAGTCGAGCTGTCACTGAAGACATAATCGGTATCTTTTGCAGGGTCTACTGATACTTCTGGAAAAGACCAACAAGCTTTCAGGTTCAGAGACCTAACAGTCTACAGCCCAGGAGACCTTGGTCTGTTTAGAAACCCTTCACTCAGTTAATTTCATTACATTACTTTTGATTATATTAATGTTACCCTTTTTTTGACCCAAACTTCAGCCAAATTTGTGGAGCTGCAGGTGTTACAGGGGAAACCGAAGATGGAGTCAGCTGTCTCGCTGAGGCAATCCTGTTTACTTACAAAAAAAACCCAAACTATGCTTTCCCTGGAGGTCTCAGACTGCAGGTGACAGTCCTTTTGCTCCCTGTTTCACGTTGCTGTCAGCCAGTGCTCTGCTCAGGATACTGCCTTTCCCCAAAATTTTCCCAGAATCACATTTTTGAACAAAGTTAGCAACAGAGAAATCACACAGACAATGTAAGAAGGTGTATGACACTGCAACCTATTCYGGAAGTAACCGTGGTTACTCGTTTCTTATACTGCCTAGTTATCGAGTTAAAAAAAAATAAATAAATAAAAAGAAAAAAAGAGGGGAGGGGGAGAACGGAAGAAGAGACCAGAATTCAGCTGCTTTCTAGATAAATCTCATAACACTCAGCTGCAGAGCCAAGGTCCTGTCCGTGCAGTCTTGCTGGCCGAAGAGCCTTGCTTTCTTTTGGCCCCAYTTCAGCAAAGGAAGGCTCTGGGACCTTGCATGGTGGTAAGGGCCTTTTCTCATGCAGGCGAGGTGCAGTTTAGACTACTGCTTCCTCCATGTGAAATCTTTCRGGGTTGTTTCCTAAAAGAAAAGACATCCACCCCTCATCAGGGACCAAGTTTTCCTAGCAAATGCCTATTCCACCATCCAAGTGGGCCCCTGAGGGCATCACATCACCCCTTCCTCTGATTCACAGATACCAAAGGCTCTAGGCAGAGGCTAGGAAACAGCTGCAGAGGCTTGGGCCTGTGTAGAGCAGGGCCTAAGGGCCAAATGAACATTTAAATCAAGTCGAGAAGGGAGAAGTGCCTGTGGGATAAAGCAGCTGGGGAGCATGGCTTGCAGCTTTGCTTACTTGCCTGTTGTCTAAGTTAGACCTGCCAGACCTCTAAGCCTCCATGCTGCCAGTGATCTTCTGATTTCTCCAATGTTGARCAGCCTAGGCAGCCAGATGTCCATAGCACCCTGACGTATGGCTATAGTACAAAGCCCTACTGCCCAAAAGCGACCAGGTTTGTGCATGTGTATGGTATCTTGTGTGTCCGGGGGCTCAGACCACACAAATGTCCCAGACTACCAAGATGGCTTTAAACTCTCACTCCTCTCTTGTCCTTAGCCCCTACGGCCTTTCCTGCAACCTGGGACTATTTGTACACTTCAGCTGAACTGGGCAGACTGCAGGCAAAGCATGCTGGAGACTAGCTGATAGAAAGTACATTTGTGAATGCGCAAAGTAACTACGTGACCTACAGCCGATTTCCCTCCACCACTACGTGTCAAAGCCTTCAGTGAGAACTCTGGTAGGACAGTTGGGAGAAAGCTCTGGCTTTTGYGGGTTAGGAGCTAAGGAGCAGCATGGAAAAACAGGGTAAGAAGGGTGAGAGGTTGTGATCTGATGGGTACTTTGGGGGACAGGGCTTGGCTGGCCAAGGCGACCCTGGAGCACAGAGAGGGGAGAAGTTGCTGATAAAGAGCAAGCACCAGAGCAACCTGGGATTGACCCTAACTGGAGGCCAACTCCCTATAGGTAAGTGTAAGAGCGGTGAACAGGGTTGTACAAGCAATTTATTTTGGCATTTCTTTCCTGCTGAGTGCTTGTACCTGTAACAGCTAATTACAGCACTTTTCACTGTGTTCATAAGAACATATAAAACATCACATTCTTAAGCTATATTAAAATGAAAAAATATGCTATGCTTCCAAAATAATATTGATCCTATGGAAAACTAAGTAACCCTTTCCCGATCACACTTTTAAAGTGATGTCTTTTGAAAAATGGACAACAAAGATAATAAAAGATAAATCTGAAAAAGGAAGAGCCAATATAGTCAAGACTACATAGAGAAAATTGGGGRTAAGTCCCACTGGCTATTTTTAAAATATAGTCCTGTAGAGAGAAGGGTTTGTGTATTCAAAGGTATGAACTAAGGCTATGTGAGACTGAACTCTGAATTTTCTGGCTCATGCCAGTCTAAGCCATTATGGAGCGTGTGTATGGGGGTGTGAAAGGCTCTCATGCCTTTCAGCCATCTAGGATACACTTCTGTGTTGTTAGTGTATGCAATTTCACAGAGGATTTGGAAGGCACGAAGAAGTAGATCTTCAATTATAATTTGAATACACACTTTTAATCATAAGAAAAGAGTGAAATCAGCCATTAACTCTCCACATGTGTGAGTTTACGATGATTTACTGGCAGTTGGGTGTGCGCGCATGTACACACACACACACACGCTTGCTTGYATCCCGCTTTACAAGAAATCTCGGAAAATATCCCAGTCCGCTCTACAGGATTGCAGTGAGAAGAATGTGACACCCTTTGCAGTTATGTTTGCTGCCAGTGATTCAGACGGGGGTGGTGGGGGAAGGGGAAAGGTTTTGGCGGAACAGCTAAGGTCCCTCTACGCTTGAACTTTGAATAAGCAGTGACTGTATCTTCAGGAGAACTGTGGGTGTTAGAGCAGGACAGTGAGATAGAGTAAGAGTAAAAATACCTCAGCAGGGGTTTTCCTTTTGCTTTGTGGAAAACGATGCAAAACTATTCATGAATTCCTTGTAATGCGAGTAAAAAGGGATATGGGATTTTTTTCTATATATGTATTAAAGCAGACAGCTGTTTTGTGAGGTCATCGTTCTTAGTCATGGTTATCTCAAAGCAGCTCAGAAGCTGCTGTGTCTTCATCTAGCTACATTGCTCATCTGGTGCCCTGGGAGACTCTCCTTCTGGCCAGGTTTGAGAGAGGTGTTTGGTCAAGAGGAGTTTTAAAACACAAAATGTACTTCCTTGTTACTAAGCCCTTCCTGATTTCCCTTCGGAGATGCACAGCCATCTACAACGGAAAGTGTGGCTGATGATACTATATCTGCCAGTCACTTGAGGGAATTGCCCATTCATTTTTGCCCTGGAGAAATAGCTTAAGAAACGTTTGAGAGGGTTATAGCCTTTCCCATCGTCCTTGCATGTGCGGGAMTACAGGGACGTGGGGGTTAAAGGGCTGCTCGACCCCCGCATAATTGCAGGATCCCAACCCTTGCGACAGAAGCAGGGCTGGGAGCCTGCCGCTCCGGGTGAGCACAGCCCCTCCTGGGGTGTCCAGTGCTCACCTCCCGCAGCTCAGACGTGGTTTGTGCTGAGGCAGGAGGGATCATCATTGTGCATTAAATCCATACCCGCCATCGCGGGGCTTTGCAGCAACCAGGTTCTCAAGGACCTTAGTGGAAATTTAAAGACTTTTCGCCCAGCCAAGCCCCAAGGAAGGGGTGAGCTGTGAGCAGGTGACTACCAGCCTGCGTTTGCGTCACGCTTACATCCACCCATATCTAGATCACTGAGAATGGTGGAAATCGAGAAGACGCCATTATCTCCATCTTCCAAATGTTTGAAATGCGGGATTAGGAATCCCGGTGAGAAAGAAGAAACATTCACACCCACAGCCAACTGATACTATCACGTTTCTCCAAAATCAGGAGCAAAAGCTGTGGCACAATCAACAGGCTATGAAAAAGGAATATTGCCACCAGAAAACCATATAAATATTTACTTACATACACACAAACACACAACATTTGCATATCCAGAACCCACTGCAGTCTCTCTCTCCATGTCTGAACTTAATTAAAAACATAAACTTATTTTCTAAGTAGATTTTGATAAAGGTGTGGGTATGTCAAGTATAACATATATTATGCTTAGGACCTGCGATAGACCAACCTATGTTATAACTAACTTAAGTCTTTTTACTTACTCCAATAGCTATTGCACCCAACCTGCAGCTAGTATTCAAAAGCTTTCTGACTGCTTATTACTAAATTATATCCCTGAAAGTATCACTAAATCCTATCAAATTGCTTCTCGTGTTTCCTTCCAAAGCAATGCTAGCCTTAGGAGTTGAGAATTACGTACTGTGCCTTATGGCAGGTTTTTAAATAATATAACAGAACTGTGTTTGCCACTTGCTAGCCCTAGTAAATTTGATATTTACACTGTCATCAGCTAAAGTGTGTTGGGCTCCTGTTGTGTGACTTCTGGGATTTGCTGGGTTTTCTATAAAACACAGTCCAGCTGCAACAGAGAAGGCAGTTCAGTTTAATAAGCTAATAAATATATTTAATGACCCTCATTATGTCTCACAGTGATATCTGGTATTAAAGTGCAAGTGTTAGTCCAAGTAGAATGTAAAATGGTCTTCTGCTGAAATTGTGCAGTGTGTGGATGTGTGCATACGTACATAAACACACACACACACGTATGCATATACACACACTGGAACGTCCCTCCAGAAGAGTGCTATGGCATTTATTTTTCATTAATTCTTGAGAGATTTCAGCTGTCTTTTCAGCCTAGAAAGAGGAAATCATTTTAAGTTGCAATGGAGCAGGGTAGATAGGAGGCATGGGATAGCTCTGCTCAGATGTGAAGGCAAATGGCTGCTCTGACTGGCTAGCGAACGGACTGCGATCAGGGATACACCACTGGTGGGTAGCCAGAGTCATTCCACACAGGAATGAGTGTCTTCTCCAATGGATTAGGAGAGTGTCTGAGACACTCACGATTCTGAGCTGCAGGGCAGAAACTGGACCAAAACACCAAGTCAGTGCTGAGTGTGCGTACCGAGAAGCTTCCCTTGAGAGTGGCAAGATAAGAAAGCAAATCAGTTAYATTTGCTAACACAGCTTGGACGTAATGTAGGTAGAGGAGTCRCCAAGCGTCCTGTACTGCTGACAGAGCTGTTGGCTTTCTGGGTGCTCTCTTAAGACGACACCATAAAGAATCCAGCATTTTCCAGTCCAAGCTTCTGTCCCATGGAGGTGATCCTTGGGCAGAGTGCRAGACCATTCTGCTGCTGTGCAAAGGACTGGGCCTTACGATGGAGCCCAGAGTGGTTGGAGGTCAGTGCATTAGTTTGGTTAGACAAACATGAATTTGTAACAGAAAAAGGCAAGCAGGAACATGACCCTAACGTAAGATAAAAGCCTGCATGTGCCTGTAAGGCCATTCAGTTAGGGCCACACAAGTTACAGCATACTGGTACCCAAGGCAGCTGTAAATGAATTAATTTAAAGACTGAAATTGGCCAAATTGACACAGCATGACTCAGAGCTGGACACCACTGTCTGCTGAGGGATAACTCTACTGCTCTGTTTACATTGCTTCCAGGCTCTGAACTTGCTCAGGCACTGCACTAGAGCTAGTAGCAGGAGAGTATGGAGGTTTAAAATTTTAAGCTAAGCTTACTATAGAAGATTTGGAAAATCCCCTTCCTGATCAGATTCATTAGTTTGGRCAGACAAAATGAAAGGTAGAAACTACATGGGAAACACATGTGAAATAATAAAGTCAAAAAGATCAATTTCTTATTTAAAAATGGAACTTATGGCTAAGTATTCCGCATGTATTTGCACCATGAAAACGTATCATTTGCTAAATCATCTGGATCAGAATGTCAGCTTGTGCTCTACGCAGAGACATATGAGAACATATGCACAATGCAGAGAAACTCATGAATTAACTGGTTACTATGAATTTGGGAGCCACAGCTCTACAGAAAGCACAGGAGAGCGGCTTGAGCAGTTTCTATTGTTTCCAGAAAAGTGAGATTACCCTAGAATTTCAAATATGTTCAATCTTTATTTTTAGTTAATATGATAATCCACTTAACAAAATCTCCTTCTCTTGCAATGCCTGCTCTGTTTTCCTGCTTGTGGGATAGAAAATGATCTTGATTATAAAAGAATTCTCTCAGGCTTTGCTTTCAGTCATTGTACTATAAACACAAAACTCYTCTGTCCTGCTCAGGCAATACACTACCACTGTGGCCTTCCAAGCAAGGCAGTATTTCTGAAGCCCTCGTACTGTGAGCATACYAGGGGGAGCACTGTGTGTGTGCCCACCTGCCCTCTCTCCTCCAGGCTGCCCTGCTTACGGTTTTCAAAGAACTTCAGGGGTGCTGGTGGCAGCTCTGCATTCATTCATCATTCCACTCTCTAAGCAACCTCAGTCTCTCCTTTTTCTAGAGAGTCCCAGCAAAGCCCTTTTTCACATGTGCCTGGCTAACAGGCAGCACACAGCTCATTACGATTTCACTAAGTTCTGCTGTTGTGAAGATGGGTGCTCACGTCAGATATGCTGAGAAATTCTCTGATACTGTCAACTGTGGCAAGCCACATCTTTGCTTTGATCAACTACTCCCATCAGGAGCAAGCTGAGGAAGGGTAACTTCTGGAGAGAGATATCTGCAGCGTGTCAGGGAAATGCGAGGTGGGCCTCGAGCTCTGGACCACAGGGTTTCAGAGACAAGGAGAATGGCTGGCCTGGACTCAGGCAACAGCCTGCAACAGGTAAGAGCCGGAGATGAGGCTGGGACAAGTAAAGCTAGCTAGTCACTCAGTGCCAGAAAAATGCCCTACTCGGAGTTCAATAACATTGTTAGTCACCGTGAAAATATTGTAAAATGTAAACTATGAATGAACTTTTCTTGGGCTAAAAAGTTAAGCTGTCTCCCAGTGTGTTCCCTCTGAACTGGAGATGGGAATGGTATGTAACCTAAGGCTCTAAAGTCAGTGACCCATGTTCTGTGACATGGTCCAAGCTCTTGTGTCCCCAGTCACGACTTAGAGACTAACGGTAAGAATTAATATCTCTAAGTAGCATTGCAGTGTTTTCCTTTGTTTCACTGTAGAAGTCAGTGCGGCCAAGTGCTATGACTAGTCTTGGGAGAACTGACATTATTTTCCCTTACAGGAAAGATAAGCTTTGGGAAACACAAGCTTTGAAGGATCAGGACCTTAGAAGGCAACAGAAAAAGAGACTAGCTAAATCTCAAGGGATTTTCTGAAGGGTGATTTTGTGACATCCAGACCAGCAGTAGAAGCACCAGTTTTGTTACTTGTTTCCACAGTTTTCCTTTCTGTAGGTGGATGTGGCCATTTACAAACTCTTTATTTTCTTCAATTCTGAATGCCCAGAGTATGCTGTTAGAGCACAGCTGCAGTGTTCGGGGGTCTGATGCTGACAGATATATTTTGGGGAATGTGAATTTTGGGGGAGAATTTCCACAGAGACTTTGAGGATCTTCTGTAGGATGAAAAGCAACTGGGTCCATGGATTTATTTATTTATTTATTTTCTTGTCTCAAATTGTGATGAAATCCAGAAGTCTGAACCTCTGTGTGGCTCCCAAAGTCCCTACCAGCTTTACTTTGCGAAGCGCTGCTCGTTTGCCTTCAAGAACAACAAATCATTCTTCCTGGGGAACTGCCTGGTGTTTTGAAAATGAAAGGTGCTTTTCTGAGTACATTGCAGGACAGAAGTCCTGAACCCATCAGGGAAGGTACAGGGGAACTGAGTGAAGTGGGCAGTCAGCTGGTATGATGGACAGGCAGAAACCCAGACACGCGGGACTTCAGTGACGTGGAGTCAGAATTGATACATTTCTACTTAGCACTTCAGCTTCAGCATATCCTTGTTTTTAACATAAAGAAAAAAAAAATATCTAGAAAACATTTAACTAGGAGTGATGGTGCCGTTGTCCAGACCTCAGCTACAGCTTAGGGAAACCAGTGGAAATCTTTCCATTGTCCGGAACCAGCCTTGAAAGGAGCTCTTTAAAGTCATCAGGAGGAAGACRTGTGGTTCCTTATACACTCATCATATTACCACTTCCGGACTTACTATACATTGCACCATTTTAAGAACCTAATCTTTAAAAATTAGGTGTCTGGTATTTCTGGTGACTAACAACCCCAGAAGAAATGAGCTTTTCATTACGACTGCTTACAGTGCATTTCCCAATTTCTATTCATCTTGATATCTTCCGTCATTCTCTGCTTACTGCTTCTAGGTGAAAAGCTGTTGGGTGAGTCTTGTCGAAACTGTGCTCTCGGCACTCTGACAATGAGCTACAACACATTGTTACGATGACAAGAGTATCCAGGCTTGGAATATTTCAAGAACGGGGAGCTTGTTGTTTTGCACAGAATGCAAGAGAGGTGAYTGATTTCTTTTTATTCCTTTGAAAATGCCCACTGAGAATACACAAACACAGGTCAGACTCAGCCTACACCATTCTGAATGACAAGCCTCAGTGCTGGACAGGTAGTGATACTTTCCTGCTCAGTGACACTGAGATTGCTTGACAGAAGCATCTCTGGAAAGAAAAGGCAACATTGTGCCAGACGGGAAAATCAAAGTGTAAGATATATTGGTGTCTGGCCTGTCTCTTCGGTGCTCTTACTCCACCTTAATTCTTCCTTGTATGTTTTCTGTCTTAGACTGATAAGTCCAAGGTGTTGAGGGTGAAGAAGGCTAATTGAATATTCATTTCCTGAAAGTGTTTCCTGCATGATGTAAAAACTACAGTGGCAACAGCAAATAGCTCTTCAAACATTGATAGTATCAGGTCGTTGGAGACTGTGTGAGGCAAATTGTACTCAGAGGCTCTAAAGAAAAGGGATTTTTTACTGTTGAATAATCACTGAGGGATTTTTTTTTTTTTAAAAAAAAAAAACTTTTCTTTTCTCCATCTCTACTAGGAATTTTAAGATGAAGCAGGGGCCCAACAAGCTAAAAGGAAATGTCCCCTCTCTTCAAGTTTATTATTGCAAGTGGCCAGATGTCATTTGTTTGTGACTAGAAAAGGGAAGTTATATTACAGAATTGTATATTACACGCACTTCAAACCCCATGATAAAAACAAAAGTGAAAACAGAAAAGCATTCTCCTGCAGTCATTTACGTTAGTAAGCCACAGTCTGGGGCCCTTCAGCATGGAGATAAGAACTGAATTTTATTGTGCTTAGGTACATTCTGAGCATTGTGTGTCCTGTATATTCGATTGAATGTTGATCTGAGAAATCTGAAGCCAGATGGGATGGTGGGTGGTGGAGCCCTAGAGGAGGAAATGAACTAAATGAACTGGTTTTAAGTACTCTAATGTTAATGGKTTTTTTCTTTCCTTGTCCCAGCTGGAATGCCCTCTACATACTTGCACTCAGAGCTGTGAATCAGTGCCTTGTACGGGATACGAGATCTGCTAAGAAAAGTGATATGAAATTATTCGGCAATGAACTAAGCATATTGGCACTTGATGCTAAGCAGTAATTAGACTAGGGGGAGGCAGCAATATCATAGCTTATAGATATTCTACTAATTTTGATAAAGAGGATGCATCAGGCAAAATCTCTGTCACCATTCATGAGTTCTTGTTAGTATCCAGGTTCTTCTGGACCAAGGAGTGAGACTGTTTACACTACCCTCTGTCCTGTACACCAGCAAGGCTTCAGTATACTCAATTTAAATCGCTCAAGTTGGTTTTCTTTTTTGAGGTAACTGAAAGATATAAGTTCACTAGTGGACTCGGTTTACAACAGAAATGATATAGGCTACATAACAGAAGATTCAGGTTTCCTAGACCCAAATAGTTGATATGAACTTTTCTGCTGAAAGAACATCCTGGAATAAAAGACCCACTCATGCTTCAAGTATGATTCACACCAGCTTCTCCAAAAGCCTGCCAACACCCAGTGACAATTTCTATGCTGTGAATAGCCAAAGAGCATGAACAGAGGTGAGACCAACAATTCCTGTCCCACAGGCTTCCAAGCATGAGCAGAACGTCATATCTTCCAGGCATATCACTAAGTGCTAGACGCAACCCAAGAAACAAACAAAAGTCTCTCTCAGTAGTGTCACTCAAGTTCTCTGTAAATTTTTTTTCTGATATAGGATCACTTTCTGTACGTATACTTGAGACCAAGCTTTGCTAACACCAGTATTCACAGAGGTAGCTTTGGTGGCTAAGAGTATGGATGTAACTAAAACATTTCTCTTGGACTCAGAGTCAGAGAGTATTTTTTGGCAGAGTTTAATTTATTAATATAAATAAAGGTACTGGGGACAGAAAAAGTGGAATGTTTTTTGCTAATTCCACCCTCAATTTATTTGTCATAAAACTAGTTGTTTTGGGAAAAATTCTTGAGAAACACTGGAAAAATGTGTGTTTTGGGGAAAACTGAGCATAGGGCGACAGAGAATCCACCCAAGCACTCTCCAGAGAAGTGAACATGTCTGAATGGACAAAGATTGCTCTAATCCTGAAGATCCCTGGGTGTGCTTTCTCAGGTGCCACTGATGAGAAGTTGCTAGCTGTATGTCAGGCCACATGGAAGAAGCAGCATTCATTTGTTCAGGCCATATTTGTGTGTGATTTCTAAGTGGTTTGACTACTGCTAGTGACACCCCTGCTGCAGTACAGGTTTCCTCCTGCTCTGAGGTAACTCTACACAAGAGGAAGCTATTTGAAAAAGATGGAGAAGAGGACTCAGCAGTCCACCTAAAGGATCGTTTTCTGATCATACTGTTGTCAAGAGAAGGAATCTTATCAGGACTTTCATAAAATCTTCTCAGGTAGCTAGAAGAGAAGGGTTGACAAGCCATAAGCTGAGGAATATGCATCTGCATTCACAAATTAATTAATTAAAGGGATATTCTTCAAGAAAGACACACTGTACATTTTCAAGGAGATATATAAGGTAATAGTCAAGAAGCTAGGTACTTGCCTCAATATCAGAGTGAACAAAGCCATCTGGGCTGAAGGAAGAGGGAATATTCCTTACTGTATCCACATGTAATTGTACAGAAACTGCAATGAGGATGAAAAGTCACCAACAGAGCTGTACAAACTGATTGCCTGTGTACCAGCCACAACATTCAGAGGTCTACAGGCAATCAATGTGAATGTAAACTAAACTGTTTT
This sequence comes from Rhea americana, assembly GCF_003343005.1. Classification (NCBI taxonomy): domain Eukaryota; kingdom Metazoa; phylum Chordata; class Aves; order Rheiformes; family Rheidae; genus Rhea; species Rhea americana. Next base: position 1,710,438 of record NW_028185273.1, read on the forward strand.
TCATTAGAATAAAATCAGGATGGATTCAAAGCTTCTAGAATGAAACAACACCTGTTAGTTACACTGACTCCTGTTTCTGTTTCTGTGAGATACAACTATTGGCTCTGTCTCATGCGTGTCAGCGTTATGCATCCCAGCTGGCTGAAATATTCTGGATTGCTTCACAGATCTGGTATAGATATGTTCTCTCTGAGTCAGTGAACTGACAGGTCACAGTAAAAACAAATTTTTCCACTGTGCTATCTCTTTCTTCACTAGTAATAATCTAATTGCTCTGGAATTTGACATGCACAGGTTATGAGTGATTTTGTACATTTTAATCTGTTCAATTGCTCGTGGTAATTTATCATTTTCCAAAAGTGAAGAAATGAAGGTATCACAAAATGGATGTCCAGTTCTTAAGTCTTCTATTTAATTTGCACAAAATATAGGAACTAAACTCTTGCCTTAAATTTGCAATTACAAAACAAATGCAAGTGGTGGACCTAGTTCAAATCAGATAGGACTTGATCTAGTTGGGGCATTTGCAGAATTTTTTTCAATTTGCCATGCAGGCTAAGGCCAGACTCTCCCAAATATAGRCAATACAAGACCCTACTATACATGAGGGTTAAATCTTTGATAGGTTCATTTGGCTTAGTTTGATTTAATGTCAATATCAAATGAACGGCTGGCATAAAGCTGAGAGGAGATCATCCAGCAACCAGTCTGCAGGACCAGCTCTGACTGTGATTCAGAACTCAAACCTCCTCCCCACAAAGTGTGATTTATGCCTAGATGGAGCAAGTCCTTGATATACTGTTTGGAGCAGTCATCAGCTTAAGTTGGTCAGGACAAAGCTGAAAGATAAGTGTGTGAGAAGAATCCATTTCAGCTAAGAGAGGATCACAAAGATTTGTGTTTCTGACATATTCGTTTATTCAGTGGGGCTTTCCAGCACAAATTGGCAATAGACTAATTTATATGTGTGCAGGGGATTTGGGCTCACAGATCAAGAGCAGTTGAAGGATTCCAAGAACATTCCTAGAGGAGTAGTATTTGCCATAGAACCGGACACTGTCCTTACAGAAATACACCAGATGAAGAAGCAGCTGCTAGCAAGGATGCCGCAAGCTGGCTGCCATGAACCCTGCACATACTGCTCTGTGTCTAATATCATGAGGAAGAGGGGATTTTCATCTGACTCACAGTTTCATTAAAAAGCTAGGGTAGATGATGAGTTTGCCCTGCAAAATAGAGAAAGTGACAAAATACAAGGGAAAGTTCAGCGATGTAGAAAAACATCAGTAGTACAAAGGAGTAATAGGAGTACACGGCTAGATAGGCCAGAAGAAACATCGTCAGTGTCTTCTAACACAGGACATGGATGGACACCAGCCTGAAGAGACAAAGTCTCAAAATGAGAATCAAGATTGTTACTGAACAGCATTTGTTGGAGTTGGAATGACAAAAAAATTGRAAAGGTCTAGATCTATAATGATCTGGGTCAAACATAAATAATCAGACCAAGATAATTGAACAGAGGGTCCAAATCTGCAACAGCCAGTAGCATATCAAACAGATGATAGAGTGAGGAGGAATATGGACTCATCCACACAATGATTTTGAAAATGGAATAAAGTGAAAATCTGAGTTAATACAGTCAGTGCCCAACTATTTGTGTAAGAAGGATCTGGGACAGGGAGCAGAGTAAGATGGGTACAGAAGAACTCCTGCAGAGACACTTCAGTGATTGCACAGAGGCAGCCTGGCTCCAATCCCAGCAGACTTGCGTCAGGCCGGGTCAAGGCCCTCTTGAGCTGCGGTGTGGYAGTCTCTGTGCTGTCTTCCTTTGCGGTTCGGGGAACACAGCGCAGCAATGCCTGGCCTGGTCATGAGGACAGCCAGCTTAGGCTCAGCAAGACGTGTTAGTTCAGGCTCCATACTACAGAGAAATTGTTAACCCATTTTCAAGCCCAAGCTGATTGTGGCAACCATAACAGCCTSGTAATATCACTAATCTGCAATTGTCCACCAGTAACAAAGCAGAACAGAGTAAAGACAGTTGGGATTTAGAGCAGGTCCCATTCACATTTAGTTTCCTCAATAGCACAGAGCTGTTAGGGCCCAGGTAGTTAAACAGCAACCATGAATACCATGAATAAGTGAAAAAATGTACTTGCAACAAGAATGTATTCTGATGTATTTAAGTTTTCCTTGTGTARCCGCTATCTACAGTTTTATCACCGAGGTGCTGACTGCTAGAAGGAGGTTCAGACTTACTGTGTTCTTTTTCCTCATATGTAATACAAGCTGCCTTGCTGGGCAGTGGATTAATCCTGAAAACTTCCTTTAGCTCTAAGCCAGGGCATAGAACTCCAGGAGTCCTTATTCTCTTTAGGAAATATATTAAGTCAAATATTTGGTATGATCATCTTTGCAGATTCATAGGGAATTGCTGCTAGCACGTGAGCCTRTCGTCATAGCTCAGATGTAAAGCATTTAGAGACAGTGATGGTCAGGAGGAAGGTTTTGTTTCAAAATGGTTAGAATTGTCAAGTATGGAAAATTGTAAGAAGGGTTTGCTCAACAATTTCTAAACAAATATTTGGCTTAGTACAGGCCTAGGAAATATTAGTCTTGATGGTCAATTTTGTAGAGTTAAGTGAACAGATTACAATGGAGGATGAGTTGCTCCTTAAGCTTAGAAAGTTGGATGAACTGTACAGAAATGCCTGAGTGAGTTTGGTTTGATCCCTATTGAACGGGGGCTGGGATCTCRATTCCCTGAAGTAGTTTGGAAATTCCTACCCCTTCTCTTCATGATCTGTAATGCACTGTGCATGTATGGATTTGAAACACTCGCTAGTAAGTCCTTTCTTGCATGTAGCCTGACTAAAGAGACTTGACCGTGCTGCTGAGTATGTGCTACCCAGCCTAGTTAAATAAGGCAAAAAACTGTTACGTTCTGACGCTGTCAAACAACATGTTGAATTTTCTTCAGTGGTCTTGAATCTCTGCGATTACATCTTTAACACATCAATAACTTAGCCTCTGGTTAGCAAGGATCGCTGAAGCATGACTAATCAGCAGATGAAAGTGTCTTTGTGGGGATTAGCTTTAATGAAAAGAAAAGGGATAGTTATTTTGGTAGTTTGAAATCTTCCATAAATCAAAGTGAATACTGACAAAGCAGGTTCATACGGTAAGAATGAAGCTATTGTGAATAAAATTAAGGGAACAGCTACTTTTATATAAATCACAGGCTAGGACAGCATTTGTAAGAGAGTTCATGGGAACAAGATCATTTAACTTCTGCAGGTGTAAACAAGTGATATTTAGCTAATGTTAAAGCATCCCTAAAGAAAACCAGATGGATGAGGGTCCTTCTTAGGGGGGCTCTTTTTTTTTCAGTTTTCATTTTCTTTTCTTTTTGCTTGCAAAGAATATCCAGCTAGTTTATCTTGGCCACTTTGTTCTGTGCAAGGACAAACAGCCAAAATATAACTTCTTTTTTACCACTGCCAGAGAGGAGATCCCAGCCAGAGGAACTTAGGTCTGGATCATTGATTGTGCTGTTTCTGGCTTGTGTGAATCAAAATGTTTCTTAGTCTTCTAAAATGTGGCTTAGGGGGAGCTTAGAAGGAGATAGGGGATAGTATGGAAAATAGAAAGAAATACAAACTTCACATCTTCTGGGAAGATGTATTCATGCTTAGCTTCTGAACTTACGTACCCCTGTGCAGCTAATGTGCTATACAAATAATCACCCCTTGAGCTCCTCCAGTGACTCAGAGTACCCAAATTGAAAGCTAAACCTTCTCTACGACTATATAGGAAGGCATATACAGGAAGTTAGATCGCATATGTCAATGTGCCTAACAATTTCCTTGCTCTTTTGGTTTGTGCTATACCTTCACCATTATTTGCTTCTTACTTTTAAATTTAATCCTGGTGGATGTGAGAATAAATTCCAAACATTGGAGCGGATCTCTCTGCCTCTGGTTTAACCGATCTTCCTCTCAGCCAGCCTGAGGCAAGTGGAAACCCTGCTCAGATCCAGGTTCCTTTGTTTTCAACTACACTTTCCTTGYATACCACTTTCTCAACGTTATGTTTAGGGGAAAAAAAAACATTAAAACACTTGCTCTACTTGCTGCAGCAACTGTTACTAAATGGTTGATTGGAAATCATGAATGCTTATTCACACTCATTATTACAGAAATATGGTATTAAAAGTAAGGATCTGTGTACAAGCCTCAATTTATGGCACTGCTCATTTACCATACCAGAAGGCTTCCACACTCTGGCTTTGTTATTTTTTTTTTTTTTTTTAGATTTTTGCTTGGGTTTTTCGTTTGTTTTTTGCTTTATGCAGTCATTGAGAATCATTTTTTCTTACAGTGCTTTCATGGAACTGTTGAGTGACAGCACTGCTTTGGAGAGTAAGTAAATTAGAGACTTACTGTTAGACTATAAGCTTTCTAGGATGGAGCCCTTTTCACATTCTTAAGGCAATTTCCAYGTAACTATTGCTAATGATTAAATAGTTAATATGGATCTCTTTCTTAACCAGTGCCAACTTCCCTTCTTTCTATACAAGCATACTTTCTATTTGAAGTTAGTGGAAATATGTACGTGTGTGTCTGTGTGTCTGTATTTTAAAATCATAACTTGGCTATTGTAAGTAAATTTTCTAGGGAAATTGAAGTAAATGACTGTGTGGTTACATTATTCCATAGCAACAAGAGTAGGATTAAAAAATCATTATCATAGAAGAATTTACCATGCTGCCTGGCATAATCACTCTTCCATTACACAGTTTTAGGGTAATGATTAAAATTTTTTTTAAAAATAGACCATTAAGATGCGTAATTCATGACTTTTATAAGATTCATAATTTACAATGTGAAGAAAAAGGAACATTATGTGAAAAAAAATCAACGCACATTTTTGCACAACATTTTACTGATATATGAATCATGCTTGTCTTTGGTTAACTCAAGGGAAATAATCCCAGTAATGTATATAAGGCAGTCATGCCCACATGTTTGGGGTTTTTTATATCCAGATTTCAGCAGAAAGAGAGATACTTTTTAAACAGCTGGCAAACAAGCCCCTTTCCCCCCCTCCTCAGCTACTTTGCAAATTTAATAACACAGCTAATTATAGGACCTTCCATGTTAATCTGCTCATATATTTGCTCCATATTTTTAATGTCATGAGTCAAAGGGATCTATGGAATTGCTGGGCAGTGGCAACTAAATTACATCCAGATAATATTCCCTCTTTAAGTATACTCTTGAGACCTAATCTCTAGAGATTTTTGTTGGCAACTCAGTGCAAAAGCTAACATAAAATTCTGTATCTGCAGTCTGGCAGTGGTGTGTTAAAAGAAGCTGACATGTAGTTGGAAGCTACATCTGCCTGGTCTAAGGTAATGTCACACGTCACCGTTATTCCCAGGGTCAGAAGGAAGAGGGTGAGGAAAGTTGTTCCCTGTGAATTTTTTCCCCTTGACTGTTGGCTGAATCATGGGACAATGTTCTCGAGAGAAAAATGAAGCCAAATGGAATCCAGAAGAGGGCTGGAATGAGGTGGGCTTCTACTCCAATAATTTAAGGCTTTGCCTAGAGCGAAATAAATAGGATGTTAATCTCATGGGAAAGAACAAGTCAGGCCCTGGCATTTGTCAAGTAAATAGTCTCAGGTTCTGCAGACAAGAGCTGTTGCTGTGGCAGAGTAACATCTCTTCTGTGTTGGACTTGCTCAAGGTGCTGCTGCCTAATCCCCCAGAAAGAGGGCTGTTGGAAACAGCACCACAGCCATCTACTGAGCTTGGAGGACCATTCCCTCCCTCACTCAGAGCTACTGCATCTGCTTTAATCTATCTGGACATTCCACTCCACTGGATAGGATCAGGTCACAATTGCTTAAATACTGGACCGAGCCAACACCGATTCAAGCACATCAGGCACCTACATACTACTGAGGACTGGGCTCAGCTGCCTGTCGATTGTCACTGAGAACTAGGAGCAACCGCTCGGACCCGTGAAGAATCTGCCTCATCTTTGACTACAAACAGGAGAGAGCATGAGTGTTTCTTGGCAGTGCATCTAATTTTATTTTGCATGCGTTGTAGCTAAAGAATGCATGACGTCATTCATGCTGGAGATCAGAAGCTAGTAGGAAAATGTCCCTCCAAGAAGGGAGAGGCATACTAATCCTCTGTGAGGACAATGGCTCATTGCGCCGTGACTGACAGTCTGGTGTATCTTGTACCAACAGAAGCTAAAGCTCAAGTTTCAGAGGTACTGAGTATATATATATGTACAGGCTTCTTACATCAAAAGCTTTCTTTACAGGAAGGAAAACAAGTTCAGAGTCAGACTATACTTTTGTTAGTTTTATATTAGTCGTATGTAAAAGATTTGTCAGACAGGAAGATCTGGCTGTTTACATCACTAGCTCTTTTCATCTAGAATTCAAAGCATACTACTAATAAAATATAAAAAGGTAGGTTAAAAAATGTGAAACTTGCAAGAGAAAACAGGAAAACTGTCTGGAACAGGTTAAACACCAAAAAGAGAAGAGAGAAGTTATGAGTATCTGACCTCCATAATTTGTGGGTCTGCCTACATGCATGTGTTTGCTTCAAGTGCTGTTTGTGATCTATCAGAATTATTTAAGAACTTTAAAAAGGTCTGGAAACAAATTTAGGCCACTTATGGACTCATTCAGGAGAGAGAAGAGAAAAGTCTCACAAATCACAGAAGGATTGTGATGGGGGAGGACTCTAAAAATCGTGGTGAAGTCTGTTTCCAAGCAAGTCCTTCCTCCCTCTCCAAGTGTAGCTAGTAGGTAATTGTCTCTCTGTTCATTGTGGCACACATAAAATGCTGAAAACTCCATAAAATGCTGAAAACTCAAAATACCCATACTGCATTGTTACAGAAAGCAACAGGAAGCTACTTTCTTATCTGTATTTCTCTGCTAATTTCTGCCATTTTGATACTACTATCACTGAAATCATTTTCACCCAGATTTTAACTCTTGGATCTGTGAGAACACCATAGATGCAAAGGCAAAAATGAGAAAAAATAGTGCAAGCGCTTCACACGGAGTCTCAGGCACCCTCCTGCTACTTCTTCCTCCTGATCCTGCATGTCTCCTGGTTGCCCTTTCCCAACGGTTGTGGCTGCAAAATAAAGGGGGCAGCCTGAATGCAGGGAACTGGTGATGAGAGGAGGAGAAGGAGGATTCATGYCTTAGGATGGTCCTACCTGCTCCTCCCTGGAGCCTGACCAATAACCAGCTTCTCTGATGTTCTTCTGGAGGGTCGTGAAGTTCCCCTCTGGGAAGGGGGCGAGCTCGAGGAAGGGAGCTGCACAGTGGCCAGCTGGCCAAGGTTTGCAGAGTGATGGCAAAACCCTCTCTGCACCACAGACCCTGGGGCAGATGCTCAATGGTGCTGCTGGCTGATTTTTTTTTTAATTGATTCCTACACTGATCTGAAAAGGTAGAGTTTTCCCCCAGTTGTTTAGGACATTCCTAAAGCCCTTTGCATTGGGGAGGTGCCACCATCCACCATTCAAACAGGAGGGAAAAGGTGCTCTGCCTTGCTGCTCGCCCCATTCTTGCTGTGGGCTGGTTACTGCGGAGTGGCAGGACTACACATCCATGCAAAACTCTTCCCTGGAAAAAGCAGAAATCTGCCTGGGCAGATTGCCACTGACACTCGCTTCCTCCGCTACCACTGGCTTTCTTCGGGGCTGAAACTCAATGCCAAAAGGCTGGTTTGTGCCTTATTCCCGTTACCCGTAAGTCAGCTTCCTCCCCAACAGAGGTGTTTCTGCAAAGCGCTTGGAGATCCTGGAACAAGAGTCCTCCCCCCAACCCCCAGGTCCAGCGTTCTTGCTAAAGTCTGTAGGTTGCTTTTAAAAATAGAGCATGCCCTGGCTGTGCGTCTTGCTGGGCAGAGGGCCTGCTGTCTGTCATTCTTGATGTCTCTCTTACTACTTGTTTCAGCTGGTTGTTTTCTTGGTATTTAAAGGCTCTGTTGTGTTCCGCACTTTCAATTAAGGAGGAAAAATGCTCTCTGTGTTGTAAGAGTGAAACTGGCAATCGCACGCTTTGGTTTGTAGCATAAACAGTTGCACAAGGATTCATTGGCAAACTTCCCCTTCACTAAGGAGGCTATCAGCTAAATGTCACAGATGTGTCTGGGTCTTGCCAAGAGCTGGAAATGCACTGGGAAACTTCTGAAAATGCCCTCAATTAAAAAAGAAAGGCTCTCAAGGAGCTGGTGGACGTGTGCTAGCTGCAGCRAAGGACGCGGAGGCGCAGAGCATATGGTTAGTGTCTCCCCAGGCGCGTTCCTCCCCACCTCCAGAGGTCACTTCCTAACATAGCAGGCTGTGCCCCTCTCCCCATCCAAAGCTAGTCTTTCTTCTCGAAAACTCGCTTCTTCCGTGTGGCCTATAAAACCGAGCTTTTCCTTCTTAGTAACAGCATCATAAATAACATAAAACATTAAAAATGCCCTAACCCCTTGACACCTTCATTATAACCAAAGCAACAGCATGATCTTATTGCTGGAACACTTGCCCTCCCTTCCCTCATCACCAATGATCACGTCATGTTTTAACTACAGCTTAATCCTGCAAACACTTCCTACCCAGTAGAGCACTTACCAGCGTATAAGTAGCCCACTGACATCAGCGGATTATTCCAGGTAGTACGTTCTAGGAAAGCTAAAGAAGTGTCTGTACCGCTGGGCCTTTTGGTTTGCAAGCTCTTTGGGAATATTATCTTTTGTCTATAAAGAATCATGCACACGCATGGTGCTGTATAAATAATTAAAAATAACAGAACTCACATCAAACAGGCACATATGGGAATTCATACCACTGGCTTTCTTGGCTGCTAGCAGAAATATCACAGGATTATRGAGCTTGGAGAAAATCTCCTGATAGAATATTTAGGCTTGTGGAATTCATTCCACTTTGGGAAAATGTTTTTTCTTCCTCTGCACCAGAGGAAACATTGAAGGACCTTCACCCAGCAAGAAATGCACAGGAAGCATATTTTAAATTAATCCAGAATTTGATGAGCATTTCCCAAAGGTAAATTAAAGCCCTTATCACCCTGTCTAAACTTTAATTGCATAACATAAGAGGTCTGGGTTTTATCAAACTGTTGACTTTTTGTGTTAAGATTTTTTTGGCTTTCAGCAATGTTGTGCAAATCGTTCTTGGTGAAGGCCTTGACCAATAAAATAAAACTGCTAATTTTATTTCCAATGCACTTGCCCCTTCTGTTCAGAAATATTGTTGCACTCTTTCCTCTCTGAAATATGACAGAATGAATCTGAATGAATCCAAGTTATCAAACAACAACAAAAAAAGATTAAATCCCCCCCCCCAAAAAAAACAAATATGCAAGCCAAAACAGAGCTGAGAGGACCCAGAAGCTTGAAGCTCTTTCTGATGCTATAATACAATTTTTGGATTAAAGAAAAGGCAAAAAATTCCCAAGTATTTTTCTATAAGAAATAAAAAATGAAAGTAGTTGTTAGAACATATAATTCCCTCTTGACTTCAAATGTAACAGTTTCTAAACCCATTGGAAAAAGCCTTACTCAGAAGAGATTGAATATGTTGCGGTCACACATTGCTCTGACTTGTATCACCTGTTGCTCAGAGGGAACTCCAGCACTTGCAGTCATGAAGAAAGGTAGTTTCCTTCTCYATAAAAAGACTTCTGTTTTCTTATGGCGAGGGGAACATTATGTACATCTCATTAGATCACTGTACTTTTGCAGACAAGAGTGAATTGTAAGATGCACAGGGCAAGAAATTCCTATGAATTTTCATCATGGTGAGTATGTATTTGATTAGCAGATAGTATATACTTTTCCACCTTCAAAGAATGTTTTAACCAACAAAATAATGAGGTCACCAGGCTACTTTCAAGCTCCATGGAAACCATTCTACTTTGTACAGAACAATTTAATATTCAGTGGTTCAGAGAGCATAAAAGTGAACATGAATAATTGCCTATTACTTAATAGGCAATTATATTGATATTTCACTGTTTTATGGAAGAAAAATTGGAACAACAGTCTCTTTCCCATCCTACTCTGTAAATTAGCACTACTAATTAATAAGCACTAATTAAGAGGAATACTTTCCTTTTCTCACTGATTCAGTGAATGGTGAATAGCTCTATGCAAGTGAAGAGGACCGACTGGATGGATGACATCTTGCTTCGGAACAGATTGTAGCCTGATGGCTCAGGGCGTTCTCCAAAGTAAGGGGCAGAGGAAGAAGTTTAACTCTGGTCTTAGCTACYGAGCAAAAGCAAGGGGGGGGGCTACAGCAGCAGGCGTTCCTCCTTCAACAATATTTTTTATGTTGCCCAAACCAGTAGGAACTTTTGAACATGTATCAGCTAAGGTATTCTCTCCCTGTGAGAAGGGGAGAATCCAGTTTTGGAAACCCAAATTGCACAGACTGAGAAGTAGTTCACATGGCTAAGGTTAACCTGGTTCTGAAGTTGCTCAGAAATAGGCACTAATGAGAAAGGATCTTCAGTTTTGAGAAGTTTTCTGTCTATTGACATTAAGACCTTCTGTGTCTTTTGTGTTAGCTCCTGGGTGAATGGAGATTTTGCATACCTTGGCTGCTTCCGAGTAAGACACTAATATTTGCGTATCTAGAATGTAGGTGCTTCCTAAAACTTCATTTTGTTTTTAAATAGGTAGATAGATCATATGTATAAARATAAATTTTCACACTCACACGTAGACATACATGCATATACATATTTGAATTCCATTCACACACACACACACAATATATAATAGATAATAGATATAGGGTATAGGGCATAAGATTAGGATAAAAGATACAGGATACGGGATAAATAATACATAATATGTAATACGTAATCTATATAATTAATACCATTCAAAAGAATCCAATACTGTCCCCTTTTCCAGATTTTTGCAAAACTGTTAACTTGTATTTCTTCTCTATCTGAAACAGCATATAAAGGACTTCTGTTTGTAGAAAAAAAAAGAAAATCATGATTTATTCAGTAAGAGTTTGTTGGGGTTTTTTATTAAACCAAAATTGAAAAAATTAACAAAAGAAGTCATGGAAAATATTAAGTATACGACTTCTCAAAAAAAAAAACTATTTCACAAAAATATTTTCGTAATATTTTTGACATTTTTATGGAAACTTTTGCCTCAGCCTTTGTGGGGAGGCAGCGCTTAAGAGTACAATTGCTGCAGAGGCAAGGGCCAGAAGATTTCTGCACTTTATCTTCAGGTGCCCTCATTCAAGCTAAAAAATCTACAGTAAAATCTTGTACGTTATGGTATTAAGGCCTTCATAGCTTCCTTCCTTCTCAGTAAACAAATCATTTGCTTTCTTCTAGAACAGCACAAAAGACAGATAGAACAGCTCTGTCTGTATTTGAAAATTTACTCCAGAAATGATATTCAAGATATTCAAGCCCAGTTGGATCAAATTTTCAGAAGAGGTCAGCTATCAAATGCTAAATCTCTCCTGAAAATCTTCTCTTTTTGGTATATTTTAAACTGGTCAGTGATTTTAAAATTTTGGCCCTGGGTTATTTAGTCTATGAGTTAGAAGAAACACTGAAACAGCAGCAGCATCTTTCTCTGCACTGTGTTGATCACATGCAACAAATATTTCACAATAATGAGAGTAGCATTGTTGAAATGAGCTGAGTGGCATAAAGCAACTTACGGCATGTACCTACCTACAGTATTTCTCAGTCTGTAAAAAATTCCCRGCATTATCCGTCATCATTGGGGTTAAATCTTTAATCATCAATAATAGCACTAGTGATAYGAAAGTCATGCATTTTGTTAATAATTCTGTCTATAATAACTGGTCTGACTATTTTTACTATGTTGTACTCTGGATTGGTAGATCTTCCTTGATAAGAAAAAAACCCTGCATCTCTTTTACCTTATATTTTGTTCCAATTGAGGATTAAATCAAGTTTGGTTGCAACMAATTGTGTCATTTTATACTAACATAAGGCAAAAAAAGTTCTGTTTAAGTACTTCTTGGCTTATCACAACTGTATTTAATCTAACTGGCTACATGGCTTAGGGGGACAATAATTAAATACAGGTTCTGTTGAAGTCGGCTGACAAACTTAGTGTCTTCAGTAAGGCCTGAAGCTCAGTCCTTGAGTTTCAAAAATTTCAGATATATTTTAGACACAGGTAAGGCAATTTCTGAACCTAAAAGAGATATCACATTTTGATTTCATTTTGTATAGCATTTAAATATGTATGATGTTCTGTGTTTTGGCTCACATGTGAAGACCCTCATCTTAAACCTAAGTAACCAAAGCAAACACAAAAACAAATCTATCTGCAGCCCAGTTCAACCGCAGTGAACTGGAGTGGTGGCAGAAGTGGGCCGTTATAAAATAGGCATTTGGGCTATGTTGATGTTATTATTATCACCCTTGTATATTTTTAACAAGTAACAGTTAGAAAGAAACAAAGAAAAACTGCTGCATATTATGCTCACAAACAAAAGTAAATAAGCAGGCCTAAGCAATCTGTTTAAATGCTACTGCACTGAATATTGTTTAAATGAAATTGCATTGAGACGCATAAATGCCTTATCTGGGCTAATTTTCCTCTCATATATTGAGTACTATTGCATAAAACTTCAYTGGCATTCATGCTTTCATCAAATCCTGGCGATCATAAATAGAAGGAAAGTTTGGTCATTAAATATGTGATATTTTCAGGTTAGTGCCCATTCTGTCCTGCTTTCCCTCTTTTTATAAATCAATTATTGAGGGCTATTTAATTAAGAACAGATTAGAAACATTTCCATTGTTGTTTTTAAAGTTTCCTTTGTACTGAAGTGCTACAGAGTTAAAACACCAAGCACAAAAGTGCACAGCCAACCATGACTAACAGCATAAAGCAAATAACAAGCTGTATGATCAAAAATGAAAGCCGGGGCAGTTCATGTGGAATAATAGAAATCATACCACCAAAACACTTCATACACATCCGATCTACCAACGTACACACGTGCTCCGCTCGTATCACGCCTCAGGAATGCAGTTACAAACAGCAAGAAACCTGTACAAGAGGTAAATGCCCGGAGGGGAAGCTGCATTTCCCTGTACCTCATCCTGATGACACCTTACCCTTCAGCTTGAGGTTCATCGGTTACAGACAGTGAAAGGTAGGAGCTWGCTGTTACTTAGGATACAATTCTCTCCTTCCAGCTCTTCTGGAGATGTCCTAGRGGAGCTATGCCAAATACACATGCTTATCACAGTTTTCCTAGGTGCAGTTCAATGCAGTTAACTTCCTGTGCTTTAGTTAAAAAAATGATGAAAGACAATAAGCATCCATTCCCATTTGCCATGGAATAATGTTCCCAGCTGAATATAAAATTATGCAATKTTGTATTGAGGGCTCTGACAAGTCCCTGTCCTCGCTGTCATTAAAAATAAGTGTCCATCCTCTATTGTTTTTTCCTTGTTACAAAGGACATTTTCATTTGAGCAAAGAAAGACAATCCTATTTGCTTTTGGGGTGCAGCTAAGAACAGAGAAATGCAGGGTGTTTCTGGAGGAGGATAAAGAGGTGTTACCAGTATTTATTTTTACATAGCCTTCGGAAACAAAACAAAACAAAACAAAAAAACCCTCTGTCTGTTAACTGGGAAATAAATTCAGCTTAAAAACTTTGGTCAACTCTCATTGCAGGAAATGGGAAACTTTATGCTGCTTCATGGGGAAGGAAGCAGGCCAAAGAGAAGGGAACCAAACCAAGCAGCCACCCACCAATAAAATACATGCCGTAAAGTATTGTCAGAGAGATCAAGAGCTTTGCATATACTTTAGGAAGGATTTGTTTGCACTGTCGTTTCAGGCCATGAAGAAGAGGATTCCATATTCCTGGAGTCATTCATTTAGGCTACTCCCATATTGATCTTTAAACTCTGTTGTGGCACAACCCCATTTCCTCATGCTTGAGAGGGGAGAGACAACAGAGAGACCAAGAACTTCTGAGGTTCTTCTCTACTCATTATATAAAGACCCTTTACAAATGCTGCTGATGAACAYGTCACATTTTAAATCCTCTGGCTATGACTTCAATCACATATGATTATATGGTGATTGAATTTGGGGGGGATGATAGCTGAGGGTAAATTCAGTTTCATTATAAATGGGAAGTGAATGCTGKGATGGTGGAGGAAGAACTATAGTCATCTGCACCCATCTGCGTCTCCAGCTCCACAGCCCAGATGCTGCAGTGTTTTGCATTTGTTGCAAGCAGCACCTCTGTCTATCTGGAACTCAGTGCAAAATATGTGTCAATGTGAAAACAAAAAGTTCCAGAATGTGTTGAATTGTTGACAGGTTGGTGTGCAATTGGAGGTGATAACTCAGATATAAAATTAATCATGTCAATTCTCTTCCTTCTAATTATATCGTACACCTACAGTCTCTCTGTGATGAGATTTTTCCTGTGTAAGCTGTCAATCACCAGAAGGTGTTGAAAAAACTTTTTGAGAGGRTACCTGAGGGTATTAGTTTCTCCTAAGCACAGTTCCTCCTGATTAATGAGTGTTGTCCACAGCCGATGACAATTTGGGTTCCTGAGTCCTTAAAAGGAGTTGAACATGGTCTTCCTGAGAGTGCTCTCAGGAGTCTTTGCCAAATGGGCACAGTATCCAGCTTTGTTCCTCAGGACTAGTTTGTACCTGTGATCCAGAGCTCTAAATTATGGTGTTTTCTCATCTTTGAGAAGTGCTTTGTGATGCAGGATGAGAGATACAGAATGTGCACTGAACAGAGGACTAAGCTRTTCTCGGTGCTTTGCAAATACAGGCTTGACAAAGTCTCTATCTCAAAGATGGTACAATCTAAAAATATAAATAAAAATGATTAACTGCTCTTAGAGAATCAAACTCAAATGTTTTAGGACTAATAATCGCATTCAAAACACTGCTTCATTTTCAATATTCACTGTACATCATTAGCTAATTATTAAGCACAACTAAATGTAAAGGGTGCTTTGTTCTATTTGCCCCTATTTACTGACTTTTATCTGATTATGGGAAGCAGCTGGGGCTGCTGAAGGGGAAAAAAGAAGTTTGTATCATTGGACTAAAGCTTTCCGCAGAAGCTTTCAGATGCTGCCAGCTCAGGAACTAACAGTAACAGCTGTGAACCAACAAGACTGAAGACTGGAGACATGTCTACTGCCTGCTGCAACACTTCTGGTGCAAGAATTCTCCTCAGGCTCTTGGGAAGTTGCTAGTGATGATATCAAACTACACTTAAAGTTCATTGCTGCCTATGTGTGTGTGAGAATACTGCAGAATTTTCTTTAAGAAACTTTTGTGTGCATGTTATGCAGGTAGACAGATTGAAATCTGAGATACGAGCCTTGTAGTGTGTTAAAATAACACTGAAACAACATAATGGAGTTCAGGTGTGGTATCTTGATGAGCTCCATATTAAGGTCTCTGGGCTCCCAACCATACCTGTAGGAAGYAGGAACTCTTTTTTCAGATTTATATCAGGAAAAGCTCTTAGACTTCATTGGAACCTCCTTGGTGAGGCTTTTAACCTGCAGTCTGGGAGGTGTTTTAAAGCTGCCAYCTGTGTGCACTTTACCTCAGACTGAACAGAATTTTCTGACTTACGACTTCTGCAAATACTAKGCAATCATGCATTTGGAAAATAGTTAGAAATCCTACTGATATATGACCCCCAAATAAATCTACTCCATGTTTCTGTAGTTTCAAAAAAATGAACAAGCTCCCCAATTACTTGACTTGCTTTTGCCAGATTGAGAATCAAGTATCRCTCTGGCCAACAAGAGGACCTGACGTTGACAATTGCATAGATTTGACCTTTCTGTATGGTTATCTGGAAAGCAGGGTCTGAATGGGCCAACTTGGGCCTAGATAAGCAGCTGCATGCGTTTGATTGCAATTTGTTTACTTGGAGTGAGGTAAGTACCACTTTGCTGTTCTATCATGTGCACTGTAGCAAGCCCAGTGCTCAATGGAGAGGCCATCTGCTATGCACGCCGCAGAACAACTAATCTGAAGATTACTGGATATGTTTCTGTGGCTGTGTCTAGGGAATGGCACCATGTTGGTAGGAGTCAGAGGTGCCTGAACAACACTATGCAGCTACTGCTGACACCTGGGCTTGAAAAGACTAAAGTTTTGTCATTCATGGTCCTACTAAGCATGGGAAGCTTTAGTTTGTTCTTTTTGGTTCCCATATCAGTAGGTGAGAAAGTGTCAAGTTATACCTTGAGCTTCTCKTCAAACAAGTACAGGTTTGCCAAAGGGTTTCTCTGAAATGTCTGGACTGGGAACACACTACGGAAGTGCTGTTAATGCCTGGGTGACCATACTCTCAGTCTTCCTGCTACATTGTTCCCAGCAAACTCAGCTTCTTGTCCTTGGGAGAGATGCAAATGATCAGAGTTGTCAGTGAATAGGTTTGTCTCGTTGTTTTGTTCCATTTCTCCATGGGAGAGGATGGCAATGCCTTTTGTACACCGCCTGCTAGAAGGTACTGCTTGAGCGTAGACTGAGCCTGCTTCCAGACTACCTCAGCTGGCTGCTAACGTGTAGGAGCAGCAGAATTTCTGCTTTGGTAGCCAGTCAGACAGGTAATGTATCCCTCAGAAAGGCACTGTGGAAGATGTAGGTATTTTTGTATGCTGCTACCTTAAGAACTTGAGCCTGCCAGGTGCAAAATGCCTCTGGCAGTCTCCCAGTTCTGCGGGAATTGAAAGGCTCAGCTTGTTCCAGACAGTTTTACGCAGAATCAGACCCTTGATAAACTGCAAACTCTGAGCACAAAAGCTCTTAATCTGTTGGGAGGAAAGTGAATCATACCCCTGAGAAAAAGGACTTAGAATTTTTAGCAACCACTCACCCTGTAAAAGCATGATAGATGTTACCCTGAAAGTYTTTCATAGAGGTGAATCAATTCCACTGTACCTTGCACCATTTCCTTATGCTGCTCTTTGTCTGTTTTCCTGAGTGAGTCACCTGGGTTGTGATCTCTGGTTTACACGCTTCTAAAATCTTGTGCAATGTTGTTGTGACTGCTACGCAGTTGGTAATTGGCTTACGTGTTTATTGCATAAGACTTAGAAAATAGTCATATTTCAGACAAATAAATAACGTAAATGCCAGTATGACTGCCTTAACATAGTAAGTTTGTAGAAGGTGGAGGCATAGAGAAAGGTAAGCTGAACCTTGGTTTTGGTGCTTTGGCCAATCTTTTGTTTGTGATTGCTTTTTTCAATTCATTCTCTGTGTTGTCTATGTGTGAATGGTAAAGAAAGAGACGACACTGTCATCGTACACATGAACTGATGTGGTTTTACTGCATTTGGCCACACACTTGAATGAAATATGCTGGTACAGAGCGCAGCCGCAGGTCTTATCTCTGCTGCTTCTCYCTTTACAACAGACCGATCTTTACATCAACAGTTTTCCTTCCCTGGATAGATAACATTGCAATCCTACCTTTTGCTGTTGGTCAGAATGCAGAGATTAAAAACACTCAGTTGATGGTGGCTTGATACAACACACAGAATGGGGTGTAGATGTGCTTCACACAACAGAGAGCAGAATTGAAGGGGGAAATGTTGCTTGGAGGCAAGACGCCTCTTTAATTGAATATGGCAAGGAAAAKCAAATACCATATCTGCTTTTCCTGGAGTATATTGAGACTGATCATAACTAACATCTGTTCATGTTAAGCAAATACTTGTCATGATTTAAACTTCTGTTTGCATACAACTCTGAGTAGTGCATCTTAAAGTCATACATATTCATATAGAATGGAGAATGCATAATGTCTGCATAAAAAGATAAGCTGTATGACTATATATGAAGACAACAACTACAATTCTCACAGCACTGTCATTGGTTATTTTTAAAATATTCAAGCATTATTTAAAAAACAGTAAGCTGAACTTAAACTACACTACGAAAAAATTGTATAACTGAACCAATGCTGACTTGTTTTCCTCAATATTAATCAATTTTAAAATTTCCCTTTTTTATCTAACTCTTTTTGTTAATTAGTTGTCATTTTAACCTCCAGTAACGTGATCAGATTTCTCCTGCCTCTGGGCTATCGAGTTATGCTCTGATCTCAAGCTCTAAGGGAAATGTTCAATCTATTTTTTTCCACAGTTGAATAAACAGTACCATGTATACTATCTCTTGTGTTAGAATAGTGTTGTCTTCACATAAGACTCAAATAATGGTATTAGTCATTCATTTCCTTGTACACATACACCCTATTGCGTGTTGACAGGTTTATAAGGATGCAGTGGCAGCCGTGGGCGCTGGGAAGCTCCTAGACGACAGCCTTTGAATCCTTGCAGTCCTGAGCAATGGTGCCTGAGTTAGTCTGTTTATTGTCTGCTTTCTCTCCCAGATGCTTGACTTGTCTGAAAGATTAATACATTAGCAAGAATGGTAAGGTCCAGGGTTGCACATCTTTAAGACATGTTTATTAGCAGATGGCACAGGAGATTCAAAGGTCACTACGGAAGGTAACATTTTAAAGTGAAATAACAATATTTATGTTCAAATACTATGCTGATGAGATCACATGGAAAAATGTTTCTGATTAAATTAGTTTATAAAAAAAACCCACAATATATCTATCGAAAATTCCGAATGCCAYTTACAGTCTTTTTCCTCTTACTCTTACTCTATTACTTGCTAATTTACTTAGTAAGAGAAGGCTACCTTTTTACTTAAGCAGACTAACAACTGGGAAAAAAAATCTATACTGGATTCTACAGACAATCCTGCTTTTTTAAATAATTGACARTCCAGTGTGAAACCTGGATCTATTGTCTGCTACTTAAAACTAATATTYCAGATATGGGTTTTTAAGATCTGAYAGAAATTATATCTTACTTTTAAATTCTCTAGGGTAAAATTCATCTTAAAGACATAAGGACTTACTGGCAGATAGCTACCCAATTTACAGGCGATATCATGTGCTGTAACACATTTGACAAAATCATGTTATGCTACTTACACAGAATCCATAAAATAAAGAGAAAATCCTTTCCTTTAGAATTTCCATAGGAGGATGACTGCCTGATAGTTCATTACTAAATATTACCAATAAAGCTAAACCTGAAATCCTCTTTATGCTCTCAAATTGTGAAAAATTTTATGTAAATTCCGAAGGAAATTTTTTTGCACAGGTTTAAAATGGCAACTAAGCTCTTAATTAACATTTCTTATCTGCCATGCCACACAGGCATTAAAATGCAGAGGATTTAAAAGGTACTTACTTTTCAAGTGATCCATTTTCAACTTTCATAGCCCCTTCCACTGGATCCAGTCCTTGTTCTGAAAACTGTTTCAAGGCACTTAACGCTGCCTAAAGAAAAAATGAGCYGTCAAAAAAACCCACTAACATAACAATATTAACACCAAGTGAAGGAAGGCGGGTATTTTACTTTTAGATCATTTACTGTATTTTGAGGCCATTTCGACTACAGGGCTAATAAAGAAGGTGCATGTGAACAGTGCCATGATAAACAGCTGCGTTTGTGTACACGTTTGAGGATATCCTTAGCTACCTGGGCACGTGAGTGAGTGCCATTTGTGTTAATGAAAGCTGCATTACCCAGGTGAAGAACAAGATATTCTTTTAGGATTCTTGCTTCTCTGGCCTGTAAAGTCTCTCCGGCCTCCTCACATGCTTTCCTAGAGCCTATTGCTTCCCGGAGCTCCTGTGGCTCCTATTCTTGTCTTCTGGGTGATCACAAAAGTTGTGTGGAGCAGGAAGAGAGTCAGCAGGACAGTACAAACCCATATCTTACAGACCAACATCTTACAGGTGACTCCTTCAAGTGTGCTAAATAGGGTGAGCCAATACAGCATGATTATAAAGCATCAACAGCAGAAGGATGATCAATTTYACAGCTTCGATTTTTCTGCATAATTGCATTCTTTATTGACCAGCTTCTCTCTCTCCTTCACAAGTCCTGCTTCAGTTCTGTAAAGCAAATTGTGTTTCTCTCCCCTAACTGCTTTGGCAGCAGACAAATGATTTTTCATAATTAATTTAGCAAAGGTTGATTACAAAACTCTCAAATACCATGTGCCTCCCTTCAAAAACACACCCAGCACAGTAAAAAAGTAGAGGCCAGTTCCATCTCAGAGGTAAAATGCAAAGTGAAACTGAAAAACAGATTTTTCAATTTAATTGCTCCCACCTAAGTTGCACTCAGCACTAATCACAGCAAAASAAAGGTAACTTTTCACTGACATTATCATAGAAAGTAACATCACATATACTGGAACTGACTATAGRTCTTATAGCATTACTTTCCATGGTCAAGCCAACAAGCTGCTTTTAGAAATGCGGGAGTTGCTCTCTTTTTACTTGACAGACTCTATGTTTCTATCTCCATTTCCCATTCTTCTTGGGCAACAGGGACACTGTCCGTAACAGGAGCTGCCATTGCAGTGAAGTACTAGATCTGCTTTCACAGTAATGCTTTGTCTGGATTCTCTCAACWGCTCCTTTTCTTGAAAGGTATGTTTATACAACTTAAATATTATTAGACAAAGTGTATTTTGGCAAAATGATTAACAGCAAAAGAATTGCCAGGCTGCCCTCGACCAAAAGGCCCTGTATCCCAGATTTGTCTATAACAATGACCGGTTTCTAAAGCTTCTGAAGGCACTCCTGTCCTTAATCGACAAAGCTGGACTCTTCCTAGTCTGTGAGCTTTCACCTTAGAAAACAAATGTAAAGCTAAGCATTTCCTTAAAAGGCTTGCTAAACCTCAGACTATCACTGCTACTTAACCTGTCCCCTTTCCTTTTCCCGTGTTTTCTGGGCCTCCTGTATCTGTATCTGATACTGTACTTGTACTTGTACTGCTCTGTACTTGTTCCTTCTTGCCACCCATTGATATAMTTTTTCCCTTCATCTCAAAATTCCTGCTGTTCACATCTTTCTTGTTTCCTGTATGGTTTGTCCCAGAAGTGCTGAGCCTTAGCTTCGCTCAGTAACAACTCCAGTTCCAGGATCTATCATTTCTAGCACCCACTAGGTTCCCCAAACCCTTTCCACCTTTTTCCTTTTTTCCTGACATTTTGATATATTTACATTTTTTTAAAGGACCACCTCATTTTCTTTCTTTTTCTCACACCTCATAGTGTCCCTTGTAACTTCAGATGTGTATTCTCAACTCCTGCAAGCTCTGATCACCATCTGCCTTTCCGTTCTGGATCTTGTCTGACAGCAAAAATTACTAGGTTTGTTCAAATTTCTCCCAGTGGCAACAAAGTTTTTCATCTTACTCTYCTTTTAACTCATCTGCTTATTCCAGTAATAACACACTTTTCTTCATCCTAATTTCTCTCTTCTCTTCCTCTCCTTGGGCTCCTTTTTGTTACAATATAAAACCTGTTCAGCAAGTGAGGAAGGAGTGAGATCTGGGCTCCCTTACACAGGTCTGTTTCTCTGTTTTACTCATCATGGATGAGCATCAATCAGAACCAAATAATTCAAGTGGCAGGGAAGAATCAAGAAACAGCAAGAATCCCTTCTCCCCCCCCCCCCCCAAAAAAAAAAAAAAAAACTCCACAAAAAACCACCAAAAAGTTATAATCTTTAARATAGAGAGCCAAGCTATCTTGCTGGCTTTCACCTGGTCCCATGCTTGGCTACGGAGTGGTTCAACATCAACTGGCAAAATTAAATCTAGCTAGAAACATACAGTAGCCTGCTCCCTTAGCTGAGCCAACACATCTGTTTGTCAGATCAAGCTGGGGAACAGGTCAGAGAATTGATCTAGCTTAAAAAATACCTGCCAAATTAAAGTATGTATGAGTGTATATGTATATGTGTATATATATATGTACACATACATATATATGTATTTTTCAGGCTGTCTTAATGAGCAGCCTAAAGGCAGAGAGCCAAGCAGGGGTAGGTATGAGCAGCAGCAATGCCATATCCATTATTCCTGGATGRTTTATTTTCAGACCACTTGAGACACTCACATCCTATTGAAGTGAGGCATCAAAGTTTTAAGCAACTTAAAGCCTAGGTCGACTGCCTAAAATAGGTGTTCTGGATCTTGTTTGTTATATTTAAGGATATATCCCACTAATTTTCTCTTAACTTTCAGCTTTGTCTCTGACAACAACACAGGCATTGTCTGCTTATATTCTCCCCTCTTCTGTTTTTCCTAATGAATGTTAGTAAAATGATCACCACCTCATTTATTTCTTTTAATGTAAGGTAGTCTACAAACTATTAGCAGATAGCACTGTGAGGAGAAAAGGAAGCTGAGACATCTGCTCTTGCTACACAGTTTTATTGCTACTTCATCTATTTTTTGAACCCACCTTGTTTGTTCTTTCTGTATCCACTTCCAGCTTCCTGCTCTGATGTGTGAATTGTAAACTTTTTGCAGAACTATTTGTTCAAGTTATTTGTCTGTACAGTGGCTAGCACAATGAGGCCTTGATCATAGTAGGTAATAAGAAGTGCCAAGTAATGCTTCAGTCAAAATTAGATCACAGGTTGATCATATGCTGTGCAAAACAGTCTGATCTTGATCAGTGGTCACTAAAATCCCCAAACCATCAACAGAGSAATTGAACCAACCCAAATTTCTTAATTCCTTTATAGACTTGCTCTGAATATAAGTACATTTGTTACTTACTACTGGTTTACTCATAGAACTGGCTTTTGCAAGGCACACCACAAATTGCAGAGCAGCTTCCAAGCTTGCTCTCCAGGAAAACTGCTTTGGAACTTCCTAGAGGAATATTAGCCAGTATTTCAACAGAAACAGCTCGCAACAGCTCTTCTAACAGCAGTGGAAGAAGTACTGCAATATARAAATGAATTCTCTTGCCTGTAAGCATGGATCATTACCATACTGATGTCAAGGATGCAAATATGGAACATGTAGAGGAAATACATAAAAYGAAGGTGTGTAATAATAATGAGTGTAATGACAAGTACTGTTTAATGCCATCACAACTTTCAAATCCTAATGCTTGTTATACAGTGCTGTCTCACTCCTCTCAGTTCGCCATCTCACCCTCTTCGAACTATACCCTCCCCAAACGCGAGCATAATAGAAAATATAAGAGTTCAGAATTACCATTTTTCTGAAAAGAAGTATCAGAAGAGGAGTGGCAGGAAAGCAGTCCTGTGCCTGATCTTCCAATTAGAGGTGTAAGGTTGTTTGTGTGAGCACYGTTGAAGAGCCACCTTTTATATCATCCCTCCTTGCCTGGCTTCTCACTTTTGCTGCTCTGCAAGTTTACAGTCATTTCACGAACTCAAGCTTCTCACTGCAGACTCCTCAATCCCATATCCTCCCAAGCCACTCCAGAGTCCCTGGTCTTCCACTTCTTACTATCCACCCCAAAGCTCCAACTTACTTGACAGCAGAGGAACCCATCTCTACTACTCCACAAATCTCCCCACACCTAGGCTGTTACTTTTTCYTGCTCCTTAATTCTCTCCCGTCCAATACTCCCTCTCTCAGCTTGCAGAAGTAAACTTTCCTTCCACAAGTCCTCCCAAAATCCTACACCTCTTTATCTTCCAGTTTCCTAATGTGTTTCAGATTTATGTTTGATATGATTTCATTTGTACAGAAACCTGTCTCTCTCCCCATRAGATGTCTGTGAGAGAAGCCTAACATCTTACTTCCTGACTTTTTACAACAACATCTGAATTTTGGGAAAGTTCTTTTTCATTTTAAAATGTTGCTTAACTGGACGTGACTGAAGGGCCAGAGATGAAAGGTAGAGGGGGGGGCTTATGTTATCTTAAAAGCTCCTGTTTTTCTTTCTCCCRATTCCCCCATAGCTTGCTTATGTTTGGAAGGAACAGTAAAGTGGAAAGGAGCTCATAAGTAAACAATACTTTGGACCTTAATAGGTGTCCTTAATGCTTTTCCTCACCCCTTAATGCCCCTAAACAGACATGAAGATCCTAGATTTAGGAAGGAAGCTGGTAGCTAAGAGACTGTGACCTGAATAGCCAGGAGAGTGACACAGAGCCTAAGTACTAGAGAAGGGCAGTGAAAAAGAGTTACAAGGAGACACTAGGCTAATTTAATCCATGATTCAATTCTATTGGTCCCCAAAGATTTACACCACTTGGCTTAAATATAACTTGTGAATGGCAGATAACTTAGGTTAAATGAAAAGGAAAGAAAAGAATGGAACATTTGACAGTGAATTTGGTGAACAATTTCCTCTTTTAAAGGCTCAACACTTCCTTCCATTGATATTTTTCTTACAATAGAGCATCTGCACAGATATAGAGAAATATTTCTCTCCCCCAGAAGATTTTACAACTGTTTTGTGAGTGAAGCCCCATAGGTTACAGAACAGATGTCCTTACACATTTCTTGTATCACTTGTTTTCTATGTAGCTACAGCAGTGCCAAAAATACGATGCCAACAGGATGCACCGCGCTGTTAGTTGTTTGTCTTGGCTGCCATTTCCATTATTAGTATGTGTGTGTATCAGGATGGGGATGGATGTTTCCAGTCATTTTTTTTAGCTTTCCTCAAGTCAATTAGTAATTAGTAAATAGCATTGAAACTTGTGAATATTCTTCCTGTTTCCCACCCTGGGGATTAAGCATCTTGTAATGGCAGTCTACTAACATTAGATCATTCTTTTAGCAAGAACAGCAGACAGGCACTACACTAGCCCATGCACATTTAAGCTCACACCCTCATGATAAAGGTTTCACATTTGTTTTAGCACAGTATGTGGTTTGTGCTTTTCCTCTTAAATCTATATTCCATTTTAGATTACTCCATGAAACTGAAAATAATAAAACTTTGTTGTTCTCTGTGGCCCTTCCAGTTGACTTTACTAAGGAGGTCTGAGACAGTTCTAATAAATACGCTGCTTGACATCATTAATTCACTGGTGAGATGTCTCCAGACTTCAGTTTCTTAAGTACATAAAATATATATATATATATATATGTTCAGTTTGGCCATAATCAGTGTTTTCTGAAGACATAAAAATATGTTCAGAAATAGCTTCGGAGCAAAACTGTACTAACAGGCTGTGGAGGTAAGGAACTTACTGTCTGAGCAGCTGGCTGCAAGTTCAAGGTTGAGTTTGCAGTCAAATGGYTCACTGTGACCATCCTGCCTGTAGGCACATGCCATATATGTGATCCAGGCTCAGGCTGTGCCTGAGTTTAGGCTTGACAAAATATATGCATGCCAAGTCAAAATGACAGACAAATCTAGATCTAGTTCCTGATTTCACTTACAAGCCTATACAACAGCATAGTTAATGCACAAACAAAACTAGAGACTCAGATATTTCTACACACAGCAATGGGACTAGCAAGGGGATTTACAAAACCACCAGTGTTCATCTGTTCTCTAAGCTAAGAGAAAAGAAACGTCYCAAAGCAGAGGCTCTCCACCTTTCCCAGACAGTTGAGACCTCTGTGCAATAACACTGAGGCAGAGCTGTCTGCATCAGTAATGAGATGCACTTCACGACTTTTTAATATGTGGATTTAAATTTCACATTTAAAGGCTATTGAAAAAACCCCAACAATATCACAGCTGTAGAGGTGAGCTTGAGGACTTACTGTCCCAAAGCTAAGCAACTAGTTAAATTTGTATGTATTAAAATTACTGTTCTTTTTGATTGTTTTTGCTTTCACTTGATGAAGAAATTTTTGACCAAGTCTCCACCTGGCCTTAACTTGTCCACACCCAAAATTGCAGGCACGCACAAATGCACAAAGGGAAGATACATTTGCTTGTGTGGACTTACATACCTACACACAAAATAGCTAAGATTTGACTCCCTCGCATATCTATTTAATCCTCCTGGCTTTACCAGGCAGGCAACATATAAACTAAACAGAAACTAGGTGATGGGTATTGTGAACAAATCCCTTTTTGCCACAGCCTCTGTTATAACTGAATTTACTATATCGCAAGCAGTAATTTTTGCTAAAAGTTTTTGCCACTTTCCTCACAATGCACCGTTCTCCCTAGTTGATTAGATTTCATGTGAACTAATGTTAACATCTGTTTAAAAATTAAATTTCAGAAAGGCTTTTCACACTGCACAATGCAAACCTTAATTAAATGACTTTAAGCCTTTTCTTCACACAGTTTATGCTATGCATAAAAAACACGGGGTTATAATCTGATTAACTCATGTAGTTTACATGCAAACAGTATTTTCCRAACTGATTAATCTCTGCATAAGGGAATAGTCACCTGACAGGCACTAGAATTAAGGCTAATGATTGCACCTGTCAAGAAAAGGGGGTTGGGGGATAGGAGTCCAGTATCTTTGAACCAAGAACAGTGATTCATGGATGTAGCTTAGAACACTTCTGAAAAAGTCCCACCTACAGWTTAATGCTACCCCCAGGCAACTGATGCAGCCAGCATTTACATGACACATAATCCAAGTAAAGCCTGAGCTTGCCAGCTTTCTGGGATAATCCTGAAGTAAGGATTAACTGTTCTTGATCAATTTTTCCAATATATAAAGCAGAGTTTTTATCAACAGCAGCACACATGTCACCTTTTCATGTTGTTTTATTGGACGCACATATTCATGGTTTGAATTCCTCCACACATCTTAATATTCCGAAAGGTAGATGGAGTGACTCTATTCAACAAGGAATTTCATTTCTGTAGATTTTCTCCTTGAACAAGCTATTTAGGTAACAGGATCAGTTGAGTCACCAGTAGAGAAAATCAATTCTGAACTGGCTTATTTTAGCGTATGAACAACCACACTAGAAACCTGACATTCATTCTTGTGACTATGCAGTAATTCCAAAAGTAATGAATGGTGAGGCATTATCTCAAAGCCTAAGAACAGCTGAATTATCTTTTGAGGTGAGACAGTTCTATCGCTTTTATCATGATTGAAGAGTTTRTGGCCATAAGGAGGAAAAAAAAAAGCACATGATTTTTAAAATAAGTTTTAACAGGGATGCTTTTGTATGAGGAGTATCTGAGCAATAATAACGAAGGCCAAGCTTAATACTAATATAAGAGATTAATCCAGCACGAAGAGGGTAATCTGTTTGCCAAGTTTAGGTTTCATTCTCACTTGTACATAGGAATAAGAGAACAGGATAGCTAAAAGGTTTAAGAGACTCAGAAAAAGTTCTTAAATCAGTTTCTTCTCAAACTCCTCCCTCTTCACATATTCTCAGCTATGAGAAGCACTATTTTTAAAAGCTACCAACRTGCTAACTTTTAAAAAGGTTGCATGTAACTTTGGTGTTTTGGAAAATACTACCTTCTAAAACCTTGTGCCACACGTATATTGCTACTCAGCCTCCATTTCTTTCTAAATTCAAAACTTCGTATTTTGTCTTCAATTGTTTAAAATGGAAAGAGCAAAGACAGAAAGACTAATGCATCACTATATCTTACTTAATAACATGTAGAAAAAAATTTAAAATAAAATTTCTAAGCATTTACACTACATGCAGCCAATTTTCACTAACAGTGAGGCAGTAGAAACAATTTACAAACATCAAACACTTCATGAAACATTTCAGGGAGCTTGTCTGTGTTCTAGCTTGTTTCTCTAGATGCTTTTACTATGTTGATAAACACCAGTCTTTCCCTGGAAAAAGTAAGTCCATCTCAGCCCAGTTTAATCTGTCTTCTAATTTTGTATCCCCAGTCAAAAGCTATTCAAATACTAACTTTCAGAAGGATGTAGCTGTCTAAGTAATATAGAAGCTTTCATTAACTGGATACTCTAAATGATGGCATTTAGATGGCTAATAGATAGGTTGGTAGAGCTTTAAATCATACAACCTGGACAGCACTCAAGCATGGATATGAAGCTGCAGATTGCAGGAAATTTTAAGAAATGTGACTTTAAAACTAAAACTGAACACAGCCAGAACATGTATCCTCAGGCAAAATCCTGCACCAGCAGGGAAGAAAGGCCATGAATCACTGCCTCTTTCATCACTGATGGCTGGAAAATATCCTTGTCAGCTGTGTTCTCAGAACATTTTGGTTTAGTTAATTACTTATTTATAGGCATTTTGACAAATCAAGTTCTTCACTGCTATACATTTGCATGTTGACTATCATTAAGCCTGCATGTATTGCAGGAGATTTTGATCTCCTGATTTTTGATAGGTGGACTAAAGCTGTGTAAGATTTGGTGATGACTTCTAAAATAAGCTGCAACAGCCAATCCTTTTCATTAGTCTGGCCTCCACATACTGTTGATTTTTAACATCACTGCCATAGCTTTCACTACATGCTAGCAGTACATAAATGAAGCAAAGACCATGCCATTATCCTCCAGGTCAGGGAATGGGCCCTGACCCAGCARTAGTGTAGATGTGGCCAGAACTGTTCTAACAATAGAACTAGCTCTAAATTGAGTTGTAATAAGACAAGATACAAGCATTTGCTCACGACTTAAGAGCTTTTTTGGGGGGCAACTGCCAACATAGAGTGGGGAAAACATTTTAAAATGTTTTTCAGAATCCTCAGAGAAGATCCACACCAAAACTCGTCTGCAACAAAGTTCAAGCCATCAAATACAACTCAGTGCTTACTTCAACATGCTTACTCTTCCGTGTAAAATAAACTGAACCCGTAAAACACACTCACTGCTTTGGTTTTCTACTTGCAAGTATCTTTTTCTTCATGGGACAAAATGGTACCAGTGAGCAGAGGCAGTTTTATCATTCCTGTTTTTAAAGAGGATGAATCCATAGCGAAGAGAGTGCACAAGCACACAGATGACTGGCCCAAGGTTAAGCAACAAAAGTAAGACTCAGCTTCAAAGAATACAATTTTACTAGCTTCATCATAGCCTGAGATAGATGATGGGAGATTCTGAACAGGAAATAGTATTTAATGATAGAAAACAAAACAACAGTCCACACTGCAGCCCTGATTTTAATTCAAATGCCTCATTCCTGTTGCTACCACCCAGCAAATTACAATCTTCCCATTACTGTTAAGCACTTTTCAGGAGCTATTGAAGAAAAAGAACCACTTTTAAGTGAAGAGGGCTGGTGAGAACCTCTAACAAATTCATTTCCTTTGCTGAAATGTTCTAAGGAGCCTTATTTTTACAATGTTTTACAAATATTTTTTTTATTCTTTACTTAAAAGTTTGAAAAGTTGCTGTAGCCAAAGACTGTACTCTTCACTTCAGAAATGGGAGCAATTTCCTAAATACCACATTTCTTGTTTTTAGTAATTTTAAAGCAAAAAAAAAGTTTGTTCTCTCATGCCAAGACCATTACCTTAGATTTTAAGTGTGTGTCAGACTAAACATGACTAGAAACTTCAATTTGAAAACAAAAGCAATAGATTACACTTAATGCAAAGGACCGCCCATGGGATTATTCAAGCAGGGCCCTACAGCTTGAACAATGGGGGAGCTTAGAGCTGTAGATTCTTGAATAACGAAGTCTCTAATGAAGCTCACTAACTAAACTGAATTTTGTCCTTGCTTCTGTGTAACTCTACTCCTGTGGCCTGTATAGAGACACTGTGAGAAGGATACTTCCACCCTGAAAGCACTAATGGCCAATTGCCCTCTTAATTCTACAAGTCTCATTTTACAGTGTGCATGTATGCACAACAAAGTATCAAATCTAGACTGACAGCTAAAAGTCAAAATATATTTAGTATATATTGCACGTAATTTGAGAAATTTACTGTAGAAATTTGAGTGCTTCCAAAACAGTCAGACAAAAGTTTTTGATTCTGATCTCACACCATTTTTATACTGCATTAGCTGGTGTTTTTCTCTTAATTGAAATTGATTTAAGTGAGATCAGAGTCAGGCCCCAGAGCTGCAGGCTGGACTTCTCATATGAAGCAGTTTGTAATGTAAATTCGTCCTTGCTAACTGTTGATGGCTTGTCCTCATCCCATTTTAACCTATAACCATCAGCTCCTTTAATGGAAGTGTCTATAAAGATCTTCTCTAAAATATGCTTTTCCAGCACACTTAATGTCTTTTAATGTCTTTCCAATTAAATCCAGATGTGAAAAGCTTAAGGAATAGTTCTCAGGACTGAAAAAGATGACATAAATCTTGCAGCTGACAGAGATCCCACTGAGCTCAGTTGGGGAAACTCACAGAGGACTTCTTGTGGGCCAGAAAAGCTGCTGGGTATAAAGACAGATGTGTATACTCCTATTAAAAAATTTAAATAAAAACTGACTCCTACAATGAGGTATCCACAATTATCAGGGAGATGATTACTAACTCAATCCCTCAACGTGCTAAGCACGTCCTGTGTGGTACAGATTTTCTTCATCTTTTTGGGAAGTTTTTCAGAGTTGAAGGGAGTCACAACTTTTAAAGACAGAGTCTCTCACCTTTCACAACTTACAGCTCTTAAAGCAGTGGAGGGTCTGACTCTGGAAGACGCTGTCTGTCTTGATCTCACACTACTATCGAGAAAATGTATTCAGCAAAGTGAGTCTCTGAATTTCTACCCTGTCTCCTTTACCTCCTCCAGAGTCAGGTTAGTGGACTAAATTGTGGTATTACAGAAGAGACCTCAAATGTGCTATTAATTATAAATTCTCACTCCTATGATGGGAAACTGGGCATTAATAGTGACAGACTACCACTGCTGGGCAAGTGCTGTTTGTGCAGCTGTCAATTTTGGGTTTATTTTGCTGTAATCACTTGTACACTTTCAGAATTTTTTTATTTTTTACTTTAAACAACAGAAGAATATCTTTTTTTTTGCCCCTCCCCAACTGTTTGGAAATGTGGGCTTAGCTCAGACCACATCTTTCAGAGGCAGGAAATACCCCCCTACACACACAGCTTGTGTTAAAGAAAGTCTCTAAAAAACTGCCCAATTATAACAACTTTAATTCTCTCCTGCCCTTCTGCTACTTATTTATTTATTTTGGAAACTGCTAAAATATCTAGACAGATCAATGATTTTTAAAGAGCTATATAGGACAACAAAAAGAAGAAAGGAAAAATGTTCCAGGACAGAAGAAAGACCTGTTTGTAACTGAAGATGAAGTCTGAGTCCATGTTTATTAGTGACAGGAACTTTAGTAAAGACATTTTGCATAGCATTACTTAAATCCAATTTTATAAAGCCCATAAGAAAGATCTTAGAATAGATTGTTGTCTTGAGTGAGTATAGGGAAACAGGAGACTAGGTACTGAATTAAGATTAATTTTACATACTCAAGTACCACAATAAATGATCAAAYACAGGATTTGGACACTATTGCAGGCCTAACACTGGAAGTGGTGAGCTCCTAAATGCATGCAGAGAGTACTTGAAGATAAAATTCCTCCAGATCTCAACTTGCTTTAATTTCCACTGTGACCAGCACTTTTCAGACTATCACTCCTGCAGGGCTGGATCTGACTCCCACCAAAACCAGTGCTTCATGAACATCACTCAGGAGACACTAGGAATGCCCTTCCCTTGGAATGAGCCTGCTGTCTCCGCAAGGATCTCAGTCTTGGCTAGCTCAGGGAATGAGCTCAAATCTCTTGCACTTTGCTGCCAGGGACCACCAAGTCAGCTCTGATTTATAGTTTTTTCTTTACAGTTTTATGATACAAGAATGTTCACTTGTAATTACAACAGTATTTTGTTGGCTCTCTGCCTTCACTTGGGTATGCACAACACCATATCCTTCATTCCAGCTTTTTTATGTCAAGGCCCAAAATTTGAGGAAAAAAAAAGTACATCGAAAGTATTATGAAGATGCTGCAGATCTTGCTATTCCTCAAAGAGGTGATTAGTATGTATTTGTTGTGGAGGACACATGACCAGCTGGTTAAGACACTGAACTAGGGCTCAGGAGAAGACCTGGTCAAAATTCTTTCAAAATTCAGGAAATCAGTAAAACCAGAAACAAACATTTTCATGGGAATATGTCAGTTTTGACAAAAGGTTTTCTAGGACAGACTCTCTGGTGAAAATATCACAGACAAGTATCTTACATAACCACTGGGCTAATGACTGTGCTGGGGTGGCACATTCATACTCGCTTCTTTTTCTCTAAGAAAAATTTCAAGAGGTCTCTAGATCATTTCAAAGTGATTAAAAATACTTGAAAACTTGCTGTTTTATGTAGAATAAAAAATCTGTTTCATTCGAAAGACTGACTCTGCCACTAATCTGCTATGTGACCTTGGAGAACCACTTTAGCTCAGTATTTTTCAAACAGGTACTTAGCTCCTGACTTTGAGATCATCAAGTACTATATTTTGATCACTTTTGATATAAATTTGATTTTGTCATTTTCAGTAGAGGTATATACTTCTTTAGAGTAAATTACAGGTATTTTAGATACCATTTAATAGTTAACTGTCAAACAATTCCAAGTCTTTTAAACAAAGAATACTTCTGTGCTAGCTTAATTTATAGTGCCATATATGTGCTACTTAAAGTGAGTGTGATTAAGACAAAACACTAAGCTTAGATTTTTCTATTAAAAGAGAAAAGTTTAAAGCCAATAAACTATATCCAGGATTTTAGCTGGAAGATGAAATAAAGGACATGTTTGTTCCTGGTCACTGAATTTTTAACCTGGGTCTGTTGCTCCTGCTGTTAAGCTCCTATACATTCCTTACTAGCATGTAGCATCCAGCAGTTCCAGCTCTCAGAGTCTGGAATTAGAGGTGAATTGCAAAATGAAACAGCTTTTTAGGGAGAGTAGTGTGTGACTAGTGTGATGGAAAAAGGCCGCTGGAAAAGTTAATCTTCAAAAAGAGGACTTCTCCCACAGATTTTTGTTAAACTTTAGATTAGATTTATGAATTCCAACTTATCATTTGCATCTGAAGATCCTGAAAATATCTGAAAAACCTGGAAGATATTGTGAAATCTGGTGGATACTACGCAAGCTATATCTCATCTTGCCCTTTATTACAGGGGTGAAGAGGTTGAGAGTTAAGCTTGGAGCTCAGCTTTCTATCTCAGGTGTGAGAATACCTTCCAGATGCCCCAAAGTTTATCTCTATTGTACATCATACTATGTTTCCTAAAGTAAAATATTTTAGCCTGTTTTTTTTACAATAAACAAGCAGTAACATGAGTTCATTGTTTCTTCTTTTCACTCTCAACCTTGTCTTTCAAGGGTATTCCAGTACTTCTTAAAGGTGATAGCAAATGTGGAGAAAAGCTAATATGCCTATTCATATGCCTATTTACTGCAATAATTAAGTTAAATGACAGCATTGCAGAAAACTCTAAAAATAGATAAAATTTCCATCCATTCCAATGCTGCTATTTTACACAAAAATTCAACAATGTTTTTAGCAAGCATTATCTTGAGGTGAAGAATTACTCTTCATTAAAATCAGTACCAGTTGTTTTCCTACTCATTTTGTGAAGTGGCAGGTGTACTTTTCACTGAATTATTCTGTACTTTCTACTGTTAAGAGCTCCCACTTTTAATGAAAGGGCCAAATCTATCCTCAGATTGTCCTACAGTCATTAACTTCTACTCCTGGCTGCTTTGGCAACACAAGTAGAATAACAGAAAAAGTCATGATGTTGCTGGACGGACCAGCATCATCTCAGTGAATGCTGTCCTACATGCCTGCCTCATACATAGGGTGCTGTATAGCTCAGAAAGTGCTTAAACAGAGACATCAATAGCAGGTATCAGATTTTTCTCAGGAATTGTGATTTCTTAAATTCAGGAACTGGCAACTGCCACCTGGTAGCTCAGCAATGTAGATTAGACAGTCTTTGACTGTCATTAACTGAGCTCTGCAACTACAGACCTGTTTTTCCTCCATTTACAGTTACAGTCAAAAAGACAGATGTATGTCCAACAACCTTACTGAACAGCTGGCTTTTAGACTGGAAGATCTGCTAACGGCTATTTTATCATTTCATCCTAACACCTATTATTAAAAGCCATTAACTACAGCTGTCAAAAAGAGATTATTCAAAATCTTACTAGTTACAAAATAACCTGTCAGGGTTATATTCAATAAAGAATTTAGGTGCTTACAAATTAGACACTGTAATTTCAAGGTTTTAAATAGTAGACCCCTGGAACAGAATCAAAGGTTACATACTCAGTTTCTTTATTCAGTGTAAGAAAGAGGAGAGCTGGGTTTCTCTGAAGAACTCCAAACCCAGAGGCGAACTTTTGCTCCTCTGTGGTATGAGGTCAGGGTTTTATGCAGAGGATCCAGGATCCTGGCCTGCTGGGATCTAGAGACACACTGTTGTCTCCTCAAGATAGCTGGTTACTCCGGCCTAACTACAGACCTGAGCACAGCCCACTGTTTATCAGAGAAGCAGGTATAGGTGAGACTCATCCTTTTTTTAATGGCACAGATGTTAAAATACTTGCCCAGAGGATAGGAGATACAGATTTTAGATTTCTCAGCCGCAAGCAAACAAACCACATTTCCCATCTCCTAAGTTATAGTCTAACCTCTAGGTTCAGTGATAAGGAAGAGTTAGCTCTTGAAACTGAGCAACTATGCTGAAAAATAATTCCAGATTGATGGGTCATGAAAAGCTGTGTAAAAAAAAGGGGGGGGGGGAGGGGGAAGAGCTTGACTCTGTAGCTAATGGTCACAGGATTCACCATGCTGTGACCTGAGGATCATCCCATGTTCCCCAGATGATTTCTGTTCTTTATCCAATTACCACTTCAACACAAAGTTCATACAGGATGAAAGCAGGAACTATAATCCAGTACTTCTGCTTTTCAATGGCTGCTCTAACCAGTAAGGTACAATAATATTCCTTATTGTGCCCTCCTTTTATGATCCTGAGTATTTTCATTTCTTGTGGCACAGACTACCTGTAAGGGTAGCTAAATAGCTCTGCTTGCATTTACAGTCTCCTGTGAGATGTTATTATGAATACCTTAAGGCTGTGGAAGGAACAGAGTCCGAGCTCACATTTCCTGAGTAAGTTTATGCTACTGCACAAAGTACAGAAACTACTAGCAGCTCCTCCAACCACAGCAAAGAATGAAAGTCTTTGGGACGTTATTTTGACTTATATTTCTGCCTGCAACACTTTTTAATTAAAATACAGTTGTATCTTAACAAAAGATTATTATTCAGATAAGTAATAACAGTCTTAAATTATTCAAGCTGTCCTTATGCAAATGATTCCAATAAGCCTGCTCATCTATGAAAACCTTATCAGAGGATTTCCATGATCAGGCTACAAGCAGTTTTACTCTGCCATGATAGAGCAAAATTAAGTTGCTTAAAATCAGCACATTTGCAACAAAAGAGAAAATACTAATATAATTTATATGGCAGAAAGAGTAAAACATTATGCCCAGTCTTAYTTAGCTCTAAGAATTTAATACTTTTATCTGTCACATAAACAAGACAATCATAGCATCAAGGGAAAACTAGCTTTATAAGGCTGCCACCAGTCGAGGAGAAAATMCTAACACTCATAACTATACATATTATGTAGAGATATTTTTCAGGCACAGTAAGACCTAACTGAAACCATGCTTGAGATAACTGTCAGACTATCAAGTTACCATAAAGAAAGAAGGAGATCAGACTTATTCTTTCTTTCATAATGAAATCAGTATAAACAAATCATATAATGTTTGGACACCAAGCTCCTGAAACAAAGAAGCCTAGAAAATCTCTTAAAACCACCCACAGACTTTGCGTGCTGGCCTGTGATTATACAACTGGAGAAGATCATCCAAACTGCGATGTAAACCAATGTCAGTCTGTAAATGATAATACTACTGTGGTTCTAACAAAAAAAAAATAGAGCAAGTCCCTGGAATAGCCATTAATAAGGAATACTTTTACGTTTATCTATCCATATTCCTCATAAATGAGAAATACTTTTTTAAAAYTTAGAGAAAGAAGCTTAACTCCCATATTGAGAATAATAACTCTCCTACGTGTCTTTACTAAACTGCAACACACACTCAGCTAAACAAAAATGAGTCTGGGACCAACAATAAAGGAGAAGACTTCCTAATGCACGCCAGCACTTCCTGCATTTCACTCTGCTCCTCCGTTAAACCTACTCTGTCCTCATGTTTACCTACTATGTGGGAATATTCACCCTAATTTTTAGGAATATATACGCCATACAGCATAACCCTTTCTCCTAGGGATGACACACAAAAAGAGGAGCTCAGATGTTGAAACACTCTGTTCTTTCAGGAACATATAGTATTTCTGAAGACCATATTCTTCTACCTCAAAGCCGTAGTTTTTATCTTGCCCTTGCAGCCTAAAGTAAAGTATTCTAGATCTGAAAAAACATGTGCCTGTCTGTCCAGAAGAGATGTGGAAGGGTATGGCCAATTCTCAATCCAGAGACATCTCCTTGAAGTGYAAAATCCTGTGTACAGTATTTAGGTTAGGCTCTAGATGGAAGTCACACAAAAGTATTAAGAACTCTTAAAGCACTGGATGAAGGCAGTTGTCCTGAAGTTAAGTTCTGTGATCTATCCATATTTGGCCTGTTTCCATGGACTTTAAGATCTTGTAATGCTGAAAAATATTTTTCTCAAATCAGAACTTGGCGATATGATACCCTCACCTTCCCTTTCCCACACACTATGAAAAGCAAAGTCATTTCTTTCTTTCCAGCTACACCGTAGAAGAATCTGATTGTTCATATCTGCACTTAACAAAGAAAATTACTTCATTCAGGTCAACTACCCCTGTAAATTGGTTAATAATTTTTTATTTCCCTAACATTTATGTCATTCTTGCCTTTAAACTACAATTGAGGGAACTATGTTTGGGTATCAAGAAGGGGTATTGATCATACAACAGAAAACAAAAGTAGTAGTAATGAATTGACRAAGCTTGTTAGTCTTCTCCAGGAAAGTTGCAACAATTAACAATATAGTGAATATCAATCATTCAAATGCGGTGAAAAATGTCCGTATATAAGTAAAAGAGATAAAGACTGGCAGCTGACAAAGACTCAACAATCTCGGGAAAAAAACAAAAGTCTAGCCATTTTTGCATTTAAAAGTTCATAAAAGAACACTAATTATTCAAAAAAAGTCAAATATAATTTGTATTAAAATAAGCARATTGTCATTCTCAAGAAAGTATCTTCCACAGACAGAATATTTACACAAAGGCTGTTCCCTCCTACAGACATTTGTACTTCTTATATTCCTATTTTGCTAACATTCAATCTTTTCCAGGTCTCATTTACCATGATTTAGCATTATCCATGGCTAAAAGCTGTGCTCCTCACATCAGTGTTACTAGCAGTTGCATATTCAGTTAACARGACACTTGTACGTGAACAGTGCTTTTCAGAAGACACAAGGGAAAAGAAAGTCTTAGCTGCTGCTAGTGATCACTAACTCTCTTGAATTTTATCTGACACGGTCATTTCATCAAAGTTGCTCATATATGAAGTCAAATAATTTTCCCCAATATTTTGTTATGATTTTCAATGTGTAATTTTAATTAAAAACATAAATAATTTTAATAGAAAATATTTTGATTTATAGAGGCAAAATACGAAAGTAGAGTATGTATTTTTTCAAGTTGTACATTAAACCAGAATGTAATTCCCAGCCTTTACTGGTTGGGTACCCTACCTTACCAGGGTAGGAGCAGGAAAGACACATGTATGCCAATACTTTCCGTAACGTAGTAGGATTGAATAAATTGCAACTTTGCTTTAATATTAATAGTATTTAAATACACTACATATTTTAATAAATGACATGCTTACTTTGCTAATTAGTTCTAAAAAGAGCAAACCCCTCCTTGTGACAGCTGCAGTGGCCCAGATGCCATAAAATCTGCATGCCTTTGCTACGCCGGGGAGGGATGGGCCTTTCATTTGTGCAGGATCTTGGAGACCTCGGCCAGGGCCAGCCCTACGCAAGCAAATTCTGCCTGATGGGGTTTGGACGGGGTTTGGTGGGGCAAGGCAGGAGCATGCACGTCACTGGCTTATTGAATAAAGCGTCCAGTGGATATATTTGTTCTGGTATGGATGGCAAGGGTTCCTGAAGATGTAGACCTAGCGTGAGAGCAGCTCCAGCCACACGCCTCGACCTCCACGTTGCACTGCGTGCAAGAATGCAACGGTTCTGCTTTGGCAGCAGGATCCAGCTCTCACCCTGAAAGACTGATTCCAGAAGCAATAAGGTGTGTCCACACTGAATAACAACTTACCAAGCAGTCAAGGGTTGATTGGTTTTGATGAACAGCAAAATTTGGCAGGCAAAAGAGCTGCTTGTGGGAAGCTAACATTTTCTACTGTCTCTACAAAGCTATTAATACACTGTTAGAGTGCAAAGAGAAGCAAAAGCAGTTTCTCCTGAAAAAAAAAAAAAAAAGAAAAGTGAAAGTTCTTCCTTGTAAAGCTTTCGTGGAACATCCTGCCTAGTAGTACTAGAAATACGAGACTTCATTTTTTCCACTGAAGGGGCAGCACAAAGATATTAGCCTCCTCTCAGGAATATTACCCTCTCTATGCCTCATTCACATTTTTCAACAGTTCTCCTTAGCAGTGAAAAATCAGTCACCATACCCATTTCACTGTTGCGCCTTCGGTCTGCAAGTTGCCCTGGCTGACATAATGCATGCTATAGCTAGGCATCTCAAGAGATAAGYACTACATCTAATGAATATGAAAGAAGAAAGGTTTTTGCCTCATACTTCTCATAAAAAGTAAAATGTAACTAGARGGAAAAGTGAGACTTGAGATCAGATAGAAACTGATCTGTGATCTTCGTCATGCAAATGAGGAACTTAGTCATGCAGTTTTCTCTTTGGAGAATGCTACTGGGCAGGAGTAAATTGAAAGCTGCACTCTCGTAATAGTTAGGTTGAATTCCTTTGTACTCTTCAGTCCTGGACATTGTTTTATTACTTTGTGTTTAGATGCACAAAACTCCTTGCACCTGCGCTGCAAAGCATTAAACTCTGTATCATCTAGTAAATCTGCTAAAAAAGAAGCCRGTTTGACCAGTGAATTTATTTGGTGCAGTCACTCATTATGAAGTGGATTGAAAGCCTATTACTGAGGAAAAACACTGTAGGTTTTTATTGATGTGGGCAGGCCTCAAATGAGTGACAGAGTGAGGCCAGTTTGCTGAACAYTTGAAAAATAAATTCTTTTTGAAACAAAGAAACAAAGTTTCTTTGTTCAGTTTTGACACCTTTCTTGACTTCTGTTACCCACCTCTCCTTTTCCCATTCCCAAGGAAGGTTCCATTAATCATTCCTCTAATGGAAACACTTGTGTCTGATCACTAAGCAGTGGACACAGGCATAGTCTTGGGCATGCACTGAACGAGAAGCCCAAGGGAAGCCTAGCTGAAGAGTTTGGGAAAGCAAGGATGCCTTTTTAAAATAAACTTTGGAGAGGTCAACAGGACAGCAAGGGGTCAGCACCAGGCAGCCAGTGGGTGGATGGCACAGGAGAAAGACAACAACACTTGTCATTAATTATATCTGTTGGAATGCTACACATTTTTCCCCCCAAGTGGTAGTACTCCAGACATCCAAGCACAATCTCTCCCACGTCCTACTCGACCCCAGACAGGGCACATGCCAAGAAGCTTTCTTATGCTAGAAGCCAAGAAGTAGCTAGTATGAGTGGAGGTTAAAGAATTTAAATGCGTGCCTCCACTTTGAAACRTTTTTTCTCCAGTTTAAAGCCATCCCTTATATCTGCCTTCTCTATCAGTGAAATATATAGATTCTATTAGAGTTAAATATGGGTAGATTTCTGTGCTCAGCCTCAGACTAACAGAACTCTTCCTTGAAGAGGAAAAACTGCTGGGAACTGGACTGCACAGAACAAGAATGCCACTACTATTTTTTACCTCCTAAATATGATTMTGCAAGATCCTAATATCATATACCACTTACCATGTCCAGATGCATCTGATCTGCAAAGGAGTTTTCTCTCATAAACATTTTTTGTAGATGACAGAATATATTACTTGAGATGATTTCACATGCTTTTCTCCTGCAAAACTTYGAACCATYCCTATTTATAAAACTAATTDTTTCATAACAAGTGGCACCTTTTATTTTAATAAAAGCTCCAAAARGTTTTTGACGGGAGAAGAAAAAACYTGGATGAATTTATTCTCACTTATCCTGAACTCTAACACATAGTCGACGTTCTTTGTCTCTTGCCAGCTGAAGRAGGCAGCTATCTCTGGAGGATGCTTTACCCTCTCCTTAAAGCTCTGAAAGTTATGCAAGATGTTTCAGTGAATTACTAAAACATCCTTAGTGACTTTTAGTGGCTTACAAGGAAATTTGGCYATTGGAACTTGAGCATGGTAGAACCTTTCAGTTTTACATCATATATTACCTGTTCACATTTTAAAAAATTCTGCCCATTTCCACAGAGTGGCCTACGATGCCTTAAAATCAGTAACACTAGTGAGGTTCCTTTGTATAGATGAAAAAAAAAAACAGAAACAAAAACAAAAACAAGAAAAAGAATCTGGGGAGATCATCCTGGAGGAGAGGGGGGTTTCCCTGTACATTGCAGGACCCTATTTTGCACTAATGGAAGTATACTGCGATAAYGACTTGAGCCAGATTGATGGGGATATTCAAGCCCTGCTAGAGAGTTCTGATTATTAAGAGGGGAAGAAATGAAAAGCCTGCACTGGAGGCATTGAACAGCACTGCACAACTCTGTGGCTTAAGGAGAAATTCCCCATGATCCAGTGAATCCCTCTAAATGAAATCCAGCTATTTAAGATTGCAATGGAAATAATACATCTTTTTGTAGAGAACAAGGAGACATTTAGAAAAAGAAGACTCCTCATGTTGGTCAAAAAACAGACCTTGACTGTGTTTTCATTGGAATGATGCATCAAACAGGGATTATTCAGACTGAGTATAACAGCTCTGTTTCAAGTTCAAATCTCTGAGTTCAAGATCCAACATGGGCCTTGAACCCACAGCTTCAGAGCCCAAATTAAGTCACTATAKATTTTTGAGAGTTTTTATTTAACTTTTTCTCAGCAGTTTTCAAGCTTTCATACAGTCATAAAACATGGGCAAAAATATGCTCACTCCACAAACAGAGAAATATTGTAGAAGCAAACAAACATTGTGGTAAGACACAGTATCCACAGGAAAGTATTCATCATTCTTTATTGAAGAAAGGAAAAACTACTCAGTGCTGAAAAAGTAGGAACAGAGTAAAAATAATCTCTTCAATGGATAAAGAACTGCAGAGTGCCCCACAGCATTCAGCACTCAGATGTCCCTTCTCCAATCACAGCACTGAACAAGAGTAAGAATAGAGACTAAATTATATGTAAAAATATGACAAGCAACCTTCCTGCCTTCTCCTCAGAAAACAACAGCAAACAAAGCAAAGAATGAGCCCAGTTGTGCTGATTTAAACCATTTGCAAAGCTGCAGTGGTGAGTTATGCACATATTAACCAAAGACCGGATACCAGGCTTCCTYTCCTCGTTTGAGAAACTCATCACATCTAGAAACCGCTTCTGCAAGAGGCACACACAGGCCTAAAGTGCAATAGACAAAATGAACTCCAGGCAAAATTCCAAACAGAAGTTAAAAAGAGATCAGACCAAATCAACAATTTCAAAACAAAGTGCCCTCAGGTAGCAGAATTTATTCCTCAGATTTCATCTGAGACCTTATTACGAAAACAAGGTAGCACCACACCCCAGTACACATCCTTCAGTTTTGCTCCTCTCCCTCCCTGGAAATGTGTGTTGATTTTACCGTTCTGTGCTACCCAGACCAGTCACCAAAGTTACAGCTTAGTGAAATTTCTGTTCTGTAGCTATAAACTACATACATTCATTAATTGGTAAAGCCAGAAGGGAATCTGAAGTAGTCAAATTTACTCTCTTGCATGACGTACTGTGTTAGTCCTTTCCTTTTATGTTGACTAGAGAAATCCTACCTTGATTCATAGGATTTTTAGGCACTTCTAGCAGCTTGTTTCCACTGGTAAGCACCTTTTCTGCTCAAAACTCTTTCTCATTTGAATTTGAAACCTGCAGCTTTTTGCTATTGGTTCTTATTACATCTTTCTTGGCCAGATCAAAGAGTCCTTTAGGAATGAGCAATTTTTTCTTTGAAAGTACTTTGACAGAATCATCAAGTCCGCTCCCAGGTTTTTCCTTTACAAATTAAATTAAATAAGCCCTTTCAAGCCTCTCACCAGAAGGCATTTCCCTCAACTTCCTTCAGCATACACTTTTTTGTGACTGTTTTCTGAACTTGCCTAAGTGTTTCCATATCCTTTTAAAAATGTTGACATCAGGACTAGGTGAATTCTTCCAGCATCAGCTTGACCAATGCCGCATACAAGCACATACCTTGTAATTCATACTTACTATTATCCAAGTCATTCGTGGTCAAGAACTGCAATGGGAACTCTTATTCAGTTCCTTACATGACTCCTCATCAAAATTACTTATTCCTAGGGTAAAACTCTCCATTCTGTCAGTATGACTCTGACCCCTTGATGAATAATTGTGCAGTTTGCTATATCGAGATGGATTTTGTTTGAATTGACTAGGCTACTAGATTGCATTCTATGACTTACCGTCATTTAACCTTCTGTTAATCTCAGTAAACATTACCGAGAGATGCTTTTATATTTACTTCCTGATCACTGATGAACATATTGCATACAACCTAAGACTTACTTAAAATTAAAACTGAATTTTAAGATGTTTATTTCAGTATAGTATAGAGAAGGAACAACCTGAGTCTAGTATATACTAGAACAAATTTCTCAGGATGACTTAGGAAAGGTTTTATACAATAAAAATAAAAGGTCAGGTTATATTTTCAGCCCTAGTCTTCAGTTTTGTGTAAACCAGTGAAAGGGTTGAAATGGAGGTATTTATATGGGCCAGTAAGACACTGCAGATCAAACTACCTGATATCTGTACGGGTAAATGCACCCTCCTTTTTGAGCCTAATAGATGGCCTGCTCAAAATCAGCGGCTTCCTTACACCTCTTTGGAAGCTTAGGCTTAAGGTATGCATATGAGATGTTGCCTGTATTTTAATGTCTTMAGCAGTCTGTATTACTCTGCTGCATTCTCAGCAGTACTAAAAAAAGATAAAAAGCAAGAGGTGCCTATTCCACAACATTGTTATAATGTGAAAATGAAAGCTGAATACAGCCAGCAATGTAAGTTATCAACCTTGAAGCTGGCAGCTTTCAGTATAACAGCACTTCATTAACACAAAATACCTTATTCTATTGAGTTGAAAGCTTTTAAAATATCCAAAGAAATCTTGCCTACAGGGTAACAATGCAGATACTGAATTCATATTATTAAAGTAGATTACTAACAACTCTGCTCTGGCCCGCATGGGCATTTATTTACCCTATTTGGCTATAGAGTACATAAAGTACTCTGAACAGCTGAATATCCTGAATTCTACAGCATGATTCTGTAGATTGTTATGACCAACAGAGCTACGAATGCCCACTTCCTCTAAATAACACTGTGTTTCTCTAAAGGAAATAAAATATATTYGTTTAATAAATGATAGGACCCATTCCACATGAGAGAAACAAAGGCTTTCTTAAAACTTGAGTTATGCTTTACTAAACTTATGCTGCTTTTTCAAAAATAAGTTTTTATATAAAACTGATTTGTCTTTATTGCCTTGCAGTCTTAAGCATCAYGCTCTGCTTCCTTCAGCATTTGAAAATCAATTATTTCAAAGAGTTAATGCTATATAAAGTTAGTAGCACAGACAGCTCTAAGAATAATTATTCAAAAATTCAAACTGTCCCAAATTATTAAAGGTAACCTTACTTAGAGGTAAAAAACAATGAATATCTTACTTCTTATTCTATTAGCCTACTATTTAATCTTAATTCTCAAAATTCTTACACATATTATTTACTGCATAGTAACAGCCTGCACTATCTCAATGACAGGATATTAAATAACGTGGACTCTGTTTCCATTTAGCGTAGAAAGGAATCTAGGCCTGTTGTATCCAGAACTGGAAATAAGTTATCAGAGAAAATCAATTTTAACATTGAGAAATGTTGTGGCTTTGAAGACAAATCTAATTGTGAACTAAAGTTAAAGTAAAAATAAGATACAATGTCATCTATTAATTTAAAATAGAGCATCAGAAATTAGACACATAAAAATTAAGTTCTGAAAATTCAGGTTTCTGCATCATCCTCACTCAACTGTGATGTTATTACTGGCCAAAAATATGTCTTGGTTTTGTTTCCATAGCTTAGCTAAAAGTTTATTTGTTGATATATGATCCCAGAAAAATCATTCTCTGAGTTGGGATA
Source organism: Rhea americana (assembly GCF_003343005.1). Classification (NCBI taxonomy): domain Eukaryota; kingdom Metazoa; phylum Chordata; class Aves; order Rheiformes; family Rheidae; genus Rhea; species Rhea americana. The sequence continues at coordinate 1,754,806 of NW_028185273.1, forward strand.
GGAAAACAGCTCAGACATCCAGCCCTTCCTTTGGAAAGGTTTTCTAAAGGCTCCATTGCTTTGGTCAGACTTTTGTGTCTGGGCCCATAATCTGGGAAGAGCAAAACCATGAATCCCCCCAAGTTATTACTTTATATAAAGTGACCTGTTCTCCAGCTGTGAGATCAGGATTATACCTGCCTATACTATAATTAGATCTTCCCACTGAGCTCCTGAAAGCTAAAACACTGTGGTTTTTCCATCTTATAGATATCCAATTTAAGAACAAAAAGCACCAGGTAATCCAAGAATTTAAGTGATTCTGGGATCACATTATGAGCAGAAACCTTTGGATCTTTCTAAGTTTTACATTCCATTGCCTGAAGCATTTGCTTAAATTATTTCTTGTAGAGTTCAGCACATTGGTMTACAGGATTTTAAGTTTGTAGGGAGATTCGGATACAAAGGAATAGCTTGAGAAATGAACGTCAGACAAGAGGATAGTCAGAATCCCTGTGCTTTTAACGCTCCTCCAGGACCAGACTGACAATTTCATTCCCATCAGTGACCACCAACAGAGCCTGCATCCAAACCCGTCTTTCTGCGACGCATGTGCTGAACGCCGCAGGCGTGGGCACCCCGCCTGCCTGCTCAGGGGGCTTCCTCCACCTGGCCCCGGCACTGCGATGAGAACTGTGGGGTGGAGAGAAGGGAGGCTGCTCCGCACCTACTTCTTGTCCCCATATGCAGTCGGCCTGTGTATATAACAGTCCAGGAGCTCGAAAGTGCTTCTCAAAGGTCCTTTTGTAAATAGGGAGCTCACATGTAGATATATCCAATATCTTTTCCAAGCAGATCTATCAAATGGATCAGAAAGCTGGAGTAAGGAGGTAGTAGGGGAGCACATTAGGCTAACCACGCAGATTGAAAATGACACTATTCTGAATTTTGCTCTTTTCTAGACCTGCCTGAAACAGGATATCCTGCTTTCCATGTTTCCACTCATGGAAAACCATCAAACTACATTACAAATATCCAGGCAAAGGAGCTCTGTCTTATGACAAAACCTATTCAGTTCTCTTTGTTAGTTATCAACAGTGTCCATCCTCTGTTAGAACTTCTTAATTTCTTGTTAAATTTGAGGGAAACATACAAGATGTTTTATGAAAACGGGCTATGTGTTCTGCCATTTAATACTAAATCCAGTGTTCAAGGGTTTTTTGAGGAAAGAAGCACTACTTTCTTACTTTTTCTGACATATTCTTTTTTCACTAATTCTGATGAAACCTCACTACTTCTGATGAAGGGGGAAGTGGAGATGCCAACATTTGATGCTGATTCAGAGGCACCCACCACATGTTGTAAAAGCTGCTGCCTAAAAGGGATTATGTGTTCCTTCAACTATTATATGCTTAAGGAGATATGAATAAACTTCCAAATTCCAAAATGATTAAAAAAAAAGGAATTACTCCCACAGAAAAGAAAAAAAATAACCAAAAAGAAAGTTGATGAAATGGAACCAATTCATGCCAAATTTTGCCAACAGTTTTTATAGGAAAAAGATGTCAGATGTCCTGGAGTTATTTATACAACCAGTCTACAAACAACAACTGTCAGTACCAGCAAAAAAAAAAAAAAAAAAGTGTTTCATCTGCTAACTTTTAGTCTCAGAACACTTGCAAACCTGTAGCAAAAAATAATCTCAGAAGTCTATTATGTTCAGTCGATCGTACAATGCAGAATCTGAAGACTAGTTTGTTCTGGTAGAACTTAGAGCAGCACTGAGGCTGATTAACTCCTGCTAGGGATTGTAGAGTCTGTACAGGAGCAACCTTCTTTGACCTCATCTTCCAGGTCCTAGTTCAGAGRGTGAAAAATGCCTGGAAGCAGGCCACCTCTCCACTGCCTCTTTTAGCCAGATAAGTTCTATTTACATTTTCTATATTTGGTCACTTTTCACTGGGGTTTGTTTCCTTGTCACTGTTCTCAAMCATCTCCGAAATAGCTTCAGGTCACTATTCAGTTTTTTAAAGTGTAAACTACTGTCTCCTGCCTGTCTTGAGAGATTCAGACCTCTCAAGAYGACAAAAGTTAGACCCTTAACTTCACTAGTCCTTGGCAGTTATCAGAGGATTTTTTTAATCAACAAAAAAACATAGTGGCTGAAAATCTCAATGAAACAATGCAGGCATTACTGAACCAAACTATTTCATAATATATTGCAGTTCAATTTCAATATAACCTTAAGCTTTATTGCATTCTTCTTTTTAAAAGCAAACTGCCTGAGGCATACTATTTTTGACAGTCTAGAGTACATCCTCCATAAACCTAAATTCATATGGTAAGCCCTTATTCTTAAATCCAATTTTATCTTTATTTGGGGGGAATAACTAAAGATAAGGATCAGTTTCTACACTTGCCCTTAGCTGCTTCAGAAAAAGGAATGCAAACTGACAAAGCTTCTTTATTTCTAGTTATTACTCTAATTACTTATCCACAGTTTGGATCATGATTGCTTCTATTTATACTGGGAGCCTAAACATTGTACTATTTCTGCATGACTGCATGTCAAACAGACACCTCAGACAACCATAAACAGCTCCCTTTAGTAATTAGAAATTCAGAGTTTTTCATTGGAAACTAGAGAAACATATTGTTTCGATAGAAGGCAACTGAACTGCAAGTAGGAATTGTGTACCTCATACACAGACACAGAGACAATTACAGGTAAAGCAAAGTCCTAAAATAAAGACTTTGGCTCACAGTATGTAGAATAAACTTTTAGAATTACAGCATATTTACAGACTTGAAATTTCTATTCAAAGTTTTTAACGTATTATGTAGTATGTAGCTATATTTCACAGACATACATTTAAAGTATTTCAGATGATCCTGTTCAGACTAAAAGGTTACTCACAATTTGCATAGAGAGAAAAAAGAAACTGTATACAGGTGGTTCTGTCTAAGTTTTGAATGGTCATAAGAAAGAGAATGAAAGTAAAATATGTGGTAAGTTATAAACAAATCAATAGTTCAGGTCTTGTTATAGAGCTTTTACACACAGTACAGTTAGTAAAAGAAAGCATGCACATCATTTTATGTTAGGAAATGATGCAGTTAAGTAGACGTGACAGTCGAGTTTCCATCTGAAAGTAAGGGCAACTAATGGGGAGCACTGACACAAGCTGTTTTTAGCCTAAGAACCTGACGTGCCAGTGACATGCCCTACAGCTCTGCTTCACAGTCTTCACTGAATGACAGACTGGTTTCTTTGTATWTCGTAGAGCAAAGCAACAATAACAAATTGCCCAGAAGAAAGTTTGTCTACGCTAACACATTTGGACAAAAAGAAAGGCACAAATGATTTTAAAATAGCAGTACTTGATTCCTGAGGAAGTTAGCACAATGCCATCCACTTGTTAGGAGCCTGATGTGGTGAAGTGTCCAGAGCACTCCAAATCAAAGGGCTGCAATCAGCGTGGGACGCTGAGCACATTTCAAGTTGGACGCTGAATCATGCATATATCTTGTGTGCACACAACAATTCTACAGGGCATCTGGAAGACTTACAAATAATCTGCAGTTGCAGAAAAAGAAGGTTGGAGCATATGGCAAGATTTAGGAGGCAATTGCTCCTTAAGACATCAGAGAACTTTTGAGGCAACTGCAAAATATTACATAGCCAAATGCTCCAAAGCTGTTTGTAAAATATCACYATCATGCTGCAGAACTGATCCTACTGCCCTTCTCCTTCCGCTTCAGTAACTTCCTGCTAAGAATCTGCCTGAGAATCTCTATCAGCCCCCCAGTTCTTCACATGATGGCATTTATTAAAAAATAGCATCAGACAGAATACAGAACTATAGTTAGAAGATGCTGAGGTCAGTGTAACTCTTTCACATACTAGTGAGCCTGTACTTATATAATTACAATATTGTGCAGGTACACATTTGTCCAATGGTCTACACAGTCCSTCTGCTCCATTTTAGCACTTTCTGTAGTGTGAGCATGCCCATATCCGGATGTGGTATCTGCACAATTCCTTCCTTTTCTCCAGCYCCTTCCTTCCCAACTTATACTATGTCAACATTCAGCCCTGAATATACTATCATCTAATCCGAGGAGCTCCTTCGAGGACTAACTTACTGCCACTTTTGGTCAGACAGCTCCTTTATCTTACAGCGTACTCAGAGCTCAGGGTCACACCCACATTGACTGACAACGTAAAGCAAATTGCATTACTCCTTTAATCTTTGAGATTGTCACAGTGATTCACAAGGTGGCATACCGGGAGTACAGTTACATTCAGATCTTCTACTCCAAAAGCAAATGTCTCTTATGCTTTAGATAAAGAAAAACCTTTGCTAAACTCTTCTGAAGGCAATGGTTATACAGATACTTCTTTTGATGCCAATATCCACTTAAGCAGTTCTCTATTCCTTTTCTCTCCACTCTTTACACTGACACCTCCCCTAACAAAAATGTCTTTACAACCATGCCCTATGAGCAACATTAGAAATGTAATTCATTAGGAAAGTTAACTCAGTTGCACATGCTGACTCACAACAAGAACCGCAAGTTTACTACGGAATAGTTCAATTATGCTATTCTCTACAGAATACCAAAGCTAGTTTGACAAGACAACTAAGTCACTCCAACATGCCATCACTGCTRAAATTAATAGTCCTATCTCTCCCATCCCATTCTAGAAATATACTCCTGCCTCCAGTCTTCCACCAGCATGGGCAAGTCCCCCAAGGTAAGCCATAAATCTATTCACATATTTTTGCAGAGTTAATTTTCTCTGAGCACAGCCCTCTGAACTGGCTCCCCATAGGCCAGGTACCTGCACAAGGAGACTCTGGGACTATRCAGTTGAAAACAAGATGGCAAGAAAGACATGAGACTTCCCCTTTTGGTAGCAGCTAGCAATTAAATTGGTTTAGCTTTAGTGTCAAAATGCMTCATATCTGACAACATAATGCACTACTGAAAGAAAAAGAAGTACTACCTGTCTATCACAGAATCACAGAGTAGTTGAGGCTAGAARGGACCTCTGGAAATCATCTAGTCCAACTCCCCTCCTCAAGCAGGGTCACCTAGAGCATGTTAGACAGGGTTGCATCCAGGCAGGTTTTGAGTATCTCCAGAGAAGGAGACTCCACAACCTCTCTGGGCAACCTGGTCCAGGGCTCCGTCACTCTCACAGGAAAGAAATTCCCCCTCACGGTCAGGTGGAACTTCCTGTGCTTCAGTTTGTGCCCATTGCCTCTTGTCCTGTCACATGGGACAACTGAAAAGAGTTTGTTCCCGTCCCCTTGACACCCTCCCTTCAGGTACTTGTACACATTGRTAAGATCCCCCCTCAGTCTTCTCTTCCCCAGGCTGAACAGGCCCAGCTCGCACAGCCGTTCCTCATAGGGCAGGTGCTCCAGCCCTCTGATCATCTTTGTAGCCCTATGCTGGACTCTCTTCAGTAGCCCCACGTCTCTCTTGTACTGGGGAGCCCAGAACTGGATGCAGTACTTGAAATGAGRCCTCCCCAGGGCTGAGTAGAGGAGCAGGATCACCTCSCTCGACCTGCTGGCAACAGTCTTCTTAATGCAGCCCAGGRTACCWTTGGCCTTCCTGGCCACAAGGGCACATTGCWGGTCATGGTCAACTTGTTGTCCACYACCRCTCCCAGGTCCTTCTCTRCAGTGCTGCTTTCCAGCAGGCCAGCCCCCAGCATGGGGTTATTCACCCCCAGGTTAAGGACCCTGCACTTGMCCTTGTTGAACTTCATGAGGTTTCTCTCCACCCATTTCTCCAGCCTGTCCAGGTCTCTCTAAATGGTAGCACAGCYCTCAGGTGTGTCAGCCACTCCTCCCAGCTTGGTATCATCAGCAAACTTGCTSAGGARGCACTCTGTCCCTTTGTCCACATCATGGATGAATAAGCTGAATAAGATGGGACCCAGTACAGACCTGTGGGGGACACCACTAGCTACTAGCTACAGGTCTCCAACTAGACTCTGTGTCATGGATCACAGCTCTCTGAGCTCTGCCTTTCAGCCAGTTCTCAATYCACCTCACTGTCCACTCATCTAGTCCACWTTTCCTGAGCTTGCCTAGGAAGATGTTATGCGAGACAGTGTTGAAAGCCTGGCTGAAGTCAAGGTAGACAACATCCAATGCTTTTCCCTCATCTATCAATACTTCAGTGAATATAAAAAGGTAGCAAGGTTCACTCTCTTGACTTAATTTGGTGGCATGTGTTGGAATTAGGCAAAGAAAATGGATTAATTTCTGCTGAGCTAATRATTTTAAGAGAATAACAAGTATGGTTCGTTACCTCCACCAGGTGTAGGGGAGGTGAAGGTAGCTTTTTGTCTAAAGGCTTAACTAAATAGAGAATTTTGYAGGAAAGTGCTTCAAATAGTCAAGCTTGACTGGAAACATCAGACTAAAGTTTATATCTTAGCTGTCCTTTTAACTAACAAGGGAGACATATTCTATGGAAATTATACATATTGGATTAATTCTGTTTTTGTTTTTGTCATGTGTAGGGATTCATATTTGATAGCATGTTATAACTTCTTTGGTCTCTTACTGCAAGGTTTTAAGGACCTAGTAGTAGCCTAGTAGTATAAGGATCTAGTAAAAAGGTGTTTCTGAAATGTAACTTCTCTCAAGTTGGTGGTTTGACAACTCAGAGACTTTCGTCATAATGTCAGCTTAAAGTAAGAGGGGTTGTTTTGGCATCTTTCTTAGTCTGAGATTTCCCACTTCTTAAAAGTGCCTAAGCACWAAGTTAGAGAAGCTAGGCTGAATAGGTGAGGAATGTCTTGTAATAAAATATTATGGTGGCTGGAAGTATGCTCTTCTACTCTGGACACGGATACAGGAACAGCCACAAAAGAGAATTAGAGTAGATTGAAAAAAAAAAAAAAAAGGTTTTATGCCCTCAGGTTATTTCTCTCATCTTATCCATATTACAGCCTCAGCTGGGAGTGTGCTCTACACTGCTGCTGATGCTGTGCTACTGTGTGGAAAAGGCCTCGAGATTCCCAGAAAGAGAGGGAACAGGTGCCTGACTCTATAGGTGCTAGCTGGAAGAAGACCTAGATTTAATTTTCTACTATTAAGATAGGTTGGGTATTTTATTCAAAGATTTTTTTGCTGCAAAATACAGAAACAGTCTTAGGTAATATTAAGGCACAACAATAAGTATTTGGAAGTAAGCTATCATTAATATAACAGGAGTCTAAACATTTATAAGTTGAGGTACAGAGCGGTAACTCAGAATCTTATATTTAACCAGAATATAGGTGCATAAGTAGCACTTATTTTTAAATAGTTACATCTTTGTCTGTTGCTTTAAAGAACTACATAAAGTCAAAAGATCTGGTGAATTTAGTCCTAATCTTTGACTGCACAGAACACAATGGGAACTCAGGCCATCAGTCAGTAACTTTCTATATATCTATGCATGTGCTGCAACAAGCTTAATGGATATAACATGAGAGGTTCATCAAGAGCTTGAAAAGATCTGATCATGATAGGAGGAATAATCCATATACCTTTTAGAGTCTGTGTATAGGTTTATCCCACACTGGCTACCCCAACTGGTAGCCTACAGTGGACTGGAGTTATGTGTTTCTTCACTAGTCACTGTATGTTTCCTTTGAACAAGGTTCAGGCCAGTTTTTATTTTTAATTCTTCTAATGAAAGATTTTGGACTAAACTACTGCCATTAGAACTGCACTGAAACTGTGACTTCTCTGTTGTGGAATCCAGCCTTCAAAGTTTAGGCGGTAATTCCAGCTTTGCTTTCTTATTTGGTATTGCTTATTCACCTGTTACCAGCCCCACAATGTTTTCATTCAACAGAGAAAAWTTTGCTTGATTCCTACCTCTCAACAAACAGAAATTAACTGACTTACTTGCAACCATGCATGAAGACATTAGACCCAGCTGCTGTATGTCTACAGCAGGCCTCAAGTTAAGATAAAAGCAGCATACAGTGCCAAGTAAATTGACCTAACCAGCAGTTTTCTCTGGAAAGTATACTGTAATATACCTCTTCTAATTTTCTTGCGTCAGCACTAAAGATAACATTAGATATTTGCTTCACATCATTTACAAGAAAAAAAAAACTTGCATGGGAAAGTATCAACAAGCCAAAGTGGTAAGAGAAAGGACTGATGAAATGCAAGTTTACAGGAAGGACTCTGAGACAAAAATAGGGGAAGGCATTAAATCCTTTTCTTTGGCATTGACTTTCTCCAGGGCTATGCCACACAGTAACGTTCAAGCTTAGAGACAGTAGTGTGTACAAAGCAGCTCGCGACAGGGTCTTAGCAGCTTTACGCGTATGATTTATTCTGCCAGGGCATTTACACAGGGTGTTGATATCCCAGAGATGGCAGCGGGCTGCTTCTCCCTGCAAGCGCGGCAGCGGCAGCGGCAGCGGAGCGGCTTCGTGCGCTGCTGGCGTGCCTCACCCCCGACCTCGAGGCCCTGCGTGTTCGCTGCCGCTGAGGTTGCCGGCAGAGAGCACTAATTACGCTAGCACTGACAGCTGTCTCCTGAGATTGACACTTGCATCTTACTTCCCAGAGGCCTCCTGCAGATGTCCGATTGGAACAGCTTGCAGTCACCCATGCCCTGGGCCGGATTCACACAGGTGACCTACAAGTGAAATATTTTCCCCTGCTAACCCCTAGTTGCTACCAGGGCTCTCTCTAACAACATCAGATGTCACTATGTCAAAAACTTAAGGGTTTGAGCTGAAAATTAATTTTGGTTTCCTAATAATTACTTATATCAAAGAACAAGACGACGGAACCGGTGACCTGTTCTTTACCTTTAGTTTTCTTTGAGTCCTCTGTTCCCCTGGACAGCAATAGCCATGGGAATCACAGTCCTGCAGGGCCTGGCAGCGCCAGCGCCCAGCAAATCTGCTGTCTCGCTTTGCTTGTGGTTACGCTTTAGCGACCAAAGATCAGCAGGAAAGCCAAGCGTTGAGCCGCCCAGGAGACCAGAGGACACTCCAGCTCTCCAATTCGATAATGCGACAGGCGAAACCTGTCTGCTGAATATGTTCTGGAGGTGGTATCACCAGTTGGGACTTCTTAACCATCACTTGCAAGTCCAAAAACCAAAACAAAATATGAGCTTGAAACTGTGTTAATATTTAGATATCCACAGCCCAGCTGACATATCAAGCCATGTACTTGCTCCCTTTGCCAGTATAATTATAAGGATCTAGATACTTGGAATTACCTATGAGAGAGAAATGTTAATGAATTCAATACGGCACTTTTATGTTGCTTATTTTATATGAGTACTCAAATACATATGTTTAAAAAACATAAATGTATTCATTCTTTGAGGAGACAAAATATGGCTATTGTCCCACTGCTGAAAAAAAAACAGCTCATGTGGCAAATTTTAGCTATACAAATAGAAAAAGTATATCTTTTTCTAAAAAGAGACTTTCAAAGATTCTTAGGAAAATTAGTTATGCTTTAAAGCCAAATATTTCATAAAAAGACCTTGGAAACAAAACACTGGTATTCTTTCTTGGATTATTCTCAAACAGAGGCTTCTGACTATAATTGTATGCAACACTTTCATGATATGGACAATTGCCTTGGGACTGAGAAATCAATTCTGTAAAGCACTAAAAATGCTGAAGATCAGCACTTTGCAGGAGACTGCTGATACTCTGTGTGGGACCAGTTAGTTGCTAAGCAGAGAAACCCAAACTAACTTGGTGCTACTGATGTATTTCGAATGTTAAACAAGATCTGTGGATCTGAATACTACTTTAATAAATAATTGTTCTTCTAGGCATATACAGAGAAATTCTATTAAGTTCCTCCTACATCAGACCAATATCTGTAAGTATACAGAAGTTCTTCAAGAAAAACTTTGAATTTACTCTATAGGTCAAGGTATATATGCCATAAAAACTGTTTTACTGAACACAGTTACATTTACTGTTTGGAGGCTGATTCATCAGTCTGATAGAGAAAATTTCTAGAAAAAAAATTATTTAGATAGGTGTATACAGCTGAGGATCTAATGGTAAATAATCTATTTCATAAGGCATGTATGTACTATAAACTGCATCCATTTTTCTATAGCTTAATTTTTTTAATCACAAAGAATAATTTAATTACCAGTTTTTCCTATCCAATTGCAAAACTTCTGCAACGAAAGCTATACTTACAGATTAAAACAGTGTTCCTTCTCAGATGAACAAAGATGTCAGAATACTGACCAAAACTTTATGGTGAAGACTTAAAAAAGGATTAGCAAGAGTAGTTGTGTCATTGCTGGTTGCATTTAAAACATCTGCCCATGAGCTGATTTTCAGAAAATGCTTGTCCAGTTTCTTTGAAAAATCAGTTTTTCTGACACGCTTTTTTTTTTTTTTTTTTTTTTTTTTTTGAAGCATATATAATCACTATTCACTTGAAAATCTGTTCTCTCTTCTGCTAACACTTTTGGATAACTACATTCTTTACACTCCTAACTATCAGTAGTGAAATAGTGAAGAGAGAGTTTCTAAAAGTGAATCTTGTCAGCAAATAAATCATTGGTATGTCACTTAAATAGCTTCAGTCTTGGCATGCTAAATTTTCATGCTCTGATAAGGTTTTGGTATGATCCTTTAATTACTCTTGCAAAGAACACAAATAATTAAATCATAAAGTACTCCATTTTCTTGGTATTGTTCCCAGTCAAAGACAATACGACTATATGCAAAACATCACTATTGCTATTAAAACGTAAATAAAGCAGTAAAATCCTGATAAAGACAAAGAGAGTAAATCATTACAATGTATGAACTCTGCAAAAACTAAAAGTGGCCAGCTTCATCAGCTCCTGGAAATGGGGAATAATAAAGACCGCATAGAAATGCCTATATAAAGGCTAAGGAGCTAAGCAGTTTTCCTTACAGAGTTTCACAAGCCCTTTTACATGGCAGGATACGCTTTGTGTGGTGTGGGAGGGAAAGGGGTCTGAAAGCTTTATGAATTATTCAATAAATCCAGGAGTATTACAGAGAATGTGTCCCAGAACATTGTGTCCCTGGCTCAGAGCCTCTGCTTAGCAGCACAGATTAAAGGAAAACATATTCTGATGCCCTATAGCTGATGCCTACTGGTGATTATTATCTTTGCGCAGGTATCCAGCACCAACTTGCTTTCTTCCAGTACGTGCTGAGGTAGGCGGCAGAAAAGCAGTTTTCTCTGCCTTCTTTGTCTTTTGCCATTTCCACGCTACTCTCCTTGGATTCATGAATTAGGCGGAAAAAGTAAACACTCGAGGCCACAAACTGCTTTCTTTCTGCTTGTACGTGGGATATACACACGGAAAATTCTGGCTTACAAGCGGAAGTCACCCCTTATCTGTTGCTCTGAAATAGCTGTATCAATTCTGAACAGGGACCATGGCTTCAGAAACAGATATAAACGCTTAGTGTGTTGTAGCAGCCAACTCTGTGCAGCTCCCTTTTCAGCATATGAGCTTAACTGAATTACTTTTCTGATGTAACTAACTCTATCTGTTGTTATAATATCTATCTGCTGCCAAGACAGCCTGTGGGATAGAACTGAGAACCTAGGCTAGCAACCTCATGTATAAGTGCAGCCTATTTCATAGAGCTCCAAGTGCTTGCTTAGACATTGGCCATAAAACTGGAAAACTGAAGCCTGAAAAACTTTAGAGGCATTGTCTATGAAATTGTCTATGCAACCTTAGTATGGCCTTTTACATATATGCAGTATGATAAAAACCTCTAAATAAATGCTCGTGCCATTCCTGCCTCATTCCATTCACAAGATACACATACACAAAAAAGCCATTCTTTTCCAAACTTCTTCCACCACAAACCTAAAGTTTCATGATAAAGAAAGTGGCCAGTGGTAAGCATGTTTTTTTTTTGTGTGTAAGGGAAAGTAGCAGAGCCTGCTAAACAGAGCACTCTACCAGGATTTATACTTCTAGGTTTGCCACTGGCATGGTGACTGACTTTCAGAAAGATGTTGAGCCTCCTCGTGCCTCATGTCCCTAGCAGTAACMTAAGCAGAAGGATACCAACTGTCCTAGTGAAGTACTTGAGGTACATCARTGAGAAGTGCAGTGCAATGAGCAGGTCTCCCTTTCGAGAGACTGAGTTAGGCACTCCATACAACCCTCCCTTGTCAGTGGAAAGGTTGAAGAAACTCCACACCTTTCAGCTTAAACTAATCGAAACATTCTTAGTCTTTGGATTGCACCTGGAACTATTTATTACCAAGATCTGATCTTGTGATGGGATTAGGTCAGCCTCAGTGTTACAGTAACTCCACTGTGGTTTCGCTCTTGTAACAGGGAATAAAAACACATACTTCTGGAGTTATGTTTCATATTAGATGGTGAGCATATTTGTATGAGCCCTCATTTTCCCATTCAGCTTCAGAGGATACCCTTACAGAGTTTTGCATGGTTATTTTCTACTTCTGCTTTGGACCAAGCTTTCCCCAGGGTACACTTCTAATTCATGGTCTTCTACATTCTTATTACCCTTTTGACCCAAATGATTAGCCAAAGTTTGAGGCCCTGAGGGCTGTTTCTATTAGGGGAGAAAATGATGAAGTCAAGCTTCTTTTACGCAAATCGTTAAAAAAAACACCCCTAAAGTTTCCCCTCCCCAATTTCACTCCTTCTGTTTCCTTGAATACAGGAGATACATAACAACAATAAAAAAATCTCTGCCACCACTTCTCAAAGCCTTTTTCAGACAGCACTCAGACCTTTTTCCTTTAGTGGGATTGTCACAGAGTTTATTTAATTCATTTTTTTACTTTCTGTTCCTTCTTTGAGTCTTTTGCTATGCTTTTTCCCCGCTTTATCAGGTTTTCTCTTTCTTTTTGTCATTCTCTTCCAGATACACCCAATTTCCATCGAGCTTATTTTAATATCCAGTCTTACCCTTCTTCCACCTAGCTGAAACTCCTAAGTGTCTCCACATACGCTTTTGTTTCAGGAGGTGAAATGTGCCTGAGGTTAGGGTGGAGGCTGCTGTTGTTTGAACTGCTACTAAAATGAGCTTACCTGTTCCTTAAAGGAAGGAGGTAACACTGGTCAAGTTCCCCGGTATTTCACCCAAACCTGCATGCCAAAAGTTTGCACTTCTGGAAAGCTGTGGCGATCCTCCTGGTCTGCCTACAGACTTCTTTCAGCTGTCTTCAAAGTCTGTAGCCGAAGGAAGGTTTATGCTGGCGACAGCCACGGTGTCCCTCAAAGCGGCAGTGCTGGCCTCCCCCATCCCGGATCTGGTTCGCTACTTGCAGTACGAACAGCTGCAGCAGCTCAAAGGGAAGAGTGGTAGAGGGTCAGGAGCGAGAAGCCAAGGGTGGAGGAAGGCAGCACTGCGCTTCTGGCATCCGTGTCGGCACACCTGGCAGAGAGTATTCATCAAACTAGGGTCCCCACCACTGAAATCTGCCCGAGCTTCATGCGGGTAAATATGCCTGCGAAGCAGACGCCGGTAGCTGTTAGCTCTAATTGGAGCATATGGTTATAGAGTATATGGGGAAGCTGTGAATTTTTAAATTATGACAGTTACATAGAGTAGCATAAAGGGCTCAACACTTTCCACCAGACATGTTTTAAATATCTACCCAAATGAACCAGAGAATATGATAGGAAACACACTCAGAATAAATTCTACCTTGATCCTGCACTCACATAAGGGTTTTCTGGTGTTTCATAGCCTTAATATTTGGAAACCTTAAAAATTTAAGAATGTAGTAATCTTTAAAAGACCCTTATGAGGGAGAAGTACATTTTAAAGGTAGAGAAGGAGACTTGCCCGAAGGTAACAATTACATTTGTGGCAAAGCACACTTGTGCCCATAGCTCCATCTCCTCGGCTGTCGGACCACAGACAGCGTTTTCCTCACGATGGGAGTTGAACTATTATCTTCAAAGGCAAAAACTCAGTGTGAGTAAGCTGTGAAAATAGCTGGAAAGTACATCAGAGAATGCACTGCCATAATTTCCTCTTGCAGATGGACATTTTCAAATAAATCTAAGGGCTCAGTCCTTGAGGCAATATGTACGAGGCTCTATAAACTACTACAGTAGTTGTGCTATACCTATAACCTCAATCTGTAACACAAATATTAAAGCTGGAAAAGYGTGCATAAAATCTATATTACCACATTAATCTCAAAAGGACATTTGGCTAATATAAAATTCAGCATCATCTTCATTGATGGTTCAGGGAAATAAAGTTGTAATAAATTGCTGCAAGGCAAGGTATTAATGATTGAATGAGGCTATGCAATTAAGATGTAACTTTTTAAATCACCTTTGAGGTTAAACATAGAAGAATTACGAGTAAAAGGGCAATTAAACGCCAGAATTTTCAATCTCAGATCTCCTCATCAAAGATTCTGTTACCTAAACTGTTTTTCACTATTTCAGAGGAAGAGTTGGGTGTAACAATATTTCATCCCCCACAAGAGGAAGTAAAGAATACTCTTTCAAACAAAAGCATTACCAAGCTATCAAAATCTTTACAAAGAAAAATAAACTAATCAAGATTGATCTACTAGGGCTCTCAAGTTCCCAAATTCCTAAATGTTAACACTAGGTTAGAAAAGGGGAAAGAAGTGTAAAATGCAGCCACTATCATCTTCATATCACAACCTCCAGTGATATATCTTAATGAAACGTAAGTTGCGTGAGCAGCATACTTGATGTTTATATAATCTGTAACTATTTAAACACTTTTAAATGCTGTCTTTAAAAATAATTTCCTTCTGAAATCCTTAAGATTTATTTTTGATGAGAAATATGGATCCACTTCTGCTCTGATCCTGCAGACACTTATGCCCATGACTAACTTAAGTATATATAATGTCTCTGTTGAGTAAAGACATCCAAATCTAAGYGTTTTCAAGATTGAAAAGCCAATTTAATCTTTCTTTAAAAAATACATAAAAAGTCTGTTATTTATTGACCGAAAAATTAAACTAGCTGCAAACTACAGTTGTGTGAGAAAATGGAAATTATAAAAACATCTGCATAACATATAAAACRCTAGCATTTTTCTGCATTTCCTTTCTTTTTCCAAGTGACAATGATAGTATATTGATATAAATCAATAATAGAATTGTATATTTTCATATCAGAGTCCACCTCAGAGTTTCCAAGGTACTTTAAGTAGTAGCACTKGAATAACCTGCCCTGCTCTGTGAGGTTTTATGCTTCTATTACTAGTAGGAAGATGGACAAAAAAGGAATATACGGAAACAGGCTTCTCGCTAACATAACACTGCCAAGATTAGGAATAGCACAAAGATCATCCTATTTCTATTACTGAGCTTTAGAATTTAGACTACTCTATCTGCATCGTATAAATAAATAAAGAACACATGCTGTTTTCCCTTGGGGATAACTAAGACAGAAAAGAAAGAAGCACATTTGACAGCTGCTAGTCACATCACTTACTTACTGTATGTCTCGAAAACCCTTAGAAGGCATCTCTCTACACCAAAATAACTAAATAATTCCAAAATTCACACCAGTTCATTGCAATAGCTCAGAGCTTTTAAAGTAGGAAAGAGCTACTTTGCTCTAACTTTAACTCACTGCTCATAACCCTCCCCTAAAAGAACACACAATTAAAAGCRTTCACTTAAGATAGGTAAGAGAAAACTCTTTTTCTTACTGATCAAAGTTAAACCAAAACCGGGCATTACTAGTTCATAGTAACACCCAAAGAGATTTACACCAAAATCGCTTCTATATAAAAATTTAATTCCAGAGTGAACAAAAGCAAGCCCAGCATTATAAAGACAGATGAGAAAGAAATATGTTCTTCTGTGGTGCTTTTTACCTGGTGCCAAATGGACTTCTTTATCTTTCTTTCCTTTTTACCATTAACCCTTTGGTGACTTGGAGGTGTACTGTACAAGTTTAATTGTACGCCAGTTTAAACAAGGAATGGTACTTACTGCTGTCATTTGCACAGCCACCAGAGTAAAATCCAGTTCTCTGCTTTTCAGAAAACTTGCAAGCACCTTCACAGAATTGTTTAAAATGCCAGCTTAACATTTCTGAGATACATACGCAGCCTTCCTGACACATGGAAAAGAGTGCAAATTACTTGAGTGTTCAGCACCATAAAACACAGTCACTGATATAAAAGCTGAAAATGTGCATACCAGCTTTTTATTGTGCATTTACAGCCCAATTCAAGTTTATGAATAAAATTTCATTAGAAGTTGAAATAATATTATTACATATCAGATATGCTGGTATTATGTTAACATTAAACTGAGAAACAAAATCAACTACGTTTTTACTTGCTGTACGCAACGGAACTTCTTTCCATACAGCTGTAATTTTTAAAAATTCCTCCTCCTTCTACAACAACCTTTTGCTAATTTTCTTCAATTTTCTGCTCCACTAACTTAAAAGTCATTTCCTAAAGAAAACAGATGACAGACAACTTGAGTGACTGATTATATTGTGCCATCACTTTGTTTTTCTCTGAGGCCTTGGTTTAAGAGGATGGATGTTAGTGTAAATGACAGAAAGGGGAGCTTCGCATAGGATTTCACTTCTGTTCAAAGACAAGCTAATGCAACCTCACTGAGGTGCAATCAACTTGACAAATGGATGCTGTGCAGCCCTGTGCCTCCCACTGAAACCYGAGAGTCTGATTTACACAATATTCTCCCTGTAAACTGAAGGAAGACCAAATTCCAATCGGACTTAACGCTGCTCGGCTGTATAATGGGTTGATCTGATAATTCTTCCCATATAATGAAATCTGATAATAGTGGGAAAAAATACATCAGAGAGAATGGAATACATTAATGAACTTGTAAAAATACACTTAAGTCTTAACAGATTTAATAAACAGAAAAGAAACAGCTCATACCAGGAGCCTTTATATGTGGTCAGCAGTTCTCAGGTTTAACAGTGAAGCTGACTGAAAATACAGTTTCTATTTACAATTGACTACATTCACCACACCTTTTTTCAGATGGTCAAGAAAAGAAAAAAAAAAAAAAAAGCATTTCAATATCAAAGTAAGCTTTGTAATATGTTTACATGTCTTGCCTTGTTCTGTTTCCCCTTCAAACTAAACTAGCTATGATACAAGCTGTTTTCTCAGGGAAATGTGAGTCAGATAGAAATATTTTCCTACCCGAGAATCAGTGTTTCATTTACTAACTGAACTCGTAAATAGGAAATGTAAGAATATGCTTGTAGCCTTTTAAGATTTTTAGAACTCAAAAATGAAGACAATTCCATTTCAAAGCACTTCTTTTACAGGTTTCGCAGTTGGCACAAAAATTAACTGGATGGTTACACTGTAAAAATGAGACAGAAATGTCTACTAAAATCAGTACTTCTTGCATAYCATAACAAACTATTCAGTTTGTCACTGCTCTCTACAAATAAACTTTTTGCCTTAGGATTACAATTACAATCAGAAGCTGTTCTCACACACATACGGGTTGAGTAGTGCAGCATTTTTATTTACTTTGCTGTTGTCACAAATAAAAGCAAAAAAAAACTTATACAAACATTTCATGCTGAAGTGAATGGATTTCAACAGCTGCTGATTTGGTGACATCGAGAACCCCAGCGGAGATGTCCTGCTGCATTAACGTCTTGGAAATGTTAAAAAGAAACTTCAAACAGCCCTTGTTTAGCAGGCGGTCGAAGCGCTCGCTCTGTGGGGATCATGTGAAGACTAGCAGAGCAGTCACTCAGTCATGAATCAGACTTGTCAATAGTTGCCTATTTTCTCAACAGGTGTCTCAATCACACCCCATAAGCCTTTCCCCCACCGGCTTCTCATTTAACAGGCATCGCTATCTGCCCAACACCCTGTTTCTGCTAAGAGGACACTTACGTATTGATTTTGGTTTTAATAACCAATTCCCTTCTAGAGCCGTTACTGAATTTTACACTCGCCTATAAACTCGCCTCTTGCCTGTTTGAGCTAGCACGGAAAGTATGAGAATTGCAGCCCAGGAGTCAGGAAGCACTTAATCCGTTATTACTGCTGCTGCTAAGCGCAGCAAACACCTACCCTGCCTCTTCTGTTTGGTCAGATAACCCTGAAATGCTATCGGACTGAGATACACGTGGTGAATCACTGCGTAGGAATCACCTGGTCCCAGAACAGAAAAAGGCATCGCCGATGTAACTGCTCTAAACGCAAACGTAGGGAAATGATTCATGTGAATTGAAATTAGACAAAATAATGTCTAAAGAAAAATCCAGAAGGCCATTTGGAAAAGTAATTCTCTTCTTGCCGTCTTTCAGTCATGAGTTTTTAACAACGCTTTTGCAAATTATGCTAATTACCTTAAGTTTTGAAAACCTGATTTATTTTATATGTGGCTCATACATATATGAAACTACATAAGCAAATTAYGTCCTATGGGTCATGGCTGTTGGAATCCTGAGGAAATACAACTATTCATACATTTTAAATTACATACAGTTTTTATCCTATAAGAACGTGTTTATCTGTATGCTTACAGCTGCACTCTTTGAGCTACATCAGTATTAAGCACTACAGTAAAAAACAACAACAACAACAACAACAAAAAAAAAAAGAAAAGCAGTTAGGTAATTTCTCTTGGATTTTCTGTTAAATAGCACCAAGTCAGTAAATATACTGCAATACTTACTGAGCTTGCACAGATTACAGCATTTTTAATGTAAATTAGAACCAAACCTGTGCCATCAACACTCCAAGCTTCCTGTTGTTGCTTATCTTTCAGAATTTTCCTATGCATTCACAAAATACTAATGGCCTGAAGTAATCTTTTGTATTTTCAGGCCAATCTCTTCCTGTATCAGTAAAACAAATATGTTTGTAAAGTAATGTGGGCAGGTTAGTAGTGGCATGTTTCACTTCTACAGTAACAGCTCCTTAAGAACTGTAGCTTCTGCGTGACTCACAAGTTAAACATAAAAAGAGACTTACCAAAAAATATATCAGATTTATGCAATGTTTTGAGATCATAAGTCCCCCTGTATCAGACTTTATAAACAAGTTCCCTAAGGAAGTCAAGCTCTCCAAACATAGCATACAATTCAATAATTTCCAAATACCTTTGAAATTCATGTCAAATGAAGTTAGAAAGTAAAACCGGTGCAGTTTGATCATTCCAGCTGTACGTCAAAATTCTTCCACATTGTTGGATAACATGAAAGTGCAGCACCAGTTCCTGTCACCCTCAATTTAAAAACTTTTGATGTACTACCTCTGCGCATGGAGTTGTTTAAATACTATCTTTAACATCAGTAAACTGCATGTACCACCTGCACTGTGACTTGAATTACTGAAACATAACACTACACAATTAAAGAGATCATCTCAGATTTCARCAGAAAAAAACATTGTATTAAAGAAATTTATATCAAAAGAAAATATGTAACTTGATTGCATATCATTTGATGTAYACACAGATTATTAATTTATATGGGATATACTAAAGTGACAAGTTGTTATAAGTATGTCAATAGACACATACAACCCAGGCCAGATCTTGAAAATCGCTAYAGAACTAAATGACTTCATGTACAAGTAATCTCAAAGAATTAATTTGAACTATACGCATAAGCCTTTTGGAATTACATGTATAAGCAATTTAGTAATTTGAATAAGAACATGGCTAATATACATACATTGTTTCCCCCTGTTTTACAGAGAGTATTTGAATATATTTTTTTTTGCTTTGAGGTAATTTGTAGGAATTTTGTTTCTACTTATAGCCTTAATATTATTTTATTCAACATTCAATAATATTTTATTCAACAGTATTTTGATATAACTAGATTAATCAAGTGTGTCAGATTACTCGGATGTATATCACTTCCTGTGCATTTGTGGACAGAAGACTTGCATTTTTAAGATCTATTTTCATTGAAATTTTTGACACTCTGTAAGGCTATTATGCAGAGAATATCCCACAGAATTATGTAGAGAACATAAATACATCCTCATCCAATGCACCTTTTAATGACATTTAGTTATGAAACTCCCTGGGCACTGACTTGATTGATTCTGCATGGGAGCCCAGCCCCATACTGATCACATTCATCCGAAGAAATCCCTAATMATACCAGCATATTCAAATTTTTAACTTTACTTCTATTACTCAAGGAATGTACCTTATGAAATAATGAARTTTAGGGTAAACTCAATCTTGTATCCTAAACATAAAGATTTTCTAGTTTCAACACAGGTAATATGCTCTTGCTATAGTCTGTGCTCTCTCCCCAAYAAAGAGTAAGAGTTAATAGAAAGATGACAGTTATTTTAGAGCAACCTCCTAATGTTGACACATTATCATTGTAGAAACAGAGCTTTCAACAGGTGATCTATAATGATGCAAGTTCTATCTCATCCTGATGCAGCTCATGTATTCCAAAAAAGACAAAGAAAAAATTGGACTAGCCTACACTAACAGAAGTAATGGAATGGCTACAACATCAAACAAGAACACGAGACACACAATCAAAATAGTATCAAGAAATGGGAAACTGTTATTACCAGTAAAAATGGGCACTGATATTCTACAATTTGACCATGTCTAGCCGTAATCTCCAGAGTTTAAGGATATCGATAGATTAGACAGTTCTGAAAAAGAGTTAGAAGAATAAACTGAGTCTGTAAAATCTTCCTTGTATTTTGAGACTAAAGAAGCTCCAGCTATTCTTTTCACCAGAGAAGGTGAAGAGGAAACCAACAATGATTTGCCAGTACTTATAATGAGAAATATCTGCAGAGAGATATGTCTTGGAAGGTAATAGAGACAAAACAAGATCTTGTAAAAGGCAGAGGAAGCTCAGACAAGAGGAAAAAATGCGCAACTACTCTCGGAGAACAATACGACAGGAGTGATCTTGAGCCATCCTCTTCTCCTGCCAGACACGGACCATAATGGCAACTTTGACTGCAAACTCTGAAGCATTGACTTTGGTATATTTCTGGCATTAATGTACAAAACCAGTGTGCTTGTGCTGTYGATTTCAAGACCTGAAAGGACTTAGTTCTGACTTCTTTGCATCAGAGAGACCGGAGCATGTCACCTAGCTATACCATTCCTGGCTGGTAACTTAGTTCACTTGGCTTCTGTCTTCTCCTTGAACCAGAAAATGTGAAGAGAAGCCCAGAASTACATACCAGATACACTGAAAGCTTGTCCCACATAATAAAGACCATCAGCGCCAAAAATGCGCCACTGTGCAAACCGTCAGCCAAATAACAGGCTCTAATGCTCAGGGCTGCCTGCTGCTCTTTCAGTTGTGAAAAGATTTGCTGTCCAAATCAAGAGCTCCTGCAAAAGACAAAGCACACATCCTTTAAAATGCTGTGATGCTTGCTGCTTCTGAATAACATGGTTTAAGGAATCTCAAATCAGATGCCTACAACCAGAAGGTATATTTGAAATGTAGCCTTAAAGTTTTCTCTTGAGCTTTTAATTTGTACYTTGTATCATAATCTATATTACTTTTGAAGTTTCATAACTAAACTTGGAACTTTGCTACAACTATCCAGATAGTATGAGCGTTACTATCCTCTTACACATGGCACTGTCCATTACGCTGCTGATGGAACACATCTTGTCTAAATATCTTAAGAAGCACTAACTCTTGAAACAACTTCTGACAGGCTGTTACATCTGTTTTTTTTTTTTCTTTTTTTTTACCTTTTCATGCTTTCTTTCCTAAAAAAAACAATAACTAATGTAACAAAAAAGGAGCCTGGAAAAAAAAAAAAAAAAAATCTTTCAAGCAAAGAGGAACATATTTTTATGTACTTTTTACAAGCACTTTATTATAAAGTGCTACCCTTTTCTATTTAACCAAAACAGTCATCAGTACTTTTTAATCACTTTGGCTTTTAGTTTAAAGCTGTGGGTTTATTGAAAATAACAAGCTTACTCCTTATCACCCTTCTCACTGTTTAGTCATGATCAAAAACAAGATGTTCCTTAAGATATTTCATAATTTCATCAAATTCTATACTTGCTGTTTTTCCAACTGGTTTCAGTACTGTTCTCTTCCATCCATTGCTTATTTTGTCACATTTCCCAAGTCTTACTATAACTCACTGCTTGTTATTGCTGTATGTTCCACAGTCTATTTAGATATGAAGCACTTTAGGCTTGTTTTCCTAAAAGGCATATCTTGTAAACAGAAAATAATCTGTTTCTGAAGTTAACACTTAGCTTGCTCCTCTTCCTTTCAGTAATATTCTTTGATATGAAATAAAACTGTGACAATTTCATTTGGTCAAAGGCTTAATGTAAGTTATTTTGGGTTCTTCTGATTGATAGGTGAATAAAATACTGCTGTTTTTCATGACTTGCCATCACTGTTTAGATGTATGTCTAAACAAGCTAAAAGCCAGATTTGTAAGGTAAATGCAAAGTAACCTAACAAGTGTATCAAAGAAAGCATTTCTCTAGTTGAAGAACTGAAAGATGTACCGTACTTAAAAACAAGCTGTTGAGAAGAAGGTGTGCAGACTGTCACCACCACACTGCTCAGCTGAGTCTTTAAGAAGTACCATGGCTTCTTTCCTAATGAAAATGTTTCCATGCACTTCCCTCAACACTAAAAGTTACTTTCACACAGCACCTCCAGCCATATTAAAGCTGGCAGGTTTTTGTTTTCTTCTTCACATTTCAATATGTCTCTGTTAAAGACATTTGCTAAAGAATAAAAGTGAGAGTCCAAATTGTAGAGTTTCTTTAACATTCCAAATAATAAAATTCTTTACTCAGTGCTGGTCTTGTAACATTTGACCCCCAAACTCTATTTGACCTGAAGAGAAAGACATATAGTCATCAAAAATATTAAGGATGAAGTCAAAATTTTATTTTTCAGTACACTGTACATATTGCCCTTATTTCAGTTAAAAATTACAGCAAAAGAGTCTCTGCAAAAAGAGGATGATTTTAGACTCTTTCCATCTACACTCAGCTCAGATGTTACCTTTTCTAAATGTAAAATTACTAATTTAAAGGTATAGCTTTCTATTTCAAATGAAAATACATATTGTCCCAAACACAATTTCCTTACACTCTACTAAACACAGACAGGGATGGCTAGAGGCTATAAATCTGTAGGTTCTCCACTGATGCATTAACTAAACAAAAAAGACAACCTTACTTGTTTCAGAAGGCTTTATTAGAATAGGAATCTTTGAAGACAAACACAAAAGATTCTAATATGTTTAGATTTTATAATGTAAACAACTAATTTAATGCATCACTAGCAATATACAATAGTCGCCATCTTGCAACATGAATGAGAGTAAGAAACTGATGTAATCTGTGAGATATTTCAAAATAATTAATTTGAGAATAAGAAAAGAACTTTTATTGTGTAAACCTTCCTTGTTTTCCTTTTTTAAAAGGATCAGAAAACCAGCAGTCGAGCATTTGCTAAAGGTAACAAGCAATCGTTTGAATTGGTTTCCAAATTAAGAACATCATAGAATTGCATGAGGAAGGCTATCTGACCAAACATGTTTCAAGTGATAGTTAAGAAAAACTCTTCAAGATTCAGTTTATCATCTAAATTATGGTTGGAAAAACKCTCAAGCTCTTGCAAATTTTATTAGAGTCCTCTGACGTGTCTAAATTGTGAAATATTTCCCACAGTGTCAGACTTCTTATACGCTAATATTTTTGTTCTGTAGAGATAAACAGGGCTTTAAGCATCTTTGGTCAAGACAGCATTTGATGCCTCCTCCTTATTTGCTTAACTCCCTTTTAGACTTTTATCTTCTTCCTTAATTATTCTGCAGGTTAGATAATTATACCAAATACTCCTTTTGAATTTCTATTGTTTTCCTATCATGTCAAGCACGCACATACACATGATGATAAAAAATGTTCTCCTACGCACTKATCCCTGATTATTTTTTATATATTTTCAGAGAATGATCCCGTTTTCTGGCACACTCCAACATCAAGCCCCAGACCCCTCACTATTATCTGCCTTGATGAACTGAGGCACCCTGAAAAGCTGCACTGACATGAACAACGCTTCACATCGCTCCAGCTGCCTCACCGACTGAATGACAGTGTAGTATTGCACCAGTTCACATGACAACGGGGTATTGAATCAAATATGACAACACAGAAATCTCCTCAATTCACAGTTGCACACAGCATGCTGTGCTAGAAAATATTACCCCAATTATTTAAAACAATGTTAAAATATGAAATATTTAGGGTGTAGACTGAAATAGGACTCACTTGTTGAATAGCCCAATACTTTGAAGTAATGGCTGTGCAGGTTTTTTATACTCTCACAAACCAGTTAAAACCTTTAAATTACTGGGATGAGCCCTGTAGCTAGCACCAGTAATTGGTGTGCTTTTTATGTAAAAGTTTGGAGCATGAAAGGTAGAGGGATTGGTACTTCCTGGAGTCCCAGTGTTCTCATCACACAGAATTCAGTCTTCAGCATGTGTCCTACTTCATCAAGCTGCCCATCTCACAGATCCTGCAACAGTAGATGTACAAATCTGTGCCAAGATGTCCATTATAAATCCATGCCATATAACCAGTTTTTAAAAAAATAAYGAAGCAAAGGCAATGCTCTTTTATAGACAGCTGAAGAGCTGAATGTTGACGGAGCAAAGCTTTCGTTTTGTCCGCAGATAGTGCTGTAAGGCATACATGGGAGAAGGAGACTTTCTGTGTACTGCTGGGGAAGAGGGTGATTTTATCTGAAGATGTCTTACTACCTTAAATTGCCTTTGTGGCCTGCCCTGGCAGTCCCTGCTTGGGATCCATGTGGCAACTTTCAGTCATCACTAGCACACAGCTGGGAGGTTTGAACAATGCCGCCACCAGCTGGACACGGACTGGTGGCAAGGATGTGGGCTGGTTGTAGAGCAAGGTGAGCCTCTCCTTCCTTAAAAAACAAACAAAAAAAAAAAAACTAGAAAAAGTAGTTTGGGGTTGGATAAATCGACTCTCAAACTTCTGACAATTATTCTACAATTTCAACTGCAAATAGCATACCAACCAAAGAAACTGAAATTATCTGGTATGAGTTACTTGGCTTTTGCCATCTGTAGTCAAAAACCAAAAGGCAAGATTCAAAAGGCAGGAGACGGTTGGTTTTAACACCACTTGATAACCAATAGCTGGGATTTAGACTGTGGAAAACCATAGCTTAAGGATGCCTTGATTCAARAAAGATCTGAACCTTTCTTTCTCATCTTTCAGAAGAGAGCTATAGCCACCGTGTTGTGGGATAGCGCAAAATGAAAACCCCTCAAATTCTTCTGCTTATGCAGTTCTACTTGGCATGGTCTATTTAAATATTCAGAGAGTCAAGGAAAGTGATGACTGTGGGCACCAGGTCCTGGTCCAGTGACTACCCAACTGTATTGCACAGGCTTCTGTATTGCATGAGGCTTCTTGTAGAAGATTCATGTTCCTGCAGGGACATGGATGGAATAAACTTTACATGTTCCGCATCCTGCATGAGTATCCTCACACTGAGATAGCAGCTAGATTAATTCATCTTCCTTCCCACCAGTTATGTGAATCTCAGCCATTTTCCTAGCTTCACTACAACTATCCAAGTACAAAATTAATTATTTTTTTTGGCTAGAACTATTTTTTTCTTTATTTTGGACCATTTTGAACTTTTTTTTTTGAGAGGGTGAAGGATGAGAGAGGAGATTTTTGACTGTAAAATCAATTATTTGTACAGCCCAAAGGATCTGAGGAAAACTAGGTCTCATAGTCTCTCTAATGATGGGAAAGAGAAAGAATGAATATAACAAAACACATATATAATTTAAAGTTTAAGTTAGAGTTCATTATTTGGGTTGTGCTTGATACCTCCTTTTTAATGTTTATTTTCTCAAGTCCTGGACCTTTGAGAGGGTAAAATTACTTGGAAGTACTCTTATATTTAGCATTTGTGAAGGATCCTGCTGGTATGAAGCACTATTATTGGAATATAGATGATCTACATGGTCGTAAGTGCTACAAAATGAAGAACACAAGTATACATAGAGATTCTGGGGATGCAGGAACTCCTGCATTAAATGGGAATACTGTACATTTGATGCTTTTAGTTGGTGAATCTATCCTGACTTTCTCAAACAGGGAAATGTTCTGACTCAAGGATTAGAGAAACCTGGTGTGACTACCAAAATCTGTTATTTGAAATGAATTTGGGAGACAAGAGAGGCAAGAGACAAGATACTATGTTAAATGAATTCTAGAAAAGTATGTAAAAACCTGTGTTTTCTCTGGATATGTCTCATGCTTTCTCTCTCTGTCAGGGAAACAATACAATCATGTAAAAAGGGAAAGTGAAATCATTTTCTGGACAAAGGGACAGAGTGCTTCCTCAGCAAGTTTGCTGATGATACCAAGCTGGGAGGAGTGGTTGATACACCTGAGGGCTGTGCTGCCATTCAGAGAGACCTGGACAGGCTGGAGAAATGGGTGGAGAGAAACCTCATGAAGTTCAACAAGGGCAAGTGCAGGGTCCTGCACCTGGGGAGAAACAACCCCATGCACYCATACATGTTGGGGGCTGAATTGCTGGAAAGCAGCACTGTAGAGAAGGACCTGGGAGTGGTGGTGGACAACAAGTTGACCATGACCAGCAATGTGCCCTTGTGGCCAGGAAGGCCAATGGTACCGTGGGGTGCATTAGGAAGACTGTTGCCAGCAGGTCGAGCGAGGTGATCCTGCCCCTCTACACAGCCCTGGGGAGGCCTCATCTCAAGTACTGTGTCCAGTTCTGGGCTCCCCAGTACAAGAGAGACGTGGGGCTACTGGAGAGAGTCCAGCATAGGGTTATGAGGATGATCAGAGGGCTGGAGCATCTGCTCTATGAGGAACGGCTGCGATAGCTGGGCCTCTTCAGCCTGGGGAAGAGAAGACTGAGGGGGGATCTTATCAGTGTGTATAAGTACCTGAAGGGAGGGTGTCAAGGGGAYRGGGACAAACTCTTTTCAGTTGTCTCATGGGACAAGAGGCAATGGGCACAAACTGAACCACAGTAAGTTCTGCCTGAAYATGAGGRGGAATTTMTTCYCTGTGAGAGTGACAGAGCACTGGACCAGGTTGCCCAAAGAGGTTGTGGAGTCTCCTTCTCTGGAGCTATTCAAGGCCTGCCTGGATGCAACCCTGTCTAATACGTCCTAGGTGACCCTGCTTGCGCAGGGAGGTTGGACTTATGATCTCCACAGGTCTCCAACCTTACCCATTCTGTGATTCTGTGATTCTCAGGCAAACCATTAGTATGCAAGCTAGAGTAATCCTTCATTTCCCTTTTCATTAGGCATTTTTGTTCAAGAACACAAGAACTGTTTAAGAAAGAATGCAAGATGTTGTTCCACCATACCTAGGAACTGACTTTAGTCTTAGTGCTCCTAAACATAATTCTACAGATCCCTCTTACTCAGCAGAGATCCAGCTCTCTAACATACTTATTTGTGTTCCAAGCAGCACAGCTCAGAGAGTAACTTAAAATTTAGAACTGAACTTTAAATTGGACAGGTACTTGCCACAATTTGCACTGAGAATGCACGCATGATTATTTTTCTGCTCTTCCTGTTACTTGACAAAATGACTCCTTTGCTTTTCTGGTAATCCCACCTCTGTTTGCCTTCAATAGACTTTTAAAAAGTACATAAGCACTAAAAACAAGGGTCAAACTGCACACAGATGAGTATCGAACTAACTTATCCAGACAGAACAGATGACAAGAGTTTGCAATGGGAATGTGGTGCCCACTAATACCAGATTTTCAGAAGTGGTTATTTCAGTTAACCATCAGAGCGGGTTACATAGTGTAGACTACTACTAGTGTCTACTACTTCCTCAAAAAGGAAAAGGAAAAGTGGTTTTAAACTCTGAGCAGATTTTAAGGGGAAAATTGTACCAATTTGATCAAACTACTCCCAGTTAAAGGATAAAGTGGTAGAGTGGTAATTTTTGTTATAACCCTTTGTATTTCTCAGTACATGAGGTTGGCCCTGTAATTATTTATAAAACCTGATCTCTTTCTCCCTTTAAGTTTACTGTGAAAAGATTTATTATGAGAACCTGGTTTCTTTGAAATGAAGGGGGTAGAATGTCAAATTTTGTTTCTACTTGCACTGTGTAGGTCCAGTTGTTGCATGAAGATTATGTAAACAAAAATCTACGAAACTTCATTTATACTCGGTGGATGATAACATTAGCCATTTGATATTACTTCATGAAAAGTGAGAAAACTAGGTGACAAACACTATTTTGGCAAAAACAGAGTTCTGCAGATGCAACATGTGTAAATCATTATTTTGTCTGGTAGAACAGCTAAGGAAACGTGATATATGTTGAAATGCCAATTATATAATTAGTTTGTTAAGTAACTTCACTGAATGACATGATTAAACACATATCAACAAACAGACATGGTATTACTCTGAWTAGTGTGTGGAAAATGCCACAGAATAACTCTGACAAGTACAGGGTAGGCAATGAAATAGAGCGTATGTATTGCTAATATCGTTCTAACACTATTCTGAGTTTTGGCTGTAAGTTTTAAGTCACAAGATTTGAAAGACTTTACCAGCCCTAGGTATTAAAATGAACATAGCTAATAAAATGAAAATGCTGGTATCAGGGGTTAAGATGAAAAATCCCAACTGTACGACCAGCTACTGGGGAGAGGGACTCCTGTCACTTCACTTTTGGCTCTGTCTCTGTTACCAACTTCTGTCTAGTAGATGTCTGTCTATCCATTTTTAACTGTTAAGCAAGGGAAGATCCTAGCCCTGGTGTCTTCTTCCTGGTTGATGCTGCCAGGGAAAAAAAAACTGTTAAGATTTCTTGATATTGCAAGTGGGCTGAATTTCCTGCTGTAGTGTGGCAAAATGGAAAAGAGACTGACACTTGTAGCATTTCCAAACTTCTCTAACACGTGTCCGTTTTYAGCTTCTTGCCTTCCCAAATAGCAACAGCAGCAACACGAAAATTAAAGATTTTACATTTCACCATTGGCCAGATGAGCCTAAAGTAGCAGTAAAACTAACCAAACCAGAAACAGATTACAAACTGAGGCCAGTGGCAGATTGGCTCACTGCATGTTGTTTATGCCTTTCTTTTCATTTCCACATGCTACACTGCACTGAACGCCAGCTAAGGTATTTTAATGCATATAAGCAACTATTAAGGGTGCAGTTGCAAGAAAGCTAAGCTTATCTAGGTCAGGGCAGCTACAGTTCTGGTCTTCCTCCTTCCTTCTGTGTGCATTCCTGTTCCCTTCTTTATGCCAGATCATGGTATTGCATGGCAAACTGCTTTAAGGGTGATAAACTAGACAAAAATTTGTACAAGAAAAATCACTTTTCTTTCATGTGGAGTTAGTTTTTGTCTCATTCTCCTCAAGTGAGGCTTTACAAGATGGGTAAGCTGATCTAATGGCTTGGTAGTRTGGCAGGGGATGGCACCCCATCTCCTTCCCTTGGCTGTGCAGTCCTACTCTCTGCCTTGCTTCAGCTCTGGTACTTGTCTAATCTTGGAGTTAGGTTCTGCCCGCTTAGTGGTTTAGGGAGCAGAGGAGCCCACAGCCAGGACTGGGGATGAAGTCAAGGGAGAGAGCAACCTCGCTACTCTTGTGAAACCTCATCTACGGTTGTCATGGGGATGTTCTGAGACGGTTTTCTTTTTATTTCCCCCCCAAGAGAGSAGGAAATAGTACCCAAAACATTGGCACGGCCTTGTTTTGCTATCATTTACACACCAAGCACGCAAGATATCATCAGGCTGCAATAGTARCATTTCATACCCTGTTCACATTACTGTGTAAACAAAGATACATACRCGGAGTGCTTGATGAGAAAGTTTATTCTGCACCTTTAGTAAGAGGCAGTCATGTTACGAAGCTGCTTGGGAAGCCCTGAACGAGAGCACTGAAGCAGCCTGCCTGGCAGACAGCACTCTTTGGTTTACATTCTGTTCCCATTCGGCAGTTAATTAGTAACTTATTTTTTTGAAAATGAAAGATTACACATTCTGAACAAACACAAGCATTTGATCTGAGGCTCATCAACGAAAAACTTCAGCAGTTGTGAGAGAAAAGCAAATGCTCTGTCACGTAGGTCCAAATGGAGTTAATGGGAAACAGAAGATGAAGAATAAGGAGAGAATGTACTAAAGCTTCCACACACACAGCCACGGGGAGCACAGCCGGCAAGCAAAAAGTACTAAGCAGCAACCCAGTGAGCATAACTAAAACCTGATGGGATGACTCCTGACGGGAACGTCAATGTAAAAGGTGCAACTTTCCAGATATGAAAAAGAGAAAAGTTTGGTGCTATATATCAAAAGTACTTTATATTTCTTYCACAGTGAATCGACTTTCAGAGTATCAGCTGCTCACCGACAGCTACACCTAAGCCACTCTGAGAGTTACGGAGTCACTGAGGAAATGGCAGCATCCCTGGGACAGTATGGGCAGGAGAAGGAGCCTTAATCGCCTCAGATATTTTTACAAGAATGGGTAGAAGTCCTGATTCTGAATGGGCTGTGAAGGAATCACTGAGCTTTGGAAAATTACCTAGAAGTTTTTTATGGAGTCAAACTATGTTTTATCCTTTTATTACAGAAAYCACCCCAAGGAACAGAGAACTGAACAAAAGAAAATAAGGCAGAACTGAGCTGACAGGAGAAGCACATAATACCAGTAGAAAAAGGAATACATTCATTTTTTAAAGAGAATCCTAACATCTTCTCATTTTTTGACTATGTCCATGACACAAATGTCTTCCATGAAATAAATCTGAACATTTTGAAAATATTYATTTTTCCTCAGAACAAAATTCATTTTAAGCAGGAATATTAATTCCTATAGTGTCCAGGAAAATATCGTTTTTTGTGATGTAGAAAAATATCTTAACTAAAAYCTTAATACTATTTATCTTCTCTGGTAATAGCAGTAAAAAAAWTCTCTTCCTCTTCATACTTGCTGACAGCACCATTAGGTGTATGGGGGAATCTGTTTGGATTTCTTCTTATTTGGGATTTCTGGCCCTGCACGAGCAAGGAGACATTGCTCTCCCTCATGGGAATGGAGCTAACCCTCCTGAGAAAGTCTGATGGAGTACTACTGCCTTAGGAAGCTGCTCCAAGGGTTCTGATAGGGAGACACAGCCAAAACAGTAAAATCAGTAATAACATCAGAGAAGAAAGGAGAAGTAGCACTGAGGATGGACACAAAGAGTCCTGACTCCCAACCCCACCATAATTAAGTCAGTCAGTGAGTCTGCCTGACATAAATTCTCTAGGAGAAGACATCTTTTCCAGTATGCTCTACAAACAGTCCTCATACCATATAAACCTCACCTTCCCTCCATGTATTTTCTGTTAACCCAAGGTAAGGTTCATCTTAGACCTTGTCTTGAGTTTTGATGTTCCAAACACTTGTCCCTTGAGTCCGTTCACCCACCTCCTGGGTCTCTCGCCCTTCGAGGACTACTCCTCTTTTTGCTGTATTCAAGTGRCATGAAGAGTTGCTCACCCCAAGGCATCAATGTACGGCCTTAGGCCTGCCCAGTAACACCAGTTTGCAGGCAGACAATGATGATCTCTTACACAGCACATTTCAGTTTGTTATTTCTCTCTGTCAGACTTTCCATCAGCAATTTTTGAAACTGTTGATGATGGCATCTTGCTTTCAGTACAACCCCTTCTCTGTGTACTCTCTTATCAAGTCTATCTCATAAGTAACACTTCCATTTCTACAGTTTCTGCCCCTGCTTATTCTCTTTCCAGCTATTTTTATACTTGAAAATAAAACTGATAATAATGGTAGTTTATATATAACATTACTGATAATAATGGTAGATTATATATAACATTACACAAGAAGGGAACCATTAAAACTCGTTGTCTGTCCTAGAAAATAAAAGTATTCTATTCTGTTCTTCGTGACAAGTAGGTGGATTCGAACAAACACACTCTAACATACAACACAAACATAATGGGATTAACTGAGCATGGACTAAAGATACAAGTTGAGTATAAAAGATTCATTTTCATCACTCCAGAAGCACATTATCAGACCTACTGGGGGGAGTAAACATAGAAGTCAGTAATAAATAAACCGATAGTAATGCCAACTCCAAAATACAAGCATATGTTCAAACTCATATATGAAAAATGCAAACATTAAATATTCAAAATTATCAAAAAGTACTAAAGTAATGASATTTTAAGAAAATCACTGGTCTTTGAGTTGTCTAAGTAGAGAACTGGTCACCCCTCAATGAATATGAAGTTATTTTGGCTTAAAATTGTACARGCAGAATATTCTGCATTGAGAATTCAAAAATCTGAAGATGCATTTTATCTCTTCTTCCYGTCACACTGCAGACCTGACTTAAAATAATTTTATTCAAAAATGACTTCTTACACTTTCAGTTTGCCTTTTGTCTTGCAAGTTGCAAGAGTGCACCCATCAAAATCTTTCAGGTTTTTCGTAACATTGGGAACTACAGGCTTATTTATACCCCTTAAGCAAATTCTGCAGTCACATAGACTCAAGAGCTGAAGCATTTGGAAAAATGTTCAGTATTATAAAATCACAAAAGATGGCAACGTTGCAAGCTCCCAAAATACACATGCAAATGTGGAAGGTGTGTTCAACACTGTCTTTTTCAACACRTAGAAGTGTGGGAGAGCAGAAAGTGGAGAGTGTTTTAACAGAAAGCAGCTTGTAGCTAAGTTGTACAGAAAAAAAATAGCGTCCATTTAGGAAAAAAAGAGAAAAGTCAATAAGGATGCTATTAGATACTGGGAAACAAAAAATAGAGAAGAAAGTATTTCAGGAAAAGCAGCCCAAAAATCATTACATTTCTACTAAGGAAGTTGTCACATCTGAATACAAAACCCAACAAAATATGTTGTAGGCTAGATGGCAGTGACATGACAGAAATGTTTACCYTTTTTCCTGTTTGTCAAAAGAGAATAAAAGTTACTTTTAGGAATAAAATACAGATCAACAGCATCTTCTACAGTACTGCTTCATGACCAAACAGGATATGCCTTAGCAATCAGGCATTTGAAATGCACACTAATTAGTACCAATATGAAATGTGAATTTTACTCTGAAATAGCTAAAATGCATGAAACATTTGGAAAAAAAAAACATTAAAATCACAAGCTAAACAACCTAAAGAATGAAGAGATGAATTCTCTACATCACATAGGAAAAGAGCAAGTGATTTGAAAAACTGCCATGTCAAGTCTTAGTAAATTTGAAAAAGCAAGAAAATATACTTATGTTGGATTGTAACCACACTGTTATCTGCTGGTTAACAAATATCAGAATATCAGATATCCCACTGGATATGTGTAATGAGAGATATTCACATATTACATAAAACAAGACCAATCTAACAAGTAGACTATGGTGCTGGAAGGAAATGCCATTGGGAACTGCCATCATAAACCCTTTTTTTTTTCCTGCTTTTCTTTCCATGAGTAACTATAGGTACCATTTGAATTAAGAATTTATCACAGTAACAAAATGGTTTCTACAAAGCAAATATAAAAAGCAGAATAAGAGATGGGAAAAAGAAGGTATTTGGTCATCTCTGATCCTTCCACCACAATATCCTGACARTTCTAGTATACAGTGTATCAGATGCACTCATACAAAAGATTCCACCRCTTTCCTACAGAGAAACTGTTCTAGATTCTCTTTCAGACAGATGTCCATGAAACAATGTCAGAATTTATAGAATCTGTGTTTTAGAATGAAAATGAGAAAAATTATCTTCACAAGCAGAGAAGACATATCTTAAAGCCATGCTACGTCAGGCCGCTTAGCTGATTTAAATCAACATGCCACCATTGAAATCACAGGCTTTTAGGCAGCTAGTTCATCCTAATTATTATAAAATATAGAGAGATGAGACACAAGTAATAGATGACATTRGTTAAAGAAGAGTTTCCAGACTTGAAGTTTTATAGTATATGGCAGCTTGCACTTACTTCACTTGAAACTTAAAAATCAGGACAATTCAGCTTAACAGTCCTTTCTCTTATTTTTTAAGAATAAGGTATCAAATAAACCTGCTGTGAGGGAGATGTTTTTTTTAATCAGCCCATTAAGAGTCCTAACTTTGTTACTAATTAATTCCACTGCCTGACAGCACTTGACGTACTTTTTGTTTGCCTTTTTTTTTTTTTGATACAATTTTCTCTCTCTGTTCAGATAATGGCAAATAACGCTTCATTCCAGGGCTGCCATCCTCCCCATCAAACACAGGCAGTGAATAGTATCTGTCCTCCCCAGAAAGTGGAATTCCTTTGATATTTAGGAAGGGACAAGTAGAATTCTGTGACTCCTGCCCTACATTTGGRTCTATTTGTGACCTACCAGTTGCCACATGGCTTTTAGATGATCATTTTCTTCTGCTTACAGCTCAGAGGAAATCTTGGCACAAGTGATGAGGGTTCAGTGATGCGACAACCACCCAATCATGGAACAATAAACTTTTTTCTTCCTTTTAAATAWCTTTGTGGAAAATTATATAACTAAGAAAAATGAGGAAGGAACATTCTCTATATTGCAAACTGAAGCAAGATTAGGAAATTCTAGCTTCACAACAGTGCAAGCAAACTTAATSCTACCTATTTCAGTACACACTATGCCATAATCTTTAGCTATGTTATTTTATGCATTTTTTTCCTCCCCAAATGTCCCATTCAGAGAACTGAATGAGTACACTAGTATGACCTCATATAATCTGGAATTTCCTAGCTCGAAGGTGCTTGACTTTGCAGGCTCAATAATGTTTTTTCATTTAGTAATTTTAAAAATATAATTATTCAGATGGATTAAACTTGCTTTTTGCTTACATAGTCTTCTTCTGTTTACATATCKTACCCTAGCCTAAATAAATGCTTAGACAGAGGCCAAGCTGGCTGGTAGCCCAGAACATAGTTGTTACCAAAATGACAGAGACCACCTTAAATTCATTGAATGTCTAAATATTGTATTTGTGATACAACTACATTTTAAAAGGCRATCTTTACTGAAAGAAAAACTGACAGAGTTTAGAACAGTATAAACCAGTTGCTGGATGAAATGAGAATTGAATGGAATACGGCTGTCGAATCAGTCTGACTTACCACAGTCTCCATTTCTGTAAAGTACCAAACATTTATGGACAGGAAGTATCCTCAAGTTATCATGTAAATAACTGATGAGCTTAGTTTATGTTAATAACTAAATTCTTACAAACTTTAAACAAAAAACCACCAACCTAAAATATAGCTAAGAGCATCTGAACGTTTCCCCCAAAGTAACTAATTCTGATAATTCTTAAGATGACTTTTCCTTTTTCCCAAGAGAATCTTACATGTAGTCTGAAAAACTGTATGCTAGATGTTAGCACAGTCAATTTAAAGATGACCTGCAAAAGCAAATAGAAAGGGCGCTTTTTCTAACCTGCTGAAGATCTGAAAGGTGCAAGGTTTGGTTTAATTTTTTTTTTCTACTTGTTTCCTTGTTGGCTTTGAAATCTTTTGGAGTATCAAAGTCTTGTCTTGTCTTGATTTTACACATAAGAGTGTTGGAGGACAAGAAGACCAGCATGGAAATCCCCCTCCGTTCCTACCTGAAGCAGCTGGGTGATAAGTGATTAATAAGGAGACTAAGGAGACTTTTTTTTTTCCTCCTGGCTGTCTGCCAGAAGCTTGAATTAAACATTCTAAGAACAGCCAAATAAAATGAGAGTTTTGCACAGCCTGATTAACAATCCTTTTCTCCTCTCAACTGCCAGTTTCTTATGATAGATGACATCTTCACCTCACTTTTTTTCCAGCTACCCATAATCTTCCAGTAAAAAGTGGATAGATAAAACCTGATACATGCATAAAATTAAACAAAACCTTCACAGAAACCTGACTCTAAAACCAAAACAAGCTCTTTGGTCTTTCCTAATACATCTTAAAAATCTGAAAAAGGCCACATACAGTTTTGTTTTATTTCCAGGCCACTCCTTAGGTCTAATCCCATTATGGTAAAATAGGAAAATCCCAGTGATAAGCACATGCCATATGAAAAGTACAGATGCGTCTAAATTTGAAATGTACTATTGCTGACATTCTGGCCTTACTAGATATTGATAAAATTATAGGAGTGTGGGGTGAAGGTATTATACCTGGTCATGGCTGGCTTCAATGGAGCTTCCGATACCTTGGAAAGTCATCTGCACAGGAGACAGTGTCAAACAGGTCATACACTCTTTGCCATTTTGTCTATCACTGTAGTGTACCTATAACAGAATAACATACGTAATCTGCTAAACACCAGGTTTGCACAAGGGAGTCATGCTACAATACTCTGTCCCTTTTCAACAAGTTTGTAAGAAGAATTCTGCACATTTACATTGAATTCATCTTTAATATAAAACAAGGAGTGGGTAAAATAYTCTAGGTCATCACGTACTGAACTGGGGGCAAGTTTTCTGTGATATATTTGTTGAACAGTTTTTAAGTGCTATGTTCTTCACTTCCTGAGAGCTCTGGGGCTGCATTTGAGGCATTACATTTATACAACTATAAGAATCAGTTTCAAGTTATAGTTTCCAACCTAGATTTTATCTTTAACAGCATTGCGTAGCTTAGTTATAGAACATCCACATAAATCATCATACCTACAAAATCTTGGCAATAATAATTTTAGTTTTTCAATTGTAATGCCATTTTTATTGAAATCTTTTTTTTGATATTGCTATGTAATGTTGTATATTTGAACTTGATTTTGTAATTAATTCAAAATGATAGATAACACGGAGAAGAATTCACGTTCTTTGTGAGATGCCTAGGTGTAGGTTATCCTTTTCTAAGAGCAACTCATTCTCTACTAATGTCTAATGTGCATGTTAAACCTGATCCTTGCACGAAGTACAGAGGAAGATACTGCTTCTACTTAAATTACTTTCCTTGCCTTGAGATCACCTTTATATAGTTCTTAAATCCCCTAAGAAAAGGATGGATTTTAGTTTGTTGAGACAAAAGTAATTTAAATGTTGCCACTGTTTCATTATTAAGAAGAGGTTGCCACTCATGCTGAATTCCTGAAATATTACAATCTGCTATGTAGCTCCTGGTCTCCAGACAGGCAGATCAAGCACTTTATTCTACAGCAGAAGTGGAATTTAGCTTACGGTGGTAATTTACGTTGGCTGTGTGACCCCTGTCAGAAATGGAAAGAGAGATCAGCTCTGCTGGAGACAGACCTTTTATGTTAGTATCTATTTACAATTGCATAGATCTCAGGGAAAGTTATATAATAAAGCCTCATCCTCAACCTTAGGCTACAAAATTAAATACTAATATTTCTGAAGAGAACAAGGAACTATATTAGACTTATTCCTGTAGAAGTGATTTAGAGATGTCAATGATACTTAACTGCATACCATGTGTACTACCCCCATTTTGCCTAACTCTTCTCTGCCACAGGTGTAAATTGGGAATTTAAACCAATGCAAAGCCAGCTGAGTGAAAGGAAAAACAAGTCTTGGTACACTACAGAATTAACTTTAATGACAACACATAAAAACAGTTTAGCTGCGGTCAAATGTAAGTTATAGAATGTAGACTTCTCCTTTTACTGCGTACAGAAATATTTATTTAACTCAGCCCTTCTTAAAGCTTTCTGGTCCATCCTTTCTTCCTCTCTCAACCCTCACAATATATGCCTACTAAATTGCTTATGGCTCCCTGCCAGAAAAGCCATACTACTTACTTAGAAACCACAAGAGGCCCCTTCACATATACAATGGTTTAACTTTGATTAATCGAAAGAGGTATGAAGGTATGAAATTTGGCTTGCAAATATAAACTCAAGTTCTTTAAATGTCAGGGACTACTGTTACGAAAAGAACTTAGTAAGCCTCCACAACTGTGGTATCTGGTTGCAAGCTAGATATTCTGCTATCTGTTGTGGGAGTATGAATTGGAGAAATGGAGCAGAGAAGCATGCGCGGATGATTCTGCACTGCGAGTAAGACATAGTGCAAGGGCCAAAAGCTGCTTTCCTAGGAAAGACAAGTCTTACAGTGCACATGAAAAAAATGGAGCAATGGARCTTTTGGAACTGCATAGCATATTGTAGGCTTGTTGTCCATCAGAATGATATGAACGGTTCACTAATGTCCACTGGGCTACAAGCTGACAGGACAAGAGATACCCAGAAGAAAGACTACAGTAAGTATTACATGACATGGTAATCTGCAATAGCAGGAGATTTGATCTGTGACTCCTCTGTAGTTCCAAGATGAAAATACAATAAATCTGGAAGTCTAATTTCCTTCTAGGTTTAACCCTACTGAAGGAATTTCTTGATGCACTTTTGGCCTCATCTTACTGGAAACAGACCATTGCTTAGTAGTTTCTTAAGCCAATAGTTCTCTAGTTAATCTCTTACCATGCTGAAGCTCTTCAGTTTAACCAAAATAAACATTTTCTATGTCAATGATATTAAACAATGACATAAAAGCAAACGACTAGTCTTTGAATGGGGGACAAAATCAAAGTTTCTCCTGTCATCAAATCTCTCTGTGCTACAGCTCTCTGTACAGTCAACAGAAACATTCTGATTTGCTCTACACATTCTGGCACGTGTGTGTGTGATATCCCAGTAAATCTGGGTTGTTATTAACCAGTACAGCTGCTACATTCTCAAGCTCTCTCTATTTTAATTCTCTTTCTCTATTTTAATTCTCTTTCTTCTTCATATTTGATCTATGATCTAAAGATTGTTTTCTGTCAACAAAGCAGAATGCCCAAAATAGACACTTCGGAAAAAATAGTAGTAGTCTAATAGCTATTGAATAGTCTGAATAGCAGCAGATGCCTTCAGTGAGAAGTATGTTTCAGTTGATATGCCCATACTAGTATGACTAAGCATGGGAGGAACCTGAATATCTATAAAACTGATTTAAGGATATTATTAGCATCTAAGGCAAGAAACATGAAGGCAGAGCAAATGCTTTCTTCAGTATCTGTGATCAAGGAGTGGCAACTGAAGGCTGGCCAAGTGCACCAAGAGTGATTATATGGCCATATTAATAACTGCAATAATATTTTGCTTTTTTAAGTTACTAAGTGTCCATAGTTGAAGAGTTGAGAGTGCTTAGCTACTGCTCATCTTACCTGCTCTGTCAGGCAGGTAAGGGCAGCTTGTGGACTGAAGTTAACTGATTCACCCAAATTCACACAGAATTGGCAGCAGTGAATGGCAGCATTGGGACTATAATCCATGGTTAAGGCCTTAAGCCTAACCGCAGTCAGGCATTTTCCCTTTCCATACATTAGGGAGGTAAAAATAAAAGGGTTATGAAAGCAATTGCTATCCAAGTGCAGTGCCTAATTTTCAGGCTTTAATTTCTTTGTAATTAAGGCATATTCATAAATTAGCTCAGTGCACTTTAAGGATTAAACAGCAATGAAATTTCTCTCATTAAAATTCAGAATGTTTTATTTGGATAACATATAACAGACTTTAAAGAACAGCATTAGGATTTGGTTAGAAAATAAAGCCCATGTGAACGTACTGATGCCTGTAGGAAAAGTTGTGCAAATTTCCGAGCAAAATTTAAGGATTCAGCCTCGAACTATTATGAGTGATTTACACGTAATTCTCTTCCAAGGTATGTCTACACAGCACCAAGCAGTGCCACAACAAGATCCTGGCAATAATTCTAAATGAGTCTGCTCCTTTACTGGAAAAAAGCACACCGCACTGCTAGTTTTTCTCCTGGGTAACTACACACTTCTAGAATCAGAGATAAATCATTTATAACTAGCTCAGGCATCCCAACCACAGCACTCCATTGTTCTGAGGAGACAAGGCACAAAACCTCTGTCTATAAAATGCAAAGTGCATCCCAAACACCAAAAAAAGAGAGAAATTTTTAGATAATTTTAGATATTTTTTTTCCACA
Source organism: Rhea americana (assembly GCF_003343005.1). Lineage (NCBI taxonomy): Eukaryota > Metazoa > Chordata > Aves > Rheiformes > Rheidae > Rhea > Rhea americana. Next base: position 1,794,815 of record NW_028185273.1, read on the forward strand.
AGTGCATGCCATGGATTTACTCGTACGTGAATGCTTTTATGTAAGATATTCTCAGGATTGGCAACTATGTACCCTTTTAAGAGATTACTTCAGGCCGGAATAAAATAAGTTGTATGGTATGACTATGCATGCAGGGATACTACTAACCGGCATATGTATATTGAAATGTATGTGATGGTCTGAATCCATTTTACAACTATGTCAAAATTTGGCCCTTGTTTGTAATATTTTACATTACTGAAGAGATGTAAATATTTTGAAGTACATTTATAGCGTCACATAAAGAAAGACATAAAATGAATGTTTGCAATGTTACAACTGCACATGGAATGGCATAGTCAAAATTCTCAATCTTATATGTTTTTTTCATAAAGGAAAAACTAAATTGCACTGGATAAAATCGCATAAGAAATTACAGTTGGGGCTATTTCTACCATCATGCTGTTCTAAAAGTACAAAATTTCTCATTTCTCTTGTAGTTATGTAAGTACATGCTTCTTGAATCTAGCTTTATTATAAGATCCTTCACTATGCTTAAATATGCTGATAGAAACTGTAAAAACATTGCAGGATTTCTTTTGCAAGAAACTAGCTGAAAACACTGAGTCACTATGCAATTTCAGATAAGGGCCATAGTCTATAAGGGCCATATATTATTCTGCAAATACAATGCCTGTAACTCCAAGCTAGGAGTAGTCTCCTGGTCTTCAGCAGGCATTCCTGAATTTAAACATCCATCCTTTTGCATGCAAAGTGGGAGCTATGTTTTACTGACTTACAACTCAGGAAGAGGAGAGACCTGCTATACTAATGCATAATAATTAAGCTTAACTGTGAGATACTAAACTACTGTTTGAAACAAGCTAACTATGTATTACTGAGAGACTGAAGTGAGCGAAAATAAAGGCTAGTATTTTCACACACTGCTGCTTAGATGTTCACAGTTTGAAACACAAATTCTGTCTGGCCAAACACTTCCTTTCTTGAACATTTATTAACTTAAAAAAAAATAATATGAATTACTAAAAGAAAGAAGTCATCTGTGACACTGGAGTCCGTGTTTCTAAACCAAAAACTACTCTGAGTCAAAGCATCAGCAGGAGTCTTAGAATGCTAGACAGAAATAAACTAGGTAATAAAATGCCATTATGTTCAGCAGTGCACAAATCTTCTGGATTGACAAGCCAGGACTATTCTGCTAGAACAAAGGCTGGTATTCCTTTAAGTCTGCCCCTTAAAATGAAAGCACCAAACATTCTCCAGAATTTTCAGAATAATTTCAAAGATTCTACATAGGTTGCTCTGGATTTACAGCTGCCAACCAACTAGAATGTGACTCAAAAATCAAATGTTAAAGTAAGTAGCTTTGACTTAGGCAATGGCCTCATGAAGCATTTTCCTCCTTCAACTTCTTGGTGAAATAATTCTCTTTTCCATATTTATCTTTTACTATTTCTGTTACTTATCTCCCAGGAGTCATGTGATCTGCTAAAGAAAATCTAAAAATCCTGTTTGTGCCAAGACTCTGTTTTATGCCTATATACCAGTGAAGAAATATGCCTGATGATAAAATAATTTAAATATACTTGGTAATTTCAAATCATTTTCTCAAAGTAAATTCTAGGACTCCACACAATATGTTATTTTAGTACTTAAAAGTGTAGATCCTGGTATTATCTATAGAGATTTTCCAACAAATAATAATTAGTCTTTTAAAACATGGAGTAGCATATTAGAAATTCAAAATACGCTTGGCATTCTTAGTATCTGTTTTACAATTCCACAGATTTTATTTGTGAGAAACGGAGTAGGACTACAGTTAAAAACAAAGAAAACAAAATTAGGGGAAATCCTATAGTATGAAGAAAGTCCTTTATGAAAAGTTGAAGATACAAAAGAAGACCAAGATGAAAAAAAATGTCCCAGATGAAAAAATAAGACATAAAATAAAAAAAAAATCAGAAAAAAAGCGTTGAATCAAACTGTTTCCTGCAATGCTGGAGTTCCTTGATGTAGTGCGATTACTAAATATAGTATTTTACTAATCTCAGCAGGGAGCTGGCTAACTGCATGCCCGTCAGATGTTTTTAATGGTCACCCCCTGTGGAACGAATCTAAGGAGCGCATGAAAAACACCCACATTTTAAAAAGACCCCTTGCTAGATCATTAAGGAAAGATAAAGGCCTGTACATTCATATGTGATATATAACACAATCATTGTGTCAAGAAAACATACGTTTGATTAGTACGCCTCAGGTTCATTAATCGCGGTGTCTGCTTCCCAGCAGTGGGCAAAGCCTCCATTGTAGCTACTGCTAAAGACACTGGGCAGCAAAAAGACTGACAGTTCAGCAGTAAATCCTGAGCTATGCTAACGTGCTCTTCGCTTACAGAGTTCGAATGCCAGTGGTATCACAGCCTTAAATCTCCACTAAAACACACAAACCAAGGTTTTTGACTCAGAAATAAACCATTGCTGTACCCTAAGTAGATGACAGTAAGCAGACTAAAGACACTGTCACAGGTCTGTGCACTAGTTATTTATATTCTTGATTATAATAAGGCAGATAGTTGCCATCTATAAAAACATGTAACGTATGAATAAGTCTGAAAAGGTTTATTTGATACAGTTCATAAAGGGAACATATAAAATATCTGTTAAATGCAAAGGAAGCTTATCTGAGCCAAAGATGCATGTACATAATTTGTTTTATGTTATTTATATAGCCTCTGAATTCAGATCTCTTGCTTTCAGTGATGCAGATGATCTGGAAAGTCTGGGCATGTGCTGCGCTCAGTGAAGTAAGGGACACCCACCTTTGTCCTTCCCCTGGAGCTAGTCACCACTGTGATGCCTGGCTCTAACTGAGAGAAAATCAGCTAATGCCACTGCTGCTGCAGTAGCAAGCAGCAGCACTGGGACACCAAGGTACCTACTGTTTATCTTCCATCTGTTAAACTTCTTAAGCTAAAGAAAACTGCTTGTCTGATCAGGGAACCTGAAATCACGAGATGGGGCATGGCTTTCTATTAAAATATATATATATACATTGAAAAGCACCATGCTACTCTGTTCACTTCTTGTATCCTGTAACCAAAACACACACGTACCTACAGACAGGGTAATTTTACTGCAGTGAGYTACTGAATACAATCTCCTGAGAAAGACTGAAACCAATGAGTAAGAAATACCTAAGAACAATAGGAAGCTGTAAGAAAAATAACAAACAAATTATTCATAAGTGAAAACACTGCAAAGTATTATAAAGTAATGCAATTTACACCTGACGTGGCTTTAGCAGAAACAACTTATCTGTTGTAATTAAATGCAACTATTCATATGACTAGTATATCTTCAGGGAGAGGAGTCAAAATTAGATTTCTATTTTACAATCAAAGTAAATACAGAAAAGACAACTGCATGCACAGAAATCCCTGCAATCTTCTGTTTTCATCATATGGCCTAAAAAAATGAGGGAGATGAGAGAGTTTGTGTTCAGTGAAGAAAGTATGCAGAGAAAGAGCTTGTTCTGGAGGAGCGAGCGCCTCAGTTATCACTGACAACTGCCTCATTTGAGAGAGGAATTTGGTCAGTGTGGAGAGAGAAAAGCATTTAAGTTTAAAATAGTATTTTAGCAACAGTATCAATGGGAGTATGTTTTCTTGTACATTCTTTCTCACTTAAGTGCAGAATTAAGGATGTGTTAACTATTCTCTGTTTAAAAACTGCAAGTGAAAGCCCCAAATGGAAAATATCACATTAATGAGCCCAGAAGAGCATCACTCTGAAACCWCAAACACAAAACCAGCTGCCTGAATTTGCTGAAAAATCTAGTGATTGTACAGACACTGCTTTTGTGCATTAACTTAGATATAGGACATCACACATAAAAAATCACAATTCTTTATAAAGTGTATAAACAATAAAAAATCATTCAATTTCTGAAAATATACTGCTTCTTTGTGCCCCAGTTCTGAATGAGACTGAATGAGATGAGAGCTAAAATAAAACCCTTGTTCTCTGAGAGCCTAGTCTCCTGGTGCAGCAGGGGAAGTAAACCATAACTCTGCCGTCTGCTTTCTTCTTAAGCTTTTCTTGTTGCATCTCTTTTTAAAAAAAAATTGCGTCAGAGCTGAGTTCCCTTATTACAACTAAAACTAAGCCACACTCTACTATGAATTCAGCATCACACTTTCACATTTTTGCTCACTGAAACTTCCAGTCATTCAAATTTTTGGCTTTCTTCCAAGTCAAGGTCTGCARCTAACTTATCAAGTCACGTTAGGATTTATTTTAAAAGATTCTGGCAGGGGGCGAGGCCTGGTGTGTTTAGTGCTGGCTACAATATTTTGAGAGATCTTGATGGCTTTTTAACTTCCTATAGATGTATAAAACTCCTAAATCCCAAAATTGGTTATGAAAACATAATTCACATTTTTTCATGGACCAAGTTATGTGCAGGGATATGTGGGAGGGTTTCAACCGCTATTTGCAAGATGCTGAAGACAAAAGCTAAACTGTTGCCCAGGTCGAATACCGACCACAGCAGCAATGTGACCACTGCATGGTCACGTGCAATGCCTTTTATCTTGCTTTTCTCCATTTACCTTCTTTCCTTCTAGAAACTGAAACAAAAAGATGCTCCTGGAATTTTCAACAGCCCTTGACACAGGGCTTTCCTCTGCCAAGAGACAGAGAGGGAACAATGGCCAGAAGAGAAAAAAACTAGTTTAGACAGATACCTGGCCAGAAGCCAGGCACTTGCAGACCACAGCCTTGTTTCAGAAAATTTACTGCCCATTGCAGCTAGACTTGTGTTTGTTTCTCTAATTCTACATGCACTTAAATTAATTTAGAAACATTTTTCCCGTAGCAAATACTACACTACATTCCGTGAATATGCCAGGTTTCCCCAACTTGCATTTCCTTCTTTAAAGAAACTGATAGAAGAATGATCCTTTTGGTTACCTTCTGCAGAATTGCTACCTCTATTTTGACTTCCTTTGAGGACAAAAATAGGCCTAGATGGCCTCCTGAAATAAATGGAAATTAATATAATCACTTCTTRTAGATCTACTCTGGTACTGTCCACCTCATTTCTGAAGTTCAGTCGATTAAAAAAACCCATAGGACAGAATGCAATGAAGTCCAGGTGCTTTGATTTTCACATGAAGTTCTCTCAACAATTCTTGCTATCAGCTTGTTCTGTTTTATCTCTCTMTATATATTCCACACTCCCAACATTTTTTTTTTTTGGCTAGTCAAGTATAATTTAGGCTTTGGCCTTGAAGCCATTACCTATGTTACATACCCATTTGATTTCAAGATGATTTTCAGTGTAGCAAGACACAAGATTCTGAGAGACAAGCAAGGACTTTCCATTAATAGGAGATAATATCTCCTGGCGTTGTGTAATTAGGTATCAACACACTTATCAATAAAATCCTGACTGATCTGCTGCTTAGAGAAAGCTTCCTTCTCTGTCAATCCGTGCTACTGCTATGACAAGAATAACAGTTGTCTTGAACAAATGTGGAAGTTTTGTGGAAAAATAATCTGCTACAGTAGAATAAGTTTTCTTCAGAGCACAAAAACAGTAGGTTCATATGGATAAAAGAATTTTCACTTCATGATTTCTGCCCAGTTGTATAGAAGAGAAGTAAAAATGTTAGTTAAATTTGGACAGCCTATAATAATTTGAACATCAGGCAACTGCTCAGTATTTGGTGAAACTGCCAATTTCATATTAACAAAAAAAAAAAACACCCCAAACATTACTCTGTTGGTAATGGACAAATATTGCCATTGAGATTATTTTATTGGCCATTAAGTATGGCATAGTATGAACACGCAGGAAGATAYCCTTTCTGTAAAAGAACAGATTTCAACACTTTCAGTCATGACAGAGCACAACATCATTCCACACGTTGTTTTGCAGAAACTCATCTACCCAACGAGCAAATACACAGCTCATAAACTTGACTAAGATCCAAGGTACTGGGAATGGAACCAAAACTCGACTGCAGTGTGTTCTGTGGAAGAAGATAGTTGTAACACATGACAATGCAGTCACTCTATARCTTCTCCAAGGTGTTTCACGAATACTTATATATATATATATGTATATAAACGTCACTAATTCCCACTGACCTTCTATCCACTGTTCAGTGTTAACATTAAAGTAAATCACCTGATCAAAGCTCCTTCTGGGACCTAAATGAATTCTACTATTTTAGAACAATCTCACAAATATTTGCAGTCTGGTCAATCCTGCTTGTTAAGCAGTCTCCAATGGCTTCAGTAAGAGACCAGATGCTCTGTTACATACAGAATTATAGCTTTTTTTGACCTGCACTGTGGCTAAAGTAAAATTTGCTTTAACAGCCTTATTTCAAAACTATTCTCTTAACAGAGTTGCTTTACAAACTTTTTCATTTTTTAATATCACAATTTGTCCTTATTTTGGGAAATATGACCTTCTTCACAGAAACATTTGTTTAAAAATCCTTTACTGAAAGTGCATTAATCCATTTTACATTAAAGATGCCAGAAAGACCGATGCTATAATTTCAAAAGCTTCCTCTAACTGTCTATGTTTTTTTCATTTGAACTAGGGATAAGACTTTTGCACTCCCCGTTATTAGAACATTTGTTGGGATTCCAATCCCAAGCTGAGAATGGCTGCAAATGTTTCTGCAGCTAAAAGGTCCAAGGACAGAACAGTACCATACCTAAAAACATTCTAGTTTTTAGGACTTGCTATGCTTTCCATGATCGGCTTTAGCTGGAGACTTGCCAAAAAACATCTTTGAATTCATTCACCTCTAGGAAACTTTGAAAATACACTTTCCCTGACAGCTAATGATATAATTAAAATTATATTCAATCTATAGGTTCACCATACTGAACCTCTCCCCCAAAATACAGTAAAATTTTAGTTATTTTCTCAAAAGTGATTCTGGAGAATCTCTGAGGAAAAATCACGCCAGCTATTCAAGATTCAAAGGAGAGAGTTTGGGAAGTTTTTCAGTTTAATACAACTCAGCTCCATTTCACTCTTGAATAAATAACCAGCTGAATACAATCACCACAAAATGATTAAACTTCTAACTATAACTTGTGCAAGGTAGGATTAGTAAATAACCACTGCAGAACAGTGGAGGTGAATGGCACAGTGGGACATCACTTTACCCACAGCAGTGAGTCAAGAGAAAAGGTGAAAGAAGCAAAGAGAAGTAGCTGCTTTCTATCTTGAGCGAGAAATGGAAATGAAAACAACAAAAAAAAAGAAGGAGGCCTATTGTAAAAGTGGAAACAGTACATTTGGGATGGGAAGGCAGGTACTCTACGTTCCATCAGAAACACAGAGACAGCAAACGTCCACTGATTTCCTGGGAAACCACGAAAGCCTCACTTAAATGTGCTGCTTCAAAGCTCTACATTGTGAGCTTTTACCTTCATCATAACATTCTTATTCACCTCTTTTCCTTATTGCTACTGTCTACTCAGCARGAGGATTCTGTTGACAATGCAGTAAAATACTGAACATTTTTAGTGTGCTTTCACCCTATCTTCATTCACTAGAACACTCAAAAAACATTAGCACTTCTTTTTCTTGAAGCTATTTGATTCTGGGGTCGATGGAGAACGTTCAGGGTTTCTTTCTGCTTGTTTTTGTCCCTAATCCCGCAACCAATACCACTAAATTCTTGCAATTTTCAAAGCTAATTCAGAGATTCTTGTTCTTCAAGAGTTTAAAAGGCTGGCTAACATCTTGCTGTGGTCTTCTCCTCCTTATTTTAACATGGTTGTTTTTATGAATGTGACAGGTTTATGGGAAATTTCAAAGGACAATCCTGTTGCCCATATATTTATATCTTTGCATCTATGTGCAAAGACTGATGAAACTTCAATGGGGGGAAAAAAAAAAACTGCTTGCCACGGGAAGGGAAAATGTTTTACCAAAAAAAGGATAAGGTGTTGCTTTTACTGAGGTAAAAAGCAGCTTCAGAGCTGAGAAAGGAGGAGGGAAATAGCTAATGTTAACACTCCCAGGGAGCTCTGCCAAACTCAATATGCAAATTTCACTGGGTCATTTAACTAATAAGAACTCATGAAAGGGAAGCTGCTTCCATCCACTGAAGTGCAATGAATTTTAATTTAACCAAGTAAGCAATTTTTCTTAATTATGGCCTGCTTTTGAAAAGAACTTTTGAATTGAAATTGTTATTTCATCCATGAGTTGTCATACTTGGAAATAAAATGCTAGTGATGGAAGTTAAAGGTACCTGCATCAAGTTTTAAAGAGTTTTATTTATATATATATATTTATATATATATATATATATATGAATATACACACACACACACGTATATATAAAAGGAGTGAATACAATTTATATCCCAATTATTTTCTTCTGGCTTAATTCTGAATCCTTTGCTTATTCCTTTGATATTAGAAATTCTCACTGAACTCAGATCTTACTGTTATGCTCACCTCTAAGAGATTTGCTTGAACAAGGATTTCAGGCCTAAATTTTTCCAAACTGAAAATACCAGAGACAGTTTAACATTCTTTAACACTGTTAACAGGTGCTAACAGTGMGCTTAATGCTGGACAAACACAAAAAGACTGGGATAAAAGCAAGGTTCTGATCCATAATCCTGTGTAAATTTAGTGTGGATGGTGGAGAAGGTGGCAGTCCTCTACCTTAGGAGCCAAATGACAATTCTGTGGTACTAAACTCCTCAGCAGCTTCAGCTATGTCTAAAGAGGCACCATGAATTGGAGCCTCACTCACTACAGCTCACAGCCCAGCATAAACTAGACCTGATGGCTTTCAAATACCACGCTAAGTCTGAGCTTCCAGGGGCTAATAAAAAGACAGACTGGCACCTTTTGCTCTCCCTGCCAGAGTGCCTACAGCCTTCAACAGAAGAGCAGAGTAGACAACAAGGAAAGTAACATTTTAATCACACTGGAAGGGCAACTTGGAATTTGTGAGAAAGTCTCAAGAGACTTAAGCATGTCTGTGACAGGCAGCACAGCGTAGGACAGAAATCTCCAATGCATTAATAAYCTCCAGCAACATGTTCACAGGGTGGCACAAGAGGGAACACAGCTTCAACATGCAAAACACTCTGCTGAATGCCCCACGTTATGGTTTAACTGGAAGTCAGGTACCTAATTTATGTAGCTTTTGTGAAAATCCCAGGAAGCATCTACCTGGATTTTTAGATATTTTTACAACTTCAAAAAACTTGCCATTGGCATCCATAGTGCCTATGTTGTTTTTTAAAATGGTATTCAGGTGCTTTTTAAATTTTGATCTGTGGGTCCTGCTCCATGGAATTTGCAATTACATATAGATTACACAAAAACTATGGATATTTACTTGAAATTCACTGAGATTACAATTTACCTGAAACTCAAGAACATATCTCAGTGATAAGATGCAAGCACTCCAAGACTGATTTCCAAATCCAAGCTTCAACAAAGCAGGATTCTTGGTGTTGCTTAAAGTCACTGTAGGGAAAGGTTTGGCCTCAATGTCAGCCCTGAATACAGGTGCAGAGAYTTGGTTTAGGCCCATCGCTCAGTACAGTTCAAAACCACAAGCTGAAATGTATGGGCTAGTAATCCTGAGTGTAGAGTGTCCAGCAGGACTTCTCAAGTATGTACAATCACTCAGAAATGTAAGTCTTCACTGCTTGTTGGGAAAATGAGAAACATTTGGAAATGCCCAACATAAAACATTCAAATCAATCAACTAAACAGATGTGGGGAAAAAAAAAACAGATAAATTGTGTAATCACTGCAATCAATGGGATGCATCAARTAGAAACTGCATCCTGTGTGAGCTTTTATTATGTAGCCACTACAGAGAAAAAGTTAAAGATATCTAAGTCCTGCCAATACAGCAAGCCAAATGTAATACTAACACCACTGTGACCCATTAGGACTCCATCCATGCACAGTGACTTTGGTCTCTCAGCAATAGCCTCTTAAATTTTACAGTCTTTACTTCATGGAAACTCCCAGGGGAATTTCCTACTGGACTATAACTACCTGCAACTTGTGTTTTGCTTCAGTAAAGACTGGAGGCTCAAATTATTCATGTGTAAACAGTTTCTCTAAATGCTTCAGTTTAAACAAACTCTATGAATAATTTACTGCACTTAAATTGTCAGCAAATGTAACTATAACTTTCCTAATCTAGTTACAAAACAATGACTAAAATACCACAGTCACTTAAAAACAACAATTTTAACCAAAGCTGAATCTTCCTTTAAACAATCTCTGGGAAAGTCTGCAAAATAATTAACTGGTAGATTGTATCCATAAATATGAAGCAAGCACTAAAAATGCTTTATTCAGACTTTGTAAAGGCTTGCTTGTGAAGTATTTTGGTTTAATTATCACTGGTAATTTGAAGCCTGAGCCTTGAAAGCATCCAAGCAAAACACCTGTTTTTTCAGTGACACTGAACTGCTGCTTATCAATTACAAACGCCTTTAGAATAATAAGCCATAAGACGTAGAATGTATTTTTTTCTTTTTAGTATTTTTCCATACATTGGTCCCAATAACTCTTAATATTAAGGGCTTACAACAGAACATGACTGAGATCATATACAAACGGTTCAGAAGAATTTAAATTAAATAGTCACATTTTTGACATGTCCTCTGCAGCTAAAGAAGTTCAAAGAAACATTCAAATAAGCAAATAACATTTTTTTACATTTACAAATGAAACAGCATATGCGTATTTATTGATTTTTTAAAAAATTCAAAAATACATTGTAACAGAACAGAATGTATACGTTCTTCAATGAAAGACAAAACTATGGTTATCATCCGGACCAGAATACAAATACATGCTAACAATTTAAAAATCATTTTGGGTCAACATGAAACAAACTACCTGTTTGTAAATGCAGTAGTTTTCTACTTAGTAAATATGCCTGAGAGAATTAACCTGTAAAGAAATAGGCTTTCAAACTCTTAAACACAAAGAGCTTTCTACACTGAAATGGTGAAGAGACCTGTGATATGCACCTGACAGGCCACTAAGCCATTTCCCACAGAGATTCTGTTCACTGCTCCACCTCAGCTCAGCAATCCAGCAGTGGCAGAGTTTCACATCAATACCAGACTTATTCAAGTGAGGTGTTAAAAAGCATGCTAATATGATGTAAAACCATCAGTCAAATACAGAGAGGATATATGTTAATAATAGAAATTCTCTATCAAACTTGTTGTATTGTATCAGGGCCAAGTAAAAAGTAGTAGTCTAGTTTATGAGTGAAACGGATTATATTTTTGGCTCGAGGTAAGACCCTTTAAAAACAATTTCTACATAAGCATCTAGAATCAAAGCATGAAAAAAACAGGACAAACACAACTAAGCATTTTACAGTAACCACATACTGTAGGCAAGTAGGAATCAAAACAATAACATAAACTGTGCATTGATTCTATGAAAATAAAGTGTTACTAGTAGACACAAGCAATCTGACAAGATGTGAAAGCAAGCAGTGAAAACTTCACGGATTGAATTTCTTTTCATCAGAATTCATCTGTTTCTAGTGTAGGCAGATAACAAATGAAACTTAGAGAAACGGAATTCCTATTAGCAGCTTAACTCTTCTGYGATAAGGTTTACACTCTTACTGTTTCTTGTATTAAGAGAAATACAAACTAATGAATTGAAAACGATGTATTTTAGAAATGAAGACTGAAAGAAATCTGAAAGTAYATTTTAGAGAGAAATAACATTGGGCTAGATCCACAACTGGTGATATCTGACTTACTTATCTGTAATTGAACTACGCTGCTTATGCCAACAAAATACCTGGCACTATTTCTCAAATTTTAGCAGCCTCTTTTATATCACTTCCAACAAACTGCATACTTTGTAAGTTACATGGGCTTTGATGAAAAAAGTCATTACCAGGCATGCAAAAATTCTAACAGAGACCTCCCATTTCCATAATTTGGTTACATGATCAAATTACATATGCTAAAACATATGAAGCCAAGTTTTCATATGAAACAAATTCACAACTTTGGAAAGGAAGAAAAAGACTCTAAGACAGGAAAAAGAATATTTCTACACAGCTGGTCCTGTTCTCCAGTGGTGCAACACAATACAACGAGCATATATACTCATACATATATACGCTCATGTAATTATGCATGTGATTTTCTAAAGGTGATCAGGAAGAAGCTTCCTTTTCCCATCTTCTAGACTGCAGAAATGATTGAACGTATTACAGAGGCTTTCACTGTCATATGAAATGTATGGTTTYGCCAGTGCTAAATATAGGTTATCAGTGATGATGGACTAATATGCTGATTCAGCTTGGTACATCTTACATTCGCTAGGATTGAGTGTGATATTGAGAACATTCTACATTGCTCTAACACCAAGAGTGCTCTCAGGTCACACCTTCTGACAACAACTTTGTTCTACCGGTTACAACCGGCAGGTGCAGGATGGGAACTTGAATAACAGTTTTAACAACCTGACCCAGAAGATGATGAACACTAAGTTATTGCATCAGCATTGTCTGGATCAGACTGTAGGAGAGAAACCAACATCAGAGCAGTATGTAAAGCTTCTAATGCCAAGAGGTGAAGACACTCAAAGAAGTGCAAATAAAAAGCATCRTTTAAGCCTGTAACTACTTAAGGAAAATAAACAAAGGAGAGAAAGATGACYTGTAGTAAAGTGAATGGAAGGAAGGAACAAAAAAGAGAAGGAGGGACATGTATATTGGGGCAGGGTTATATCCCCTGAACCCCGAAACTGCCTTGGACACCAGCTAATTTTACAAGATAAGTTACATGCACGCCCACATTCAAGAGGGCAAGATTGAAACCTTGATGGCAATGCTATGATTCTGGCTGAAGAGCTTCATTTTCCCCTTCCCATACCTGAAAGCCTTGAATCCTTGCCAAATACTCCAGCTGTTTTGAAGGCTGCACTGCAGAACAGGGGGAAGCAGGAGATATTCCTTTTAGACCTATGGCTTCAGCAGTTGGGGATGTTCCATTCATGAGAAGTTCCCTGGCAATTGTAGCTGTGCTATTTGTTGTAGGAGATATGCTGAAGAAAGAGCTAGAAGTCTGGCTCATTTCTTTGGAGGACAAATAGCTTACAGTGGTACCAGGGGCTGCTTTGTTGCGGCTTGCTTCCATCTCTTGGTAAACATCAGGGGAGAGATGGAGGATTCCCTTTGGTGCTGAAAATAAAAGCAAAGACCATCCTCATTACCCTAGCATGAGTTTAACAGTTAGACAATTCTCGTTAAAATACTTTTTATCTGAAAAATACAAGTATTTTAAATCAAAGTTTCTTCATTCTTTATAGAAACTGTAAATCAAATTGCATAATCTGTTTAAGCAATAAAGCAGRTTTGAAACGCCCCTCTACTTCCTCTTTCCCACTCTTCCCAAGCTATAAACCTGGACTTTAAAACTGTGGTATGCATGGAGTACACAATACAAACAATTAAGGTCTGTAGATCTATAAACCATAAGGAACTGTTGTTATTTCCAATTAGTAGCACAATATTTAACTACAATCTTCTGCCTCCTACCTGATACAACAATTYAGGCTGTTGTTTGACAAATAATTTAAACTAGCCTATGTCAGCACTATCACCATAAGAAGTAGTTCTTTTCTCTCCCACCTACAGCTGTTGTTTATACTCCCCAGCTGCTCTGTTTCTTGTGCCAGCACAGGCACCTGCAGGACCATGCAGAGACACTTATGAGAACRAGCAGTTGGGAGGCAGGAGGAGGGCAGGACTGCTTCTTGCAGTAGCAATACTGCCATTTGCTAGCTTAAAATGTTTTCTGAATTCAACAGCAGTCTGTGCTTAAAAATTCTTAAACTGTCCTGCAGTCATATCATTACTGTACTGGTGATTCTTATTTGACTGTCTGTTTTCCAATGAAGAGTTTTTTTTGTATTTGACTATATACATGGCATTCTACAGCTTGCAAATAGCTACTTGCTTTGGACAACATAAACACTTTCTTCGTTCATGACTAACATCAAAAGGAGCTACAGAAATATCAAAAAAATCTGAATTTATTCACATGAATTGCAGAAAACTTAATACTTCTACTAATATGTTAGGAATAATTTGTCTGCATTTCAAAATTTTAAATATATTTTTAGAGAATATCTTGACTCTCAACTCACTTGTACACAGGGATACATACTTAAGCAGCTTTGCTGATGTTCTTGTGTGCAGAACTGAAACTGAATTTTGTTAGTTTTCCTATAAAATGAAGTATTTGTTTGAAACCTGAGTACCCATTTTGCTAATAAAAGAGGAAAACCACTTTCTTATGACTAATAAATCGAAAAGTAATCTTGAAAATGTTTAATATCATATTAATAGCTCATTTTAATCTTTCAGTATGTACCTGAAAATAACATTTGTGGACCTGAGCTATATGGCATTTCATTTTAGGAATGATAAACCTGTTTGCTAATTGATTTAACTATTCCACAAGAAATTGCCTAGTTCAATGCTTAATTCATTGCAGTGCATATTCAAGTCATTTCATAATGTAGAATAAATCCAAAGAAGAGAATTAATCTCTAGTTTCCTATAAAGGATTCATCTAATCCCAGTAATACAAGTAATATTTTTAAACAAAATGTCTTCTGCAAACTCAAAAATATTACTAGTAATTAGTATCTTCATCTTCAACCACACAGCAAAAAATCGAACTTCCACACTGCTGACCCAGCAAACTGCTTACAAGTGAATCTCTTAATCGATTTACTCACACATTTAGTTTTTAATTTAATACTGGTTTCAGAGAGAACATCAGCTTATGCCATTCCAAAAGGCCCAACAAAATTTCATAAACTATCTGGTTACACTGTTAGGCATGAATAAAGAGTGCTGCTATTAATTTTACATTAGAGTATTAAAAACTAGGGGGCAAAGCTTGATGTTGTCATCTATATTAAGCTAAGTAATTCCACTGATGCTAACAGAACTTGAATGAGTTAAGTACACAAGGACAAGGCCCCAAATTTWGACCTTGCTTKTTCTGCACAGTGCAAAGGAGTGTAACGGGTAACATCTGAGTCACAAGAGCACTAAATTTCTTTGCTGCTGGAGGAAAACAAAGCCAAAGACTGCTCTGGAGCTTACAGACAGCAAACCACATGGTGCTTCATACCATTGCTTTAGAGAGAAAGTGTAGTATCTACAGTTACATCTACAATAAGCAAATTTATAAATATAGGCAGAAACAGATGTATTTATTGCTCAACTGAGTAATCAACTCTACCCTTCCTATGTGGGGCTACTGAGTCTGGTCAGATCCTGACTTCCAGCCCAAGGGCACTTCATCCACACTGACAGCTAACTCCAAGAGGAGAGAGACTCCTGCATTGAACTCTCCAGAGCTAGGCACAAATTCAGGATGGAGGATGAAGTCCCTAGAACTTCTTCTTCCCCTAGAATTCCCTAGAATTTTTGTCCCATGAGGGACAAGTTGTCCCATGTGTCCCATAGAATGATTATGTACCTTTTTCTGAGGCTACAATCTCTGCGGTYCATCATTTATCATTTTTTTATAGTCTTGTATATGAGATATCAGGAATGAAAATCAAAATAGATATTACAGATATTGGCTCTTACAGTTCGGTTACAAAAACAAACAGTAACAACAATACTGAATGACAGGTGTTCAGTACCTCCTAACCTCTTAAGATCTCGCCTATTGTAAATCTGACTCGAGAAAGAAAAATGAACATTTAAACAGAAGGAGGTAAAACAACGTACTTTAGAAATAGCATATTACCTCCTCAAAAATATCAACATTAGGAAAAAAATAGCACAATGTTAACTTAAAAAAAAAAAGAAAGTTTAAAATCAAATCCAGTACTGCAGATGTCTGTTTCATTGATGTAATATTACTTAAAACAAACATTTTACATGCTTTCTCAGCCATTTCACTGTTTTTACATGATCCACCCAAATATCTAACTGCTGTCTGGAACAATAGTTTGGAACACTTCCAGATTACCAAGCTTTCTAAATGTTAAAATAACTAATATGCAGCATATGATGAATAAAAAGTTATTAAGCATAGTATAGCAAATGTTCCTAAAGTGCTGATTTTACTCTAATGGTGATGTTAAATTAATAATAATAATAGTACCTTTATACTTATGTAACACCTTTCAACCAAAGACTTCAAAGTGCTTTATAAGCAATAATGAATTTAAATCATAATTTGGATCTGAGAGGCAGGTATTATATTACCATTACTGATTATCTCCGGAAACCAAGTAATGTAATATTCCAGACATTATATTAATATAGTTGCAAGCTATTAACATTTTATATTTAGTGCCTATGTTTCATGACGCTACTTAGAAATCTGCTTTAAAAAGGTAGTGAAACTTGGTCTCTTTCAAAACTTCTATCTGGCTCTTATTTATTTTAACTCTTTACCATTTTAAAAATATTGAGGATTATTTTAGTATCATCCCTCTTTCTTGACTATTACAACTCTATTGAATTCTAAAAGTGTGTATACATAACAACTTAGTTACTGTGGTAATGATGTTACCACAAGATGAGAGGTATGACATCAAGAGAAGAATAGCTATAGGAACAAAAGAACTCTTCAGAAATTATCATAATTCATCTTTGAACAAGAACTTTAATAAAAAMCATGGGAACAGAAGTACTATGCTCTTAACAGTTCTCTACACTGCATGAGAATATTATTCACTACATGAATGATACATAGTTTTGTTAGTCAATTATCTGAAAAAAATAATTTTTACATTATGTGGGCTAAACATAAATTTATCCCATACTATCTTCAACATACTCCAAAGGTAACATCATAGCTGTTAGGACAGTCACAAGAACTACAATACGACCATTTACACCAATAACATTGCACCTTCTGCTGGACATAACTTAGAGGTACATTCATCAAACATGCTAAAATAATTTCCATACATATTATTTAAAGCTGTGGGTAAACATGTTACAAAAATATGCAGGCCAGCTATGCAATATAATCACCAAAATTTAAAAACATGTCTTACTCATTCTTGGCAGTATTGTTTGTAGCCTGTAAAATCTGCTATGGTCTCTGAAAATCCCAAACCAAACTGAAGACTTCTCTAACTTAAGAAGAAATTTTTTGATCTTCCATTGTCTACTTCTCCTGTCACATGCTAGACAACTGCAAAATAGTTTAGATTCTATGGCAAATGTTTGATTAAAGTATCAAAAGGCCTCAGCATCCTTCACAACCTTTCCCCTTGCAGCATAATCTCTGTGCTTTGATTCCACTTCTTTTCACAGTGGCATTAGTAGAAGAAGGTTTCAAAAGATCTTTTTGAGTGCTGTTGTTTTTATCCTTTTTTTTTTTTTTTTTTTTTTTTTTAATACAAGGTCCTGCTACATAGGAGAGCAAGGGACCTTTCTACAGAAGGGTTCCTGCCATCTAGATCTCTACTCCACCTGGAGCTCACGGAAAACAACACTTACCCATTCGAGGAACTTTGTGCGTGGGGGCTGTGGGGTGGGGAGGGAGAACTACTGAAAATATCACCAAATGTGTCTTCGTGTAAAAAGACTCCTCATAAACCGATTCTTTTGCTACAGTGACAGTGGAAAGTTACCCTATAGCAGTGGATTATAAAGTTCAGAAATTTTCAGAGTGATGATAGCATTGCTTGCAGACTCAGATACTTAAATCTCTACATGGGTAACATGTGTATCCCACTTTCACATTTTTATTTCTGTCAGGAAGATGAGAAAACAGGAAAGTTTGGGATTTTGATTTTATCATTCAACTCCAAAAGACAATCTACAGGACCAGGTTTATATTTTAATCCACATACCTACCAGACCTAATTTTCTCTTTCCTAYTTGATCAGCACCATAAGGATGCTCTCCCTCTGCCTTCACTCAGTGACTTTTCCTGTTTCAAGGACTTGTCTAAACTTGGTCTAAACCACAACTGTGTTCTTTCCTAGAGGACCATAACTTGCTCCTTGGGCTCCCATCTGACCAAGAGGAAAGCTATACTTGGTGTGTCAGAAGTGGTGTAAGTTAATGTATGAATTGCACTGATACCCCCAATGAGTATGTACTCTTTTCTGCACTACAACCACTGGTGTGGGTCACCAATATAAGGGAACACTTTTGTGTCTTCTGTAGCTAYGCAAAGCGGACGATGATATAATCCTGTACACAACATGCTCATAAATTAACACTTCAGTATTTTAAATAACACAGTAATGGATGTAAGAATGTGGTTTATATAGAGACATAAGTAGTACCCAGTCACAGGATGAGAGGCAATAAGCACAAACTGAAACATTGGAAATTCCACTTGAACATAAGAAAATACTTCTTTACTATGAGGATGGTTGAACACTGGAACAGGTTGCCCAGAGAGGTTGTGGTGTCTCCAGCCYTGGAGATATTCAAAAGCCGACTGAACACGGTCCTAAGCAACCTGCTCCAGGTGACCCTGCTTGAGCAGCAGAGTTGGACCAGATGATCTCCAGAGGTCTCTTCCTATACCAACTCTTCTATGATTCTGTGATAATCAGTATTTTCGGAACTGAATACAAAACTCAGTAAATAAGCCTCAAAAAAGCTTACTTTCTAATTTTGCTACCTGCATTCAACTTGAGTAATGCCTTCCTATATTGTTCTGCTGAAACTACGTGGCAAAGTTTTATAGTAAGGTATTAAATAGCAAGATCAAAATCCAGCCTGGACTTCACTATAATGTAAGTTAAAATGGACAACATTTTCAGAGGACTTTCAAATGGATGACTCCTCCATAGAACTGGCAGATTCTCAACATATCTTAGAATATGGCCTGTTATAAAACTCCAGACAGCAAAAAAGAAGAGAATTTATAAAAATAAACATTTCATATCAAGACTGAATAATGTAAATAATACTATAAAAAGAAATTGTTGCAATTTGATCCTACAAATTGCAAAATCTTATTTATATACTAGAATATTTTCAAAAAAAATTTATTACGTCACTAGGAATCTCAGAAAACAGCAGTCAAACAATTGAATAGGTAAATAGCGTGACTTATTTTCTCAGTAATAGTCTATGCACAATCTTGGCTAGAAATGCCATGATACAAACATTTTGTACTTAACACAGCTATCTGTGGTATTTCTAAGTCACCAGCTACTCCAATATTCAGACATCAAAAAATGTTTCGTCATTACAGAATGTCCTTCAATCAAATGATCTTCTCTACATGACCTTAAACAAATTGATGTTATATAAAACCATTCATTAAAATACTAGYTTATTTAACCTTAAAATAACCATGACATTGAAGTAAAGACTATTTATTTCTTCATGAAATCAGGTCTCGGTAATCTTAATTTTACTAAAATGTTTTCTGTTCATCCAAAAATAAAACTGTACTATCACAGAAGAGTTAAAATTTTATTCTATGCATTTTCTGTAAGATTTGGTGTTTAACCTATGTGAGAAAATTGTTTGGAAGTATCCAAAAGCTTTACTCCTCTACTTGGGAACATCATACTTTGGTAAAAATAAGACTTAGTAGTTGTAACTGGGAATTTCCACAGGAAATCCTTTGAAATGTTGTTATAGACAAAAACACCTACACTGTTATTTTTACATGATAATTTCTGCATTGGAAGATTCATACAATAGTTCAGTGTACCCGCAAAACCTAAGATTAAGATGAAGCAGGCTCTGAAAAGAACCAATAAAAATGCAAAAGAAAGGACGGTATTCTTATCAGCAGAGAGAATCAGCAAATTTTGGAGTAGGAGCAAATCAAGCTAGTGGGTTGACAGATCAAGGTGCTTGTAAAAGCAGCCAGAAAGTGATTTTTGAGAGGGTAAAGCAATTAGGAGAGTGCCTAAGTGCAACTGGAGAGTGACCTGTGCAGGCAAGACCATTCATTAACAGCTTAAGAGGAGAATGAGAATTGTGACGATGAAAACAAAGGCATGACCTACACACAGAAGAGATGAAAGAATAAGCCAGCCTAATAGACGAGGATAGAGAGGTTGCTGAAGCTAAGAAGGTCAAGGGGGACATCAACAAGCACAGCATAGGTATGAGTGAAGATGAAATCAGAGGAGGAAAGAGAAGTGGGGGAGTGGAAGTCATAGCGGTAAGATGTCTGATGTAAGGAAAGAGGATAGAGGCGAGAATGGAGAATTAATTCTTGGTTCTGACAGCAATAAGGCCTCAGTTCAAGTGATTCAGTTCTTCAAGGAAATTATTATCTTAACCTAATGGAGATGCATCTGATGGGTTCTAGGTGAGAAGAGAGTGATGGGGAGAAAGCAACTGGGAAAAGGAAAAAAAAGATTTCAGTAAAGTGAAAGTATTTAGGATATAGTATTAAGGTTAACTGTGGGATATTGCTCAGTTTGCCCAGATTGAGACATAAATCTAAATGCAGATCATTTTCAGAATTACATTCTTAACTCTGAATTTGAAATTTAACATCAAAAAGAGCTCTGCCTTGCTATGTAATATGCAGACTGTTTTCAATGGAATAAAGCCTAGTAACTTTGAACAAGTACAATTCATGTAATAATTTCAGATTGAAAAAAGCAGAAGATGAATTTTTCTGAAATTTCCCCTACCTCCAGAGAGGACTATCTACTGTCATAGTGGCTGTTCCCTCTTTATTACATGAAAAGCTTAATGGTAAAGCAGTCTCCTAGAAAACTGAAGGTCTGGATTCAATTCCTTCTCAGCCTGAAGGCAATCAAACCACAACCCTCATAGCCCAAGGGTATGTTTCTTACACATGCATAATCCATATTACCCAAGAGCCACCCAACAGGTTCCTTGGAACACCCAGGAGAGAGACAAAATTGGAAAAATCTCTCCAATTTCTAAATCTGATTCTCCTGGGTCTTCAGTTATAAAGAAAAGATGATTATCTCAGCTCCTTTGTAGAAGATGGGATGAATCTCTCAAAATCAGCACATAAACTCAGAAGCTACAGAGGTAAGATGTTACTTAAGTATAACCAAATTCTTTATGAGACTCTAATCAAGGTGGTGATACAGAGTGCACATACACAGTGCAAACTAGTGGCTTAGCTGGTGAAATTGCTCTCTGAAACATGCAATAATGGTATAATGCTAACCCGGCAGTAGGTTTGTTTTAAAAAAAAGCAGACTGAAGGCTACTATTCTGCCTGTGCTATGTCAAATAAAGTAGTGTTGCCAACCCTACTTACTGTAGTTTCTATTTATAATGACAAATAATTCAATAAAACTACCAACATATCAATCTTAATTCCTAGCAATAGCATATTGTAATTGACAGTTCAGTATGTTTGGAAGCAATTCAAAAGTGAAGTCCAACAAAGCAGTAATTAGTGAGTAAAAATGGATACAATCCACAGCAAATCACCTTTGAAATACCACTAAGAGAAATACTTCAGTAAAATATAACACAGATTCATTACAACTCAAAATGTCTGAAATACAAAACAAAAACTTTACCCCCAAAACTGTGAGCTGTTCATGCAAATATACATTAAATCAGCTACTGAAGGGCTTCATCAAAGTTTCCAGTTGAAAAATAAACACATAGAGGACTATAAAAAAATTCATGAAACTATTCAGTATCAGAAGTATAGAGTTCGTAAGAATTTTGTTTCCTCCAAAGTGAAGACTTATTAATATGCAAAATTTCATGAAAATACAATTTATTTTGCATTTATTTTTCTCCTCCCAAAACTGGTGAATATTCATCTAGATAATAATTTGAATGTAACCATACAGTTAGGGCTTACAATAACACAATGTACTTCTATATTTTTTATACTTCTTTTATCCCCACTCTATATTTCTTATTGTTTAGGAATATGTAAAAAAAATAAATAAATAAAATACTTATTAGTTATGGACAAATGCTGAAATTTCTGAATCACAGATTAACAAGACTCTTCTCTCTTCTGAGTATCTATTTACTTTATTTTCATCGCTTGTTTTCTCCTGAGAACAATTGAATGAGATCAAGTAACTTTGTTCCTTAGGAGATCATCTGCTCCTGCTGCTCATTTACCGTCTGAAATCATAATCATCTGCCGGTGACAATCTAATCATCTTCACAGTAACTAATTGTGAGTCACCCCTAAACGCTTATGATTTCAGGTGGTGAACAAACAGCAGGAGCAGATGTGCTCTGAAGAACAAAGATTGTAAAGTCATGCAGAATCCCAAGTAATAAAATGTTAGGCAAGAAAAACAAAGAGGCTGTCTTTACAGAGAGGTAGGATCGTTCTGAATGTTACGTTTCAGCTTCAGTTTTGCAGTATTTGTTTGGTGGCTCCCCAAAACTGGTAGAAACAGATACAGGAAAACTATTCTATGGAAAATTAAGGGTGAGGGAACAGATGAAAGCAGTTGGGGTCATTTTCTTCTCCTGAGTAATATATATATATATATAAACACACATATATAAAATCACCCAGTTACTTTTTTCTTTTAATTTTGTACATTTTTGTCCCTCATTTTAAACACTCTATGCCTCCTCTAGGAGGCATACTGAATAGTAGGACACATACTGAATAATGTTTATGATAACCCCTACTGAGAAATATCAAGCCAAAACATGAATATGCTCCATAGAGAATACAATTTGTATTAGGATTTCTCTTTGTTTTACATTTTGCTTTTGTTGATACCTGATTAAGTCAAATACTGATCTGACCTGATTAAGTCAATACAGATGAGCATTTTGTTGACAGTAAGCATTTCCTATATGGGCTGGAAATATTTGTGATCTGCCCACAGCTTCTTCAAAATCTCTTGCAGAAGCATCAAGGAAGAACATATTCAACACTTTTGATATTTCGCATGTGAAAAACTTCTAAGATATCTAATACCAAGAAGCAAATAGTTTCTTGTTGCAAGTCATCTTTAAGATTGTGAAATGAAGAGAAAAGGTAAAGAAGTGAATCTGTGGGAAGAAGCTTTGCTCCAAGGATAGCTAGGAAAGTGCTTGATAGAGAGGAACAGAAGTTAGTTTTCAAGGACATTTAATAGGGAAAWCTAAAAATGTAATGAGTATGTTAAAGGATACAGAATGAAGGGTATTTCTCAGTAAAAATATAAACTACATAATACGGAAATAAAGGAATCTGTTCTTCAACTGTGCTAAAATATACAATCTTTTATTTTACTAAAATATACAAGTTCACTTTACTATTCCAGTTTTACTCCACACAGTTTCAGATGAAAACACAGAACGTTATGCACACAAAGAAAGAGTATCTGCTTGCAAAAGGAAATTGATATATAGTATGTTGTCCTAACTAGACACAATTGTTTTACTGTAATAAAATTACTGGAAATCTGAACCAACAGTATATGTAAAACAGTAGATGTAGCAATCTCAGAGCCTGCTCTGAGAGCAGAGCCTCAATTTTTAGTTAAGTTTTAGGGTCATGGCAAACACAAACTACATATTTCTTTTGTAAGCAGGGATATAAAAGTGAGAAAGCTTCTCCATAAGACATTGCAAGAGACGATATATTTACCAAAAACTGTTGCTCTTAAATATAAACTAGTACATTCATACTTGCAAGGATGTGGCATTTCTGACCTCAAACTGTGGAACTTGCTAGTGACACATACCAATGCCTTAAAAACTGCACTTCACATGCAAGTGATCTCTTTTTTCATACAGAAGGAGAACATACTGCAGATTTCCTCAGTTCTCTGACTATGAAGCTATCTAGAACTGTGAGGCTGAGGGAAGGATCTACGGGTATGCAAATAGAAAACTCCTAATAAGGTTTACTAATTCTTCTTCAAGGGTATTTATGCATTCACTTTGTGGAAAAATAGAAGAGAAGGCAAAGTGTTTACAGGACTGTTCTCCTCTGCCAAATATTAGTATTAGTATTCTAACAAGTAATTGTGTCCATGAAAAATAGGTAAAAAATTTCAAGCGAGTACTCTGTAAATCTCCAAATGCTGTAATCTCCTAACCTCAGCCATATCCTGAAAGAAAGGTCTCTTCATAGAGCCACAGGAAGACATGAAATGAGGCTATTAGCTCCCTGGATTTAACACAAAAGTATTTACTGCATTTTCTATTCAG
Source organism: Rhea americana (assembly GCF_003343005.1). Taxonomy (NCBI): domain Eukaryota; kingdom Metazoa; phylum Chordata; class Aves; order Rheiformes; family Rheidae; genus Rhea; species Rhea americana. Next base: position 1,818,978 of record NW_028185273.1, read on the forward strand.
AGATCTCTGTTTTTTTTCCTATATATTACCAATAAATGCTACATTTTCAGAATGACATGGTATTTATACATTAAAAGATCTGTGGTACAGAAAACAAATTTCCCTTAATACAGATGCAATATTTGGAAGATTACAATTAGGAAAGTACTTTCAGTTATCTGCAAYAATTCTAAGCATCCAGCTGAATGAATTCAATGCAGACTCTGTCCTTGTGGACTACCATATAACATACTTCAGCATAAATGTATTTATGCTAAAGTATAAATACAAGCTAATAGAGTGCYAGTAAACTCACAATTCTAGCAGAAAGGCATTTTATTTTACAAATATTTAGAGATGTTTCAGCAAGAAATTCAAAAAGATGATCTACTGGCCACTCATTCAGCCAAAAGCAGTATCACAGTAAGGCTTTTAGAGATGCAAAATACAATTCTTTGTCTTCAATGAATCTAATGAGTGCCCTGAAGAAGACKGCAAGGTGGAGAAAGACTTATCAGTCCTCCGTATGACTGTAAGAGACTCATACTTCTCCTACAACTTATTATGGAAATTACAGTTAAGTTGTAAATTTTAAAGAAAATGTTTTGAGGAGATGAACAATTAAAAAATCACTTTTATGYCTGTTTATAGTATTTTGGGTTCAACCATTCCTATTTTGCAAAAGGACAGCCCATCTAAAAAGAAAAATGAGCCACTTTAATCAGCAGACTATCATTCATGTTGCCTTTGGATTCAAATGCACAAAAAAGGAGTTAATAGCCCAAGCAACTAAGCACAGTGGTCTCTGAATGGTGCTGTCAGAAATGCTCTACAGCTATTGACAAGTTAGCTACGTCTTAGATATCTGATTTCCAGTTTATTTGGGTATCAGAAGAATGGAAATGAGGGCACCTAGGAATGTCTTCTGTGCATTAGAAGAACATCCCYGACTTTGCAGATGTTTCACAGGCCACATCCATAGAGATTTTGACAATGCAAATAGCAATCATCTAGAAGCATTGAAGGGCTGCATAGGAAGTAATTAGCACTGATTCTTAGATCCTGTAGAGCCTTTCCTTCCAGGGAGAYAGAATTCAGATATGCTGAACCAAGATCATTTCAAATATTAGTGAGGTTTTTTTTTAAACTGAAGCACAAATTATTCCACAATTCTTCCCCAGGTCCAGAGACTGGGAAGACTGCATACGTATATTGAATCCTCTCAAAACCTGTCTTTGGGACTGAATCATTCAGAAATGGGATAGGCAAAAAATAGAAGGTAGTTGATGTGCATGTCTTTGTAYAATGCTCAGTTTAGGGAGATAACTCTTAAGATGACTACGAAAGTCAAAATCCAACACAGTACTAGAGAAGAATACAGGGTTCCTAGAACAAGRAAGGAAGCACTGTTCGTATTATCTTTACCACTCTAAACAGCAAGTCCAAAGCCAGGAAAAATCTAGTCATGAAGTCACAAGGGCTTGTTCTGTTCATTACCTAGAGCATTGGAACCAAGCTGCATGTATGGTGTATAATCTGAATAAAGATTAGACCATATTCATCCTTGTTTGAAATCTCTCTCATAGCTCTTTAAAGCTGCCAGGTTCAAAACTGTGAGTCATTTCTGTACATGAGGAAATGTAACAATGTTTAAACATTTAAAACATTACTATAAAAGTCTTCAGATAGAATCAGATTCTGATTCTATTATGTTTCTCTAGTTAATCAAGAGTCTTAATATTTGCATATCTCCAATGTGTTTAGCCATGCAACATGTAAGCACAATATCATTAAAGAATTCTTGAATTCTTCCCTACCATTGCTAAGTATTTGCCACAGCTCCTYTCTTCTTCCTTCCAACTTCTTCATTCCTACTTCCACTTTCTAAGCTACATTCTCTAATGTCTAAGTGTACTCAGGACACAACAGAAAAAATGTAGTATTATAAATTCATTCAATAAAACTTTGCTATCTGCAAACTTGAGGTAGCCTCCAAACCACAGATTTTGATTCTTATAGGAAATTTCAACCTCCATGCCTTGTGCTGATGGGGCAACATGGTGAACATAAGCCATTTTTGGAGGGTGTCAGAGAAAAYTTCTTACCACAGATAACAGAAGGGCCAACCAGTGCTGCTGTTCTCCAGAATCTGCTACTAATACACAAGGAAGAACTTGTTGCAGACCTGGTAACTAGTAGCATGCTTGGATTTAGCAACCATGAAACACTGAATCCTCCTGAAGATCCTGAGGGAAATGTGGAATGTAGGTAGTAGAGTACAGTCTCTGGGCTTTGAGAGAGAAGATTTTGACTTATTCAAGAAGAATAGATGAGATTCCATGAGAGGCAACTCTGAARAATAAAGGAGCTCAAGACAGCTAACAGGTCTTTAGGGACAACCCCCTCCAAGCACAAGAACAGACTACCGTGATATTCAGGGAAACCAGCAGTTGTATCAGGAGATCAGGTTGCCTCAACAGAGAACTCGCAACCGAGCGCCAATGCAGAAAGGAGTTGGAAGGAGCTACAGGCAACAAATTGTTTAGAAACATTGCCCAGCCAGGCARGGATGGTGTTATGAGAATTAAAACTAACCTAGAGTTGAAACTGGCAAGCGACTTTAAGGGCAGCAAGAAGAACTTCTATCATTACACTAACAGTAAAAGAATAAACAAAGAAAATGCTGAAAGAAGTGGATGATTTACTGAGAGCAGACACAGATGCTTTCTTTGCCTTGGTATTCACTAGGAAGGTCCTCCAAGCCATTGTGTCTATAGATAAGGGTTCAAGGAAAAGAGAAACTACCAGGAGTGAAAGAGGATCACAGTCAGATATCTCTCAAAAAATTTCAGCCTGTACAAATCCATTGGACAAGATGAGATATATCTCAGGGGGTGAGCGAGCTCGCCGATGTCACTGTGAGGTCACTCTCATCTTTGAAAAGTCATGGAGATCAGGGGAGGTGATCAAGGAGAAAGACAAATGTTGCATGGATCATCAAAGGCAAGAAAGACAATGTAGGGAACTGCAGGCTGGTCAGCCTCACTTTGGTCCCTGGGAAAATTGTGGAACAATTCCTCTTAAAAGCCATTTCTGGTCACACACCGAAGAAAGTTACTGGGAACAGTCTGTGTGGATTTACTAAATAAGAATAAAAATGTGATTAAATGACTGAATTTATGAATAAGGGAGAGCAGCTGATGTCATTTAGCTTGGTTTTAACAAGGCTTTTGGCAAGATCTCCCACAACATCCTTTTATTCAAGTTGGGATGTTACAGTCTAGGTGAACCGACTACCAGATGGGTGAAAAACTGTTTGGATGATTGGGCTTACAGGACAGCAGGAGGCTTAATATACGTAATAACAGCTTTCTAATACTTAAGAAGAGATTATCAGAAAAAGGGAGCCATGAGCTTTACTGAGATGCACAGCAGAAGAACTAGAAATGATAGTCAGAAACTGAACCAGAAGAGGTTCAGATGGGGCAAAAGCAAAAAACAACAACAACATGATAATAATTAAGCACTGGAACAGGCTTCCCAGAGAGGCTGTGGAATCTCCATGCTTGGAAGACCTGACAGGAAAAAAACTTAAGCAATCTTGTCTGAATTCAATGTTGGCCTGCCTTTGAACAAGTGGTTGGAGTAAATAACCTCTAAAAGTCCCTAGCAACCTGGAGGATTCTATGATCATTTAGTAAACAAAAATCTTCTTGTTCCTGCATTCATTCATATCTATCCTCATACAACAGATACTCAAGAGTTAATTTGTTGTAGTAAAAAGCCTAAAATATAATTGCAATAAAAAACCTAATATATCAAGTAATCTAAATTCTAAAGAGACAAAAAGAAGAATAAATATAAATATAGAAAGTAATACTCACTGTTACTTGTTGGCTCAGGAAATCCAACATTCTGGCCATTCCAACTTTTATTTTCTCCGAGCTGAAACAGGCAGAAAATGACAAGTAAGTAAAGGGCAAACTACATTTTAAACAAAATATTCAGAATTTGTTGAAAAATTCTAAAAAGGATGACTTGGTATTGCCACATCTGCTCACAAAACTTTGAGAATGTATCTTAATTTTGGTCTAGAATAGGTTATTTGAGGATCATACTCTTGATGAATAAACATTTACACCCACTGAAAACTGAAATATGTTTCCCCAAGTATTAGGCTCAACTCATTGTTACCAAATCATACTTAAAGTCAAATGTTTTAAGCAGCTCTCATTTGAGTACATACACAGACAACAGAGAAATTACATTTTGAAACAAGAAGAATCTAATATCTGTCTATGAAAGAATGTATAAACACCATAAAGTGCTTCGGGTGTAATTTTAAAATATTTACTCACTAGGAATCCATTTACTTCCTTTATTGCTTCCTGAAGTAGAAACAATAAAGACTGTTAAAATTTTCCACTACTTTAATATATAGATCTTTTTTGAGGAAACTAATTGGCTTCAGTTAGATTTCATTATGTTTAACACTGAGTACCATTCTAACACAGAAAAGAGAAGCAATTAACATGTAAGTTCAAAATACAGCCATTTCTGAAGTCAAACACTATTTAAAGATAAAATAGCAATGTTCTAGATTTCTGTATGAATGAGGAGAAACAAATCCAAGCTTTCTCAGAAACTACAGGCTACTGACAACGAGCTCAGTGAATGTGAACCAAATGATTCCTTTCAAATTTCACTGGCATTTTATAYGGCAACAGAAAACCTCAGAGCAATGTAATCTATAAGCTATTACTATAAGCCATGACAAAGTCATGATTATTTGCTCTGGGAGATGAGGTTGACAGGAAAGCATCAACCTGGGATGAGACTAGAAGAAGGGCCTGAAGTCTGAAATCTGACAGAGTCCCGGCAGAGGGCCTGTCTGGTTTGCAAGCTGGGACAGAATGCTCTCTGTCATCCCGTCATGGTCCACCCTGCATCTTCTGCTGCCTCTGCAACCTTTCCATGGTTCTGTGGTTACATCTCAAAGGTTGAGTCAAGGTGGTTTAGGTTACTATTACCTTATAAGGCTGAGTACTAGAAGATATACTTTCCTTGGGAAGAAGGASAGAAGCAAAGCACCTATTCCAAGCAGCTACATCCCTGCTTTTCCTCATCGTGTACATAACAATATGTTACAATATAGGCAATGCACAATAAAACAAAGTGGATATTCAGTGGAAAGAGGGGACAGATCTTAAGAGTTGTCTCTCAAACTGATCACCYACTTCCATGCATCTTAATTTCACAGAACTCCTTTATTTCTTATCCTGAAGCAGATAATAAGTGTACTGGAAAACATGGAACAGATATGAGTCAAATGAATAGACAGTAGGGGATCCGTAAATATGCCTGTACCTACTGTTGTCTGTTACAACAGCATGGCTTTATCATGCATCCAGAACACGACAAGAAAATCTACCAAGCACACTGCTGGAATACAGAGAATAACATTTCCAGCTCCATTCCTCTTTTTACTGTTTATTAACCTCATCATGATGGGGAGCTTAACAAGAATTCACGTATCAGTAAGTCAGCCTTAGCATTGCTGTCTCACACATACGCCATCTACTTCAGTGTATTTCTCTCAAAGAAACGTCAAGAAGAAATGAAAAGATGATGAAAACATAAAAAAATTGAATATATTACAATGCTCCAATTCTATACACAGAGTTAAAATTCTCATAGCTGCAAAAAATTTCCCCAAATTTCAAATTGCTCTTCTCAGGGCTCTCCACAAACACTAGAGAGTTCTTCCAAGAATCTGATTACTTCAGAAAAAAAGAAGAGTACAACTTTTACTTTTTTACATTACTTGTAATACCTGTGCTGGCATCAACAACATGCATTGTCCTTGTAATGTAACACTTTTATCCTTTCATTAAGACAAAGAATACAGTCAAACTCGATGCACTAGGGGGGTGAGGAAGAAACACTGAATTTGATTTTGCTTATTTTGTGGGGGGAGTAAGGGTTGAAAGGACTCAAGGTGGAAAAGCGTACTTTTTTTTAACTCATCAAGAACAGTAAGTAGGTGAAAATTCTCTTTTCAGATATCAAGCTGGTATGTCTAGCTAATCTACCTTGGGACCTCATTTAGGATTCAAAGAGAGAAACAGGTATCTTCTAAAACAAAAATATCTCTATTGTACAATTTATATGGAAAAAATTTTGCAATGGTCAAATTGACACAGATCTAAGGGCTATTTACCTTTTTCTCCAGCAYTGGACATGTTTTGGCTGAGGAGATTATCTGAGTAGATCTCGCCTAACCAGCTCCCAGCTACCGCTGACTCCTCAAGTAAGGATTCTACAATTTTCAATATTGAATTAAAGTGCCCTTCAGATCACTCAGAAGAATACATTTCATCCATACTATGTACAGAYGCACAACTGCATGTCTGTTAAAAGAAATAAAGTCTAGCAATACAAATTTAATCAATCAAAAAAGTTCCAATGTATTCTGAACAAGCAATGCGAGATTTTTCTTGGATTAGCTCTCCGTTTCATGGGGCCATAGCATTGTAATTTGGTAACAAGAGCCTCAAACTCAGATTTAACATATGCTAGAAGAAGGAACTAATGGTAACTCAGTCATCTCCTGCTCTGTGTACGGAACACAATTTAACCTGTGAACTAAACTGCTTTAATCTACCCAGACTAATTGAGTAGCTGCTTTCAATGTTCAGCCTGGAATATACACAAGATCAGACTAGATGTTCTAACGACATTTTATGTCTTTGACCCCAATTAAGCTATAAAAATTTGTTCTAGTGTCTTGAATAGTCATAAAATCTGAGTAATTCACATTTTGTATACACAGTATCATGTTTGCTCRTTGTGGATAACATCATTAGGATGTTATATGATTTATTCTATTAATTCCAAGATACCTACTCCTGCAGAGTATGTAATTAAGCCTGTTTTTGAAAGCAATGCACTTGGAAGCAACAGGCTAAAAAACCCAAGAAAGCAAAGCAGCAGCACCCACTCCTAGCCACTCAAATTTTTTTAATGATTTCAATGTAACCACAAGTTTCCACTGTTCAGAGCTCTCCAAAGCAACTATGTTGTGGGCTGAAAATTTTCAGGCTTTATCTCTGAGAATTACTCAGTAAAAATAGTTCAGACAGCTTGAAATTCAAGAATGAAAGACTGTATTTTCCTATCATAAAATAAAGTTGACTTTTCTGTTTTGCTTTTCRAAAAGTCCTTCAGCCAATTTGGAAGGGAACAAAAAGTTGAAACTGGCAGAAAATATCTTTGACAATAGAGAATTTCCAGCACTCTGGTAAAAATGAATTTTTACTTGCCTCTGTCATAGGCCTTTGAAAATGGTAATGACTGCACAATGTGTTCTCACTGGAAATACCATCTAGTCTCAAAGTACTCAGTTTCAAGCATTGCACCTGAGTACTTTGAGACTAGATGGTTTAAGATATATAGTGAAAGAYGTAGTAAATGGCATGTGAATATTATACACTCCTTTTAATGAAGAAGGTGACAGAARCAGGGCTAGCCAACTAACCAGTATAGCATTTATCTCTGCCTGGCTAAAACAGTTATTTCTTGAGAAAAAAACAGAAAAAAACAAAAGAGCTATTGAATCTAGTATATTCATATATTTGTGTTTTTTCTAAATGGAAAAGGAGGCCACCACTGAGTCACCGCTCAGAAGAGAATACAGTACTGCATGTTTATTTTGTGGGCCCTACAACCCTAGCAGAGTATTCTGCTGACCTGAGCTAGTTGGTGTAGCTACAGTAAACAGGTAAGCTGCGATCAAAATATYTATGTGCAGTGACTTTGTGCATATGACAGAAGCTATGCCAAGTCCATTGCTTAGCCAAATCTGTAGTCTTTACAGAATACAAAAAGCAAAATCTTAACACCTCATTTTGGTCACAAAACTGTTTATCAACAAAACCAAGGTAAGTGAACACTGCTAAGATGCACATCACTAACATGGAAATGCGTATCTGCAGCACAGATGAATTTAAAATCTATTCCTTTTTCACAAAAATTTGTTACACATTGTTCTTAGCCTTGAAAAAGCCATTATTTTTCTAAAACGTTTTTTAGCGCATATGCAACGATCAGACAAACATCTGTGACTACTTCATTTACGAGAATTAATAACATCATGTTTGAAAACTAGTAATATCGGACTTACAAGCTTCAGAAGAGAYGAAATATCCTATCATGGACACAAAAAATGGAATAAAAGCAAGTGGCATGTGTGTCCCATTTTTTTAARTAGAAATATGTGCACCATGTCATAAACATGCATTTTTGCACACATACTATATTCTTGGAACTACATTTTTGATCTTAATTACTCTCACAGGAGAACAGGCTGCACTCACTGTTGACTGTAGTTATAGAGTCATAGCTAAATGAAGAATAACTTCCAAAATGCAACTCAGTAACAGTGGGTGTACACATYTAAGGTTCTGTTCTTACTAAGTAGATAAAGCTAAGACATCTAGACAAAGGGTAAAATGTTGCCATTATAACAATTGCTTCTCACCTTTTCTGATTGATCTTGAAGAGGAGTAGAGGCTTTATAACCCAGCTGTAGCAACATTGCTTCTGCTGCATTTCTTTTAGCTATTTTCTTATTTGGGCCTGTTCCAGTAGTAATCTCATTGCCTACTTTTACCTTGAAAAGAAAATATTGATCATAAACATGATAAGTACATGACCCTTCAATATCACCACATAATAATCCTGCTGACCTACCAACAGCTGTGTCAGCCCTTCTCATGAAGATGCATCTCCAAAAAATAAGAATAGTACAAAAGAGGATTACAATGATGCTTCCTACAGGTGAGCTTGCTTGGATTTTTTAGAAGGTCCCCAAACTCATACCAGAGTGCTATTTTTTTTTGTTGTTGTTGTTTATCTGCACAGATGGAGTCCTCTCCCTTCTATCAGCTGAATATCCATTCCCCTGCTGAATACCACCGCCCCCCAATGTCTCTTGTTTCTGCTCTTTTAGAGGAGGAGGTGCTACAGGATCTGGACTTCCTCTTCCTTGTAAAAGTGGAGCCTGCAGCAGCTCCCCGTCATGATCGTGACAGCATACAGAACAWGCAAGATTCGACAAATGACCTGGAGTTTTAAAAGACGGTGGTTTCTACGGAAAGACAGCAGCTCTGTGCATACTCCTGCTTCTGAGTGGCACAGCGAGGAACAGGGATAGAATCCCCAGGGGAACATGTGCAAGCAGTACGCAGGGCTGCTTCCTTCTTCAGTGCCTGCACTTGACTAGCTTTTATCAAGACGTTATTTGGAAAGCTGGCTCCTCACTGGACCTGCAGTCTGCACTGCATAAAGGTTTCAGACAAGCAACATGCCTTTCACAAAACTATAAGTTAAAACCTAAAAATAAAGACATACTATAGATAACAGATATCCACTAAGAGTGTGGCTACACTTAAGCTATGGGTTTGGTACCATTCATAAACTACACAATTCTATGTGCATCATCTGGTGATATTAGCTCTGTCGTTCATATTTATTTGTGGAACATTCATAGTTCTTTAATTGTTATATGTCACTTTGCACTTCAGGCCATTGTATTTGCTGAATGAGCTCTGAAAAAGGTGGATGGTTTCAAAAGCACATTAAAAAGGAAATCAAAGTAAAATAAAAACAATATAACATACAAAGCAATTTGAATAAAAGAAACCTTAGAGTTCAAAGAGCTGAAACATTCTGGAAAGAGCTTTAAAACAATCAGAAAAAACAGACACAAGCTTCTTAAATCAAAAATGTTATTTGAGATTTGTTATTCAATAATTATTGACTTTCATCAAATTATCATGTATATCTTCCAAAAAGTTTGAGTTATTTTTTATTTCAAATACGATTAATTATAAATACAAAAAAAAGTTTGTCAATAAATAARAATGATTGTAAATATCCCTTGGAAATAAATATATACATAACTAAATAAAAAAGATTCAGCCATGTAAAACAGAAATACTAGTAATCATGAAAAAAAAAATCTTATCTTTTATGTAGTTCTGCAGTCATGATTAGAAAATAGCAATTCTGCAATAAGTTTGTATGCAGTAAAATTGATGGGCTTTAATGGGACAAGACAAAATGATAATTTATTACACAGCTCACAATAAATCAATATGTTGCTATTACTCGGACCTGTAAAACTGGTTTAGCTATTATTATAACCTCTATCAAGGATTAAAGGTCCGACTACAAAGAGAAGGAGCTTTCTGAAATTGACTTTGGGAACAGAACACCAACTAATGTCATCAGAGGTTTTCTTCTGTTTATTTAGTGGTAAGGACAAGTAATTGAATCCATTTCATCACTTCTAAACTTGCTCTTCGTGTGACAGATAAAAATGAACATATTATCTCTGGATATTTTACTTCCACATTCAATTAAATTAAATGAAAACATTGTTTAAGTAGTTTATACAAAGGCTTTTTATTCTGATAAGATTTTTTTACATGTTATAATGCATCCACTGAGACTTCCTGAAGGAAAGAGAAACAGCAGTATGATTTTAGTGTAAAAATACTAAAAAAGTTTAAAAATGAGGCTACATAATAAAGCAAATGATCTATGGAATTTCTTTAATTCTCTCTTTCACAAGTCTTTTTAGATAAAGGAATTTTCTATGTATTAACTTCCTGTAAGATTATTTTTCAGTTCAAACCAAAGATTATTATTATCGAGAATCCTTCAATGAAGAAACAAACTCCCTRACAATTCTTAAATACTGAACTGTTGTACACAGTCATTTCCTGAGACCTCAAAGAACCACCTCAGACCATGGACTCTAAGAAAGGCTGAACAGGGTAAGAAAGATGGTCTATGACAAGATCATTCAGATACTTTCAAATTGTATATAAAGTTGGAAATCCAAGTTTATATTCATATATATACAGGTTCCTCAACAATAACTCTACATAGAGAAAGAACCCCAAATCATCTTTTTATTTTTTCAGAAAGAAAGATAAAAAATTCTCAAGAAAGACTCTAAGATCCAAAGATATGAAGATATAGGAAGACATGAAAGATGAATTTAAAGATTTAAGTGAAAACATTTTTGTAGAGAAGGAGGTGCTGAAACATCATAAATTCCGCTTGCAATCAGAAGTGACATTTTGGTGTTGTTTGTAGACAACAAGTCAAAACATGTTCTGTTATGCTGTTCTGAACTGTTCTAGCACAAAATTACCCGACTAAAAACACAAGAAAAAAAATGTTCTTTCCTGTTCCCAATCTTGTTTAGCCTGCTGTTGAGCTAGCTACTAAAATACCATGGCCATATTAAATCTCCGCAAACATTCTTACTTTAAAAATTAAAGGAACATTAAGGATTTGCTGTTTCTCTATTAGGCCCAGGACCTTTCACTGGAAAGGCTAAAATACGTGATGAAAGGCTTTTTGTGGTATTTTGGGTATTAACAAAGCCATGGAGAAAGTGAAAATCTGGACGGAGTCTGCTCTTACAAGATTTACAACATCGAGGAATCACTTTATTTTATGCCAYGATTTTGCTTGCCTTTGAACATAACTGAACATGAGAATTGCCTYTAATGTAACAGTAGTTGATACCTGCATAACAAACTCTCGACGACGAGGCATTCCTCTCTCTGAAAGGAGAACATACTCTGGCTCCTTCTCCTTTTTGGCCTGTTGGATCTGAGCCAGGCGGCTGATGGGATTCATTCCTTGACCATATTCTGGTCCAGTCTAAAAAAGTTTAAAAATAAATAAWTAAACAAACAAACAAACGGGGGGACCATGATTTCAGCATATACCWGTACAACTATTATGCTGTTTTAATAAATCATTTTCTGTAGTCCTGTCTAATATTTCTTTTGAGAGAATAAGAAATAAATTTCATATCATCTTCTGAGCATGTGACAGAAGCTAAGACTCCTCAAGTTCAAAACTGCGGCAAGTAATATGYGCCTATTGTCTGCCACCATTGCAGGAAGTGTGTATGCCCAACATCTGCAGTCTACTAATACCCTTACCTATCTACGTAGGCCCTCTGGGGATGGATGACAATAAGCAGACTCACCAATTATACTTCACTGCCGTACTTCTGTGACCCTTGCCCCCAGCCTCTTAAAACAGCTGGCTATAATGTTGGAACATGCAGTGCATTAAGAGGTGGATTTACACAGGGACACAAAAGATTTGCTGTAAAACAAGGAAGTCACAATTCTCTCAGGATTCCAGCTTTCCATCCTACAATGAAACTAAAGATGCAGAAGGCTTACTCTGTTTACACATCATAGGAGTACACTCTCAAATTGCATTATGTAGTAAAGTTAGAAAAGACAAGGAGAGGAGTATTTCCAATGGCTATAAATACTATGCACTGTGAGCCACCCATGGAAGAATTTCAAAAGATTTACAGACATCAGTCCTCACAATCACATCAGTCAAAATGTAGTGTTGGGAACAGTATGCCTTTACCTGATGAGGTAAACAAAAGGACAGAGAGACTGGTATGTCCAAAATTACACAGACAGGTAAAAAAAAAAAAAAAAAATAGAGTCCTTAAAATATATCTGTACTAGTCTTGAAATCCTTTTAATATGCTATGCATAAGCCAAACGTTCACTCAAAGCATATAGCTATCAAAATACTTGCTTGCAGAAGGTAAGAAAAGGAGAAGGAATTAAGATACAAAAATAGTTCTCTGAAGTCACATGACTAATTCATATACCATAATGCATACAGAAGAACTGAAATATAAAATGGAACTTGAACGCTGAATTGTTTATATATTATTATTATATAAAGGCATTTGAAGAATAAGAGAAGAGTAGAAGTCATGCTTATTTGGGCTTCTCAAAAAAGAACAAACAAGTGGTCAACACCATAAAGAGATCAGCAACTGAAAGGAAAGACCAGAGAGGGATAATATATTAAGTTTTGTAGCAAATCTTTCATATTGTAATCACTAAGTTGTTAGAGAACATGTAAGTGAAAAAATTAGGACAATGTCATGCACTAAGTTAGCTGTGTGGGCAAGGAGCCAGGCAGAGACAAAATGAAGAGCAGGCTAAATAAAGTATAAGCCAGAAGATATAACCTTGCAAATATATATGTACAAGTAAAAAACAAACAAACAAACAAAAAAAATGTCACTTTTCTTCAATGCTCAAAATATGTTTGGATTAAATAGAAAGAATAATGCATTTCTTTTTGTAGATTTGGGTATTCAAAAAATAAAGACCCCCTGCATATCCACATTTTGAGTATTAATATCTGTTTCTAATGTGGCCAACATTGGGTAATTCAATTTAAAATTGTAATGGTACATGGTAATTGTATGTATATGGTAATATAAGAGATGTTTGACATTATTATATCTTTATCATCTAACTTTACTGCTTCAGCAATATTTACCAAAATGAGACAGCCAGAGCCAATAGCTTCTCTAAGCTTTGTTTTCTGACTTTGAAGTCTTGAAGCTTTAAAGCTGCATTTATGCTGACAGTTCTGTATTAAATACATTTTTTGTGAAAATTTTCCCAGAAGTCTTTTGAAATTAGATACCTAGAATTTCAGTAGGTGTTAGGTTTCTAATTAATCTTGATTTCTTTGAAAAATCTCTCACTTTGTTTTGAAGGCAAATGAAGTGAGATCAAATCTCACTTTGATTTGAAGGCAGTGTCCAAATCCAGTTCTGCCCTCTCTACAGTATTTGCTTATTCTAGATGGCTGTGCTGTTTGCTCCTACAGAATTCTGCTCTCAGAGCATACTGCACTCAGCATACAAGCTTCTAACAGACATATCTTTGATCAAGCTAAGTATTTATTTATTTATTTTTACAATCCATCTAATACTCAGTGAGGACTGAGTTCAAGCATATTTAAAACTTGAGACTTAGCTGATACGATGCTGCCTAACCTAGTATAATGCAAGATGTGCACATAGTTGTGTATTTTAACAGAAAGTGGTATATTATCCCTTCAGTTGTCAAATTAAGAAAAAAAATGAAGACTTTTTTTTTAATTAATATGACACTAATACAGAAAAACAGATTAAATTTAGGTCCTATAAATACATTCCAAATTATGAGTTTTGCACAGAATGGTTTTCCGTTTTGTGTGCTGCAGTTCTAGTCTTGAGGTTCCTGATTTGCACATTATAGGGCAGAAGTCACTCTGTAAGACCAGACAGAAAGTGACCAACTTTCCACTGTTACTCAGACTAAGCTAAAACAAGCATGAAAGGCTACTCATGTGCCTTTAAATAAACATCAGATGACATTATTTTGTACAGGTGTAAATGACTACCCAACACGCCAGACAGGAATTACATGCCAGATAATGGAAAATCATGTCCAAAGAATTTAACTACTTTCCTCACAAAAAAACACTTCCTAAAATAAAATKGAATGTAGATGATTTTGACCGCTTAAAAGATCTCTGCTTCCAGACTGAATAGATGACAAATTAACCTGATCAGCTGAGCAGTCCTGAGACCAAGCAGTGATGCTTCATGAGTATATCTGGAGAACACTTTTGTTAGGACAGCTGGAAGACAGATTACTTCAGATGGCCCTTTGGTTCTGTGCAAATCGAGGATGAATAGACAACCCAGAGCTAGTCAGTGCAGACTGACTGAATTCTGGAGGCAGCAGCAAATCTACTGCCACTGAGAGTAAAAGCACCATTTAAGAAAACTGAGCTCACGAGAATACAGAGCCTCTAAAGAAAGCCTCATTAGCGCAGCAAGAAGCATATTAATATCCTCTGACATAGGGTACATTTTAATGGAGGGATGGTTCACAGTCACCAAATCCTTCATGGACTGGTCTCCAGTCAATTTTCTATCTTTTTGACAACTATCAAGTGTTATCAAACAAATGCTAACCCCAACATAGGCATATGAAACAAGTAAGGTTTGGGTTTGGGTTTCTTTCTTTCTTTCTTTCTTTTTTTTTTTTTTTTTTGGAGCTTGGAAAATGACACGCTCAGTTGAGATGAATAAACTGCTTGTCTTCCTTCAGCTC
The DNA here is from genome assembly GCF_003343005.1 of Rhea americana. NCBI lineage: Eukaryota > Metazoa > Chordata > Aves > Rheiformes > Rheidae > Rhea > Rhea americana. Next base: position 1,833,986 of record NW_028185273.1, read on the forward strand.
TTTTGACAATCAAAACACATTGAGGCTGAACCCACAAAACTCTTGAACACAGCTCCAAGAGGGGAGGAAGCTGGACTGTGCATCATTTACTTAGGTATCTGCTCTTTCATATATATCTTTATTTTTAAATGAAACCTTCAGCGGGCATGGGTGGAAGACAGAAGAGCAGAGAGAGCCATGATATACTTCAGAAGGGCCTCCCAATGGAGTTGATGCTGAAAATTCACACAAATGTGCAGAGTTACTTTAGGGGTTTGATCCTCTACTACACTTGGACAAGATCCTGCACACTTCAGTGTTGAAAGCTTGAGTCTTAAGAAACAGTAATTTACATTTATGAATTTCACAGCTTTCTTAGAATTTTAAAAAATGCTGCTGTATCAGCACAAGCAAAAACATAACAGCACCAACACAGAAGCGACAGAAGATGACAAATTAGTCTTTCCTGATTTAAAATGTGAGTAATTCTATTACTTCTAAGCAAACGTTCCTAATTCTGACACACAGGCAAAAACATACCTTCAATATTGTTTTGGGGCGTTTTTTAAAGTACAATTTTGGCTTTTCAATCACAGGAAGAGGAGGAAGTTTCTTAAGCTCTTGCAGGACAGCGATTGCAGCACGTTTCTTTGAGAGCTTCTTACTGTTTCCTTCTCCTTCTGCAGTGAACTCTCCTACRGTAACTCGTGTGACAAAGCTCTTCATATGAGGAGGTCCACTTTCTTTAATCACCTTTTGAACAGAAGTTACATTGAGTCAAATCACCCTATAAGAATACAACTTAGTTATTATCTTTACTCTTCTGCAACACAATGTATTTACTACTAATATGACCTTCATGCTAACTGAAGGCATTCATATGGGGTTTCATACAATCTGGACAAGTATTAATGAGACTACCAGGTTTGAGGATACAAAATTAAGGCTGATGAGGTAAAGCAAATCTAAATATCCTATCCAGTTTCATAAAACATACAGTAGGTATACATTTTCAAAAAAAAATTATAAAATAATAACACAACACACATTTAAACCAAGGCAACCATATTTTTTCTTGCAAGGCACTTCACATACTAAAGAATTTCAATTCATCAAGGGCCAGCATGCTCTAGCTAATTCTCTATGTACAATATTCAAAATTATATTCATAGGGTATTACTTTAATCTGCTCATAATTTTTTTGTTATTATCTTTAAAAATTAGAGTGTTCATGCAAAGTCACAACCTTTAGTCTCAAATATCAGTAATTTTACGCTGTCCAGGCTACCGGAAGCATGCCTGCTCTCTACCCTCATCTTGCCAGAGCGCACACAGCTTGAAGCGATATGTGTATTTGAAAGGCTGCCACAGTCTAGCCTCCAAGATCATCAGCTGTGCCTCCCAATAGTACAAGTGGAAGATAYCAACAAAACCTCCATAACTCACACAAAAAAGCAATCAGTTCAGCAAAGTTTAATTCATACATTCCTTTCCAAACATATCAAGATGAAAAGTAATGAGAAAATCTGCTTTAAATAACTCATAACCATTAGAAATTAAAATATGACAACAAAATAAAACAAGTAAGTTCTGACTGGTGCATATTCCTTTAGCCCTTTTCTATCTTCACCTTTCTACAAACATAAAACTTCTTTTAGAAGGTTAAATCATTAGGGTACATTTAGAAACAAATCACAGTAGCTCAAGTGCTAACATAGCAATCTATTCACGCTTGCAACATGCACTGTTCTGGATAATGTCTGAAAGTAACTAGAGAGCTCGTTTGTGAAAAAGTTCAGTTATTTTTTTCAATGGGAGGATGCAGCTACCTAATTTAATTTTTGTTATATGTGTCTGTGTTAACGCATATAAAGAGAGATCACAGGTTTTGACAGGCTCCTCCTTGTATTAACTTCAAAATCCATACAAATACATAGTTTTTCAGCAGGTGCAATAATATCAAACCTTTTGTTGAAGAAGCATAATGTCTCAGTGCAAGGGAACTGAGGCAAAGGCACCAGGGTGCTCTTGGTGCAATAACTGTGTTTTTATGGGCTGAAACCCTCAACCTTAGTATTATTACAAAATGTTTTGCGTTAAAGCTCTTTTCATCAAGGTCATGTCCCTTGCATTGCTTAGTTTTGCCATTACACTGTAATGAGGTCTCCTTAGGCTTGTATTTCTTTTTTACAATATACAAATATACAAATACAATTATCACAGCATATATCAATAAAAAGACACAAAATGAAAATTAATAGAAAACTTGGTCCACATTTTCCCAGAATAAGACGACATCTGTGCCAGCATGGGATTTATTTGTTGTAGTCTAGGAGTGTTCTTACTCTTAAGTTTCAAGGTAAGAATTTCAGAAATTTTTTCAAAATTACATCACTCAGAAGTGGCCCATTAGCGTTTCACTAGGTGAGAACTCAATTATGTTTTTGTTGCCACGCGCAGCTGCACTGTCTACATCAGAATTGAAGAACCTAATTCCARGATCATCCACTTACAGGCATAAGAGGGCTTTGTATCAGTGCTATGCACCTTCACCACACTGAAATGTTTCCCACTCTGCATTATTGTACATTGCTATCCCAGTATTACATGCTGGCTGCAAAATATGGCTAACCTAACATTAATAAGACCCTTAATCATTTTGTGATTAGATCTTATTAACACCATTATATAGGTGTTTTCACTTATATACAATATAATGTATTAATAAAATGTACAAGAACATCTACTTTGACCAGATGAAAAAGGACAAAATAACTGCTTAAGAAATATAATTGTCGAGTTCCTAAAATATTAGTTTTATATATGTTTTCTCATGTATATAAATGCACACAAATATTTACAGAAAAAGAATTTTAATACAAAATGAGATTAGATTTTCATATGCATGAAAAAATATTTCTTAATATAAAACTAATGTTTTCCTGTGTTTTTAACCTTTTAAACTTTTAAGTATGTGACATAAGGTAAATAATTGCATGGAAAATATTCAAAACTCTGTTAGTGTATAAATGAAAAAAATCTTTGGGTTGTCAATGGAATTAATCCCATAGGCTTCAGAGGGGCTCCAAATCAACTCAATATCCAAATTTGGTAACTTAGCAAAAAACATTAACCTAAAAACACCCTGGGTTTTAGATCTTTTTACACCAAGGGATTTCAAATAGGTGTTCTATACACCTAGGGACGCAAAACACTAAGACAAGATTCACTCTTTGTTACCCAAGAACACTATCTGCATTAGTACACTAAAACATTTCCTCAGTTGAAAGATTTGACCAAATCACAGCTAATTTAAAGCTGAGAATTTGATTAAGGGTGACAGTTCAATATGCTTTTCTTTTTCTGTTCCACTKATTTAAAGAATAATTCCAGCAAGAGAAAACACATGGGGCCAGAACACATCTAAGGTCAAGTTACATCAAGAGTGAATTTGGCTCAATTTAACGAATCATGCTGACAAATGAAAAACAGCAGTATAATTACAACAAAAGAGTAATGCTGCTTCAATTACTACTGAGACTACAGGTAGAAAATTCAACARATTTTGACAACATTAAATGGACTTTTAAAAAAAAACAAGGAAGACAAAAAATAAGTCAGTAAAAATATGTCACCTATATGCATGATTATTTAGAATTTTAAAAATACCAACGTCTTTCCATGCCTTTTCTGTGCCAGCAGGCAGACATGAACGAATTTCCCAGTTAAAAAACAAAACAAAACAAAAAACAAAACAGGAAAAAAAAAACAGTCTGGGTAGTTTATTAAAAATGGAATGGGCTGGCCTTCCTTCACCCAAAATCAGGAGGGCTATTCAATATGTCCATAATCTAAACTGAAAGCCTTAACCACTGGGAGACCAGAAGCTAGATGGGTGTGAAACTTCATGCTGAGAACTTGCTCAGTTTTTCACAGTCAGCAATTTCATAGTCAGGTCCTAGTTCAGAATACAAAATCTGTGCAGGTATCACTACAATAAGACTGGAACATAAYAAACATCAACTCTTTTTCCCCAGAAGAGCACAGCAGACAGAAAAAATGCTTGTTCAGGCACTACATTTCCTCACTCTTGATACTGAGAATGAAAAAAAAAGGATTCTTGTATTTGGTCTTCCAATCCAAAGAAAAATACTGAAAATAAAATGACAATCTAAAACAGCTCAAGGCACCTAAGTACTTGGTGASAGCCTTGTATTATTTGCTTATAATTGTTCGAATTCCGTAAGTGGTCCTGCTCAGCAGAGTATTCTAGGCTCACTCAACTCCTTACTGACAAGTTCAGAAAGAAAAAACATCTATGCAAAAAGAGAACTAGAACAGCAATATTTCAGACTACTGTCAAGCACAGATTAATAAGCAAAATGAGCATTTTACAGCTATTTTAATAATATATAGAACAATCAATTTTGCATCCTTCCTTAACAGCTGTTCATTGACAGTCCCATGTATGCCATAAAGGCATTGCAGTTTGTCTTAGAAGTTAATGAATAAACATTAGGTAAGGATGCACCAATGACAGGTTGCTATAAAAGATTCCTTTTATCGGAATTCAATGATATTATTTTAGTTAGCTATTTATTAGATAGAAATTCCTTAAATATTCTTCCTAGATTTTTTAGATAATTAAAACTACCAATACTGTATGAACAAAATAAACAGGATAATAAGTGCGTAACTCCAACTGGCAAAGCAGGTGGAATGAAACTATATGCTCAGTTTCAATGGACATACTGACATTATCATGCAAAAGCTGGGCTCTGCAAGCTCTCCTTATTCCCCCCTATTATGCAATTCTGAAAACATGTTTACACAGAACTTTACATATCTTTATGACCATTACTTAGTTGCATAATGCAGCACTGTTGGAATATTTGTCAGATGAAGAAAAGGCTGATCATTTTATAGCTATCACAAAAAACAAAAACAAAAAACAAACAAACAAAAAAAAACACTAGAGAAAGCTTTGATGCATGCCTGGAATAACACAAAACCATTTGTAAAAAGAACCCTATTATAAACATCAGATCCTGTGGATTACTCCTAATTGTTCAGTAGTTTTATTGAAATATAAGCCATCTTTTAAAACCCAAGTTAAACCAGAACTCTATTTAAGAATATCACCTCTACTTAAAGACAGGAAATAACACAAAACCTGTTGGGATAGCAAGGAGTTGTTTTTGTCAACATTCTTCTGAACATTTTACAACAAGTGTCACATTAGACTTCTCCTCTACTAAGTCTTTCATTCTTTCCTCACCAAATGCTGTCACTTAAGGAAGCTAAAACAGAGGGAATGCTATTAAGAACATATTCAAAGCACTATCCCACTTTCTAACTTCCCAAATATTTTGTGATCCACGATCATTCATCCCTCTCTATTTTAGTATTTTGAATTATATGGTACTATTCTAAATGCTTTAAAATACTTAAGGTAGAAAATGATCTGCGAAAGCTGAAGTGTTAATTATGAGTTTCCTTTTTTGAACCACAGRCATGTGTTTCCATTATGTCTGATCCTATGTAAGAATTACAACATTCTTTCCACATAGCTGCAAATTGACATGCCAACACATCCAATTTTATCCCTGAGATTTTAAATCCTCTTCATTTTTTTATTAGCCCATATTATATTTTTTCCAATTACACACCATATATGTGAAAAACACATCAATTTACTATACTGCATATACATATATATATATGGGGGTGTGTGTGTACTTAAACACACATACAAACACACAACAAATATATATATTCTTAGTCAATAAAATAATTCCATAGCTTTGGCCCTGCTGACTATTGTATGATAGGTCACAGTCAGATTTCTAAGCAGGTCTAAATAGATCATTTGACACGGATTTTGGATGTGGGCTGAACACGTCAGTAAATGGTATACAGCACATTCTATAGCATGCAACATTGTAATTTATTTTTTTTGTGTAAGTACACCCTCCCCATATACATATAYACACACACACACACACATACATATATATATATGTATATACACACACACACTCCCCCATACACATACATATATACTTCATGCACAAAATACTGGAGAAAATTACTACTACCAGTATAGACACTATCCACATCCTTCCAATTTATTCAGTGTAAGTGTATAATAAAAAGCAGAAAATAAAACCCAACAACTTTAAAAGGCCATTTAAATCAGGATTTTCTGCTTTTAAATGAAAATCAAAACTTGAAATTTGGTGGATTCTACGATAATAAGATTAGATTTTTACAACCAGTTTGTATAAAGTTTTCTCATCAGAAAAATTCTGCTGTTAATATTACTCATCCTCCCATAGTTAGTTTATTGATTGTACTGGAGCTATTCCAAAAATTCTTTGTTACTTAAGGTAAACAAAGGTSTCAGAAACAGATCCATAGATAAATTTATATGAAAAGTGAAAAAAAAATATGAAGGCTTAAGCAGAGATTGATAAGGTGTTCAACATTGTGCAAGAATATACACCTATAAATTTCTGAAAATGGCACATAGGATGTGAAGTGTCTCAATGGGAATTTCTGTAATGTATGCATGCCTTATGAAAATATCCTACAGTTAAAGTAAACATCTCAGTTAACTCCATTTTGAAAAAATATTTCAATTCAGACYGAGTGTGGCCACTGATTCCAAAATCCCGCACCCTACAGGGAGCTTGAACAGTCTTTCTACCATCCACTTGCTATCACCCAAATGTCAGGTCTATAATACTCTGACGAGCACCTAATATAATAGTAAAAATTCAGTGTCTTAGATTCAAACGTATTACCAAACTTTTCTATTCATCATTTGCATGAATTTTAAAGTGTCATACTCATAATTTTAATCTTGCTGAATTTTAGTGGTAGGTTGTTTTAGTACTTTCTTAGCAAACAAGTATACAAMACGTACCTCAAAACTGACAGGTATATTGCGCTTCAAAGCGATTTCAAAGACTACACTGATCTCAGATTTGTTTGCATCTTTATCTTCTTCTGTTTCTTTTCCTGCTTCTCCATTCTGAAAAATGAAGAATACAACGTGATTACAGTAAAATATTTTTTTAGAAGTTAGAAAAAACATAATATGCTCTTCCCCCTTTTTCTTAAACACTTTTGAGTTCTGTCATGCTGTAAATGTTTGTGTATCTACTTCAGTACCTCACCATCAGCCACCCACTGACTTGTAAAGCCATATGAAATGCAGTTAYGCTTCATATTGCTCATACTAAAAGAACATATACACATTAGCTTATAAATGGCTGTTAGATGGCAAAGTACTTCTATTGATTTTAGGCTTATTAATAACATGGGTAACAATCAACTAAACACACTGCTTGTGTCAAACACAACTATTAAAGATCCTGTGTCCTCTTTCTCAGCCTCCCACCACGGGCACCCCCTTCCAAGCAGTGGGTGAGTGCCTGTTCTTCTCTCAAAAGAAATTCAGTGAATCACCCCTACACTTCGACTGGGTCACCAGGTTGCAGGTGTCCTCAGCAGGTCCAGCTGGTTAATGGCCCCTCCACAGCCTTCCCTCTGGGAGGCATGACCAGTACGAAAAGGTAGTGACAGAGAACAGCTTGCTCAACACAAAACATTATTTATTTATCCATAGGAACATAACAAACAGAGAGGATAAGGGATAAAACAACAAAAGGAATATATAAACATTATCCTACCTAAAATTCAGCTTTGCTTTGCAATTTAGGTAAGTCCTATTTTTCTCAGAAAACCACCAGTATGGGAATCAGTCAAACAGCTATCATCTTCTACAACTTYGGCCTTTTGGTGTGACCCCAGGCCACTTTTTCCTTAGTTCCCAGAGGTTTAACTTTCAGCTACTTTCAAACTCAAAAGCCCTGAATGTATCAAACTGAGATCTYTCAACAACCTTGTAGCCTTGGCCACACTCCTCTAATTTTTTATTAGAGGAGGTAAACATCAAACCAACAGGGCTGAACTAGGTGGATTCCTGCAGAGTTTCAGTCTTGCATAATAAAGACTGATATAAATCTTTAGCCACTAGTATAAATACAAAATCTGGATAATGAAGTTATAAAATAACATTACAAAAAATTAAGCTCTTCATAATAACAATGACAATTATAAAGGTTTTATCTACTCTTTGCTAACTCTTAATATAATAACCTTTAACATAAAGTGAGATTGAAAATGCAGCAGAAGCAGGCAATTTTAACACACAGACTTGGGTAGCCTTTTGTCTCATTAAATGGTCACAAAATTTTGAGTGGAAAATGCAATTTACTTCCTTGACAGTGATCCTGAGTTAAATATAAAACAAAAATCGATAAAGTTTGCAGAAGCTGCTAAAAATAAAGGGTGCAGTAGTAAGCAACGGCAAGAGGAGCTAGAATGAAATTACATAGCACCYCTGGCTCATTTCATACAATGAAATGTAAAGTAGTACTGAAATCAAGAATGTTGCTCATTATTTATAGGACAAGCATAGTAGTGATTCAGTAAAGGACTTCGGTGCACAGGGAATAATCCACTGAATAGAGCTGAAAAGATAACATTTAAAAGCATATATGTATTTTTGGGATATAGAGAATATCAAACAGAAACTGTGGGGTACTATTATTTTAAAAAACAACTGTAGTAAGAACCGTACTTAATATTGTATTCAATTAAGCTTGTGTTTTATAAAGGAGATTGATCATTGGAAAAGCAGAGAAAAGCAGCTGTAAGAATGAGCTATTGATTAGAAAAGGCACTTTACAATGACAGTTTTTATATAACAATCAGTTATATAAAAAGATTTTAAAATTACTTGAGAAAAATTGATAAACTTATTTGAGGAAGAGGTTTTTTATAGCTGTTTCTTAGATTTAACAAAGACATGAAAAGATCTATTAGAAAGAAATCACAGCTAAGTAAATTTAGAAGAAATACAATACAACTTATCTTTAAAAGTGAGATGAATCAATCACCGGCATAAATTACATAAAATTATATAGAGTTCATTGGACTGTCACTAAATCTTTAAGTTAAGATTTTTTTAGGTTATACTCTAGTTTAACCACATATGCAGAGTCTAATGTAGAAATTACTGTTTAAAATTTCATGATTAATACAAACATATCTGTCTAAAAAATGATTAAATGACTGCTCTTAAAATTTCAGTCCTTGCCTATTCTTCCATCACGCATAGTAGAGCCTAACTGTGAGGGCAGGCTAAGGATGCTGCGCCTTTAAGGCTTAGACACTAGTACTGAGCAATAAYGTTTCAAGTCCTAGTCATCTGACTCCCTTAACTTCAGGAAGATAAAATATGTCCAGGAGTGTCTAAGGTGCTCTGGATTTAAATTTGATCCTCATTCCACAACTGACACTTTAATTGTAAGGCCCTTCTTAGGCCTCCGTTCTGCAAGGCAGAGCTACTTTGGCAGACACACAATAGTTCTTTTATGAAAGTAACTCACCTATACCCTTGCTCTGCTTGCTGTTTGTTTCTTGTTTCTGTTCACCTTATGCTTTCTACACATTTGCGCAATGAAGTATTAAGAYGATAATGTTTCTCTTTGGTGGTTTAATTCGGGTAAAAGATTTTGCATTTGTTTAGTTAAAAAAAAGAAGGAAAAAACACGGTATCGCTGGATGAAAGAAGAATATAAATAAGTCTGCATTAAGTGAACACAATTATGTAGATCAAAAGACAAAACCACATATTTATTGTGCTATATTGCAGGGATCCCACTCCACTGAATTTCTTTCCATGACTAATGGCATGCAGGGCTAGATTGGTCTCAGCAGCTCTGTCCTTGCTCCCTCACATTACTGGAAGCACGGTGGCAATAAGTGACTGGGGGAGAAAGGACTTCATCGATCAACTGCTAGGGCCACCCAGACTAACACTAACTGCTCTGATCCATGTATAGAATCATAGAGTCATAGAATCAGTAAGGTTGGAAGGGACCTCTGGAGATCATCTAGTCCAACCTCCCTGCTCAGCAGGGTCACCTGGAGCATGTCAGACAGGGTTGCATCCAGGCGGGCCTTGAAGATCTCCAGAGAAGGAGACTCCACAACCTCTCTGGGCAACCTGGTCCAGTGCTCTGTCACTCTCACAGGGAAGAAATTCCCCCTCACGTTCAGGCAGAACTTCCTGTGCTTCAACTTCTGCCCATTGCCTCTTGTCCTGTCACACGGGACAACTGAAAAGAGTTTGTCCCCGTCCCCTTGACACCCTCCCTTCAGATACTTGTACACACTGATAAGATCCCCCCTCAGTCTTCTCTTCCCCAGGCTAAAGAGGTCCAGCTCTCGCAGTCGTTCCTCATAGGGCAGATGCATAATGAATAAGGTATTGCATATCATGCATCTTCCATGGCAGGTGCAGACAGCTGTACTCAGGACTACACACTGCAGCTCTCTGTACTCCACCGTGACCTGGGCACAGGGTCACCTCCAGCCTTCCACAGGCACCTGCGACTCTAATCCACAGAATAAGAGAGATCACTCTTCATCATGACTCCCACCAGCCAGCTTCCTTTACCCTCAGCATGACCAAGTAACACAGGCTCTCCTGACTCAGGACTCAATTCAGTTTCCCACCCACAGATATCTGCCATTTGAGATCCTGCAGGATCCTAACTAGCCTTCACCTGCTGCGCCAGAACATTACAGTACTCCCACTAGTCTTGCCAGTAGTATGTGAACACCTCAGCGAACCCAGAATGTTTTTTCCAGACAATCCCTCCCTATTTTTCTCATTATATACATAATTTATGGTGGTGAAGAGAAGAATGATGTTACTTTCTCAGCTCAAGATAGAGGCAACAATGCAGACTGCTACAAGAACTTAGGAAACTCAATTTGCCACAACTGTGTCCTCTCCTAAAAGCCTGCATATCCTAGGAGACAATAATCTAAACAGACACTAAATAAACCCAATTGGACATGAATGTGAATTTAGGATTCTATTACTTTTGCTAAGTAAATAAATGTTACCCAGGTTTCACATACACAGGCTATGAAAACCAAGCATTTAAACCCACCTATCTTATTATCCTATGCACTTAGATAACAGTAGTTTACCTTCCATGCTGATTAATGGATACCTTGAATTCAAGGATTCTTTATATAAAATTCAATATTACATATATAATTTTCAAAAAATAAGGATATGTTGATCTAAAAATACAGTTCGATATCCCACTAATCTTTGAGCTTACCATTCCTCATCAACCTATACTTGTCTGGAAATCAAAAGAGAAAGGAAGGGAATTAAAAACAGGGAAAGGAAATGGAGATCCTGCTTAAGACTTTTCACGTCCATTTTAATAGCTTTTCTATTTCTATATTTTTTTTAAAAAAATCAATATTAATTTTAGTAAGTGATTTTAAAGAGAATTTCSTGATCCAGAAAAATGATATAGCAAAACCAAAGGGATGAGTCAAACACTCTTTGTATTGAAAGGAACACGTTTAGATACAGGGTGAGGCAGATGGATGTGTTTTTGATACAGAAAATTATTTCCATTTTTAAAAAGCAACTTGAAACGACCACGCTGAAGATACTGAAGCTATTTTTTTGTACTGTGCACAGTATTTCAACAGGAGTCATCAGAAAGAGAATATAAAAAAGGGATTGTCTCCTGATGCATTTGTTCTGGTTCATTTGGCTCATTTATTATTTTTGAATTTGCAATGATTATTCTAAGAATAATTTTTCTGCTAATATATTTTTCAAAATATAACACAATATTTTCATTTATAGGCAAAAATATACACCATTTGCAAACAAAACAGTGAGAAAGATAACTATTCAAAAAGGGACTAAGTGGCTAAAAGCCTAAAAGCTGTTTCACAGCTATCAGTAAACTCAGCCAGGCTCACAGGGGACAAGTCATTTCAGCTGTAAAGATCACATTCATGGTACAATATACAAGTAATATCAGTAATTAATTCTCTGCAAAGCCATTGATTAAATGGACTTTTTTCTACTTTTGGTATAATCTTAATTATTTTCTACTGTTTCACTTAACCATTGTTGATAATCCTCCCATCTTTAAAATGCCTTCCTACTTTTACTATTTAAGTCTAGTTCTATATTAGGTGTGCTTTTATCCAGAAATATCACTAACAAGTTTTACTATTGCCTCTCTATTTACCTATTTACTGAGGCTAATATGTAAAAAAACAAAACAAAACAAAACACTAAACCCACAAAAACTAAATAAATTAAACACTGAAAGGCTGAAATTGTAAGATTTGGTATCTTAATGTGAAGATTAGGCAGAGTACATTTTTTGAAACACAAACCTGAGGTAATTTTTCAGGAATAGGCTCATTCTGGAGAGCTTGAAGGGCCTTCATTGCAGCATTATGTCTGGCAGCTTGACGAGTCTTTCCTTCACCAAAAAACTCACTGTTGCCAACAGTTAACTGGACATAGAAAATTTTAGGCACTGGGCAGTGATACCTGGAGAGAGGTCATGAACAAGTTAATGCATTTCTATACTTYAGAAACCAATAATACAAGCTATCAATTTTAAACGTGTATTTTTATGTAATATACAGCCGTAGTTAGGATTACAATGTTCTCTCTTGTCACAGGGCAAGACCTAACACTCAAATATATGACCCCATTCCCATCAGTAATTCTGACAGCAATCAGCATGCCCACTTGCTCTGCRCTGGTATTTGCATTGCTCTGCAAGGAGCTGAACTATACATACTTCAGGTGAACCGCCCAGCTCTACCCCCTCTCTGGTTTTCATCCTGAGAGCAGTAAGCCCAAGGAGAACTGAAAGCTCCAGGGGAAGCTGTGCCTGTGAGATTCTTCTTTTCCCAAGGGGAAGTCATATAGAGAAAGCAGGAATGTGTGCCCTCTCCCACAAGGGTTCTGTGACATGCCTACATGTCCCAGGTCTTGCAGCGAACAGAAAGAAAAATAGATGGCAGAGACTGGAAACTGTACTTCTAGTCTCTTCTTAAAGTTCAATTTTTGCAATTTTTGTAGAGGACAGGAAGGAGCTCTCTTCCAACGGCATAACAGAAGGTAGGAAGGAGCTCTCCTCCTACACGGAACATTATCCAGGCACTGAAAGAAAGGCAGTAACTACCACTCATTTTTTTTTCCTTTTTTGTCTCCCTACAGAAAAATCTCCAAATATAACGGTAGAGCTTGTTTTTTTTTTTTTTTAATAGACAGCACTGAAAGAAAGATGAAGAAAAAGACTGGAAGTTTCCCTATTAAACAGTACAGCTATTATACCTCAAAGGATGCAGTATCTTTATCCATATCACCAACTCCACATTTCTATTTTTCTTAATAAAAATAGGTAACTTAACCTATACTCCTTAGCCAGAACCCTTCCTCCTGCTAGCCTACAATGAAGAAAACAAGATAATGCCATTCTTGGTTTTGGAATATCCTGTCACAGCACTGTGATGATTACAAATATAAGAGCTTGTCAAAGCAATTTCTACAGTAATGTTTTTTTTTTCCCCTTGACCCAGAAAAAAGTAATTCAGCACAGTTAGTTCTTGCCACTGTTACAATTACAATCCTTTAATAGAAATTTTTAAAAAATCCCCTCCAAATTAAGAAAATTCCCTCCAATTGAGGGAATTTGCTTTCTACTGTATGCTCCTGTATGCCAGTGGTTCCTTCCCCCCAAAATGGCTCTTCTAACACGCCTGAGATTTCTTCCTYGGAAAAATACATGCATATCAGAAATGGTTGCTCATTTATGACATTGAACTTATACATATTTTACTGCAATGTAAGAAATCCCAGAACTTCAAAGCTTGGCCAAAAGCTAGGCCAATCACAACAAAACTAGAATCACTCAAAATCATCTCCATTTCCAAATGAGCTTTAGCTTTCTATGTTTCATCAAAATTGAGATACTTTCAGTTATTAGCCTGATTAAACCTATACTTAAAGGCAATATTGTATGTCTTATCAAGAGTGACCACCGTATATTTTTAACAGCCAGAGCATGCCAAGAGGGGCAAAGGTACAAAAAATATTACTATCTTTTTGGCTCTACTTTGCTAGTTTTACACTGCTTCAACAAAGTTAGTTCAGACTCATGTCAGTTCAAGTGAGGTTAAGATCTGAGTTAATGTCTAGATGATTTAATTTCCCCAATAGTAGGAGTTTGAGTTAAAACACAGAAACCAAATTAGAAACTACTTTCTCTTTCTTTTAAAGGTATCCACTATATCCCATTAAAGTGAAATTAGATATTAAACATTGTAGAAGGAAGTGCTAACAAACCTAAATTTTATTTTAAAAGCCTATAATAATAAAAAAATATAAAACGGATGCTTCTAAATTGATCCATCTCAATTTAAGTTTCTATATTAGATATGTAATTATATTGTAATATTATAAATATCATCTATACAAAACATATATATCCATACTTATACATATGCGTGTGATATAATATATAAGACACATTACATCAACTACACATGATTACAAAAAACTATAAAATAGAACACAGGCACCTTCTGGAAGCATTACAAACCCCCTATATGAATATTAAATATCACACTGCTACTCATTAACTAAGCTGCTGACAAACCAAAACAGAGAAACAGATGAGTAGCCTTAGAACTTTAATTTGTAACTCACTCCACTCTGTTCTTCACTGCTTTTGACATATAGCATTCCCCTTCTGTCTTTCTACACTACCAGAAGATAGAAAAATAAACACTAATGTGGCAAAATCTACAGTTCTTACTTAGATATAGTAGAGTGGCACCAGAGTGAGATTTACCTCAAAAAGAATGGTAACTTTTCCTCACAATATTTAAAGGTAGATTTTCACCTCTTCTCTTGGCTTTATAAGTTTATGTGAAATTCATCTTATATCAACACTTTCCTTTCTTAGCTTTATTTGGATTGCAATATTGTTTTAGGGAATATGTTAAAAATAAATATAGGGAATATAGGCAATAAAACTAAATAATAACTTGAAAGAATGTAAGTCTAAGACTAAGGAACGGGCCTTTGACATAAAACATAACTCACAGTATATCTCAAAAAGTGTGAAAATCTTACTTACCAAAAATCAAATGAAAAATGAAGGAAAGCTTCATCAGTTTAATCACTACCAATGGACTATATGAGTGGCTAGGTTCATAACTCTACTTCTACATATGGCTTAGAGTTGTCTATCACTGGCTCCTCTGCTAGAACACTGCTAATGTAACTCCTCTAAAGTGTTTTCTTAGTTTATCACAGAATCATAGAATAGTTGAGGTTGGAAGATATCTCTGGAAATCATCTATTTGAACCTCCAGCTCAAAGCAGGGTCTACTAGAGTAGGCTGCTCAGCAGCACAGCCAGTAACATTTTGAGCATCTCCAAGAATGGAGACTCCACAACCTCTCTGTGCAATTTGTTCAGCGTTCAATCACCTTTACAGTAAAAACTTTTTTTAATGTTTGAACAAAATTCCCTGTATTTTATTTGGTACCTACTGCCACCTTTACAGCAAAAACTTTTTTTTAACGTTTGAATAGAATTCCCTGTATTTTATCTTGTGCCTACTGCCACTTGTTCTTTCACTGAATACCATTGAGAAGGGTTCACCTTCTTTACTCCCTCCCATCAGCTGGATGGTAAGATCCACCTGCACCTTTTCTTCTCCAGGCTAAACAGTCCCAACTCTCTCAGCCTCTCCTCATATGAGAGATGCTCCAGCCCCTTAATCATCTCTGTGACCCTTTGTTGCATTTGCTCCAACCAATCCATCTTTTCTTGTATTGAGGAGTTGAGAACTGGCCACAGCACTCCAGATGTGGCCTTACTAGGWTTGAGTAGAATGGAAGAATCACCTCCCTCAACCTGCTAGCAATACTCTTCCTCATGCAGCCTGGGATATCATGGGCTTTCTTTGCTACAAGAGTACATTAATGTCCCACTTGTCCARTAAGACCTCAGGTCCTTTACTGCAGACCTGCTTTCCAGCTGGTTTGAGTTAATTCCTGCTATTCCTCCCCAGGGGCAGGACTTTGCAGTTACATTTGTTGAGCTTCATGTTGTCAACACATTTCTCCAGCCTGTCAAGGCTCCTCCTCTGAATGGCAGCACAACCATCTGGTATATCAACTACTCCTTCCAGGTTTTGTATCACCTGAAAACTTGCTGACGGAATGCTCTGTCCCACCATCCCAGGCACCAATGAAGGTGTAAACAATGCTAGCCCATGTTGACCTCTGAAGGACACCAGTAGTGACAGGCCTCCATCTGGACTTCATGCTGTTGATCACAGCTCTTCAAGTCCAGCAATTCAGCCAGTTTTCAATCCACCTAACTGTCCACTTACCTAATTCATACTTCATCAGTTTCTCAAATAGGATGTTATGGGAGAGACAGTGCCAAAAGTCTTGCTAAATCATGATAAATAACATCCACAGTACTCCCCTCATCCACTGAGCTAGTCATCTCAATATAGAAGGCTATCTACACGGCTTGGTCAGCCATGATCTACCCTTCATAAATCCATGCTGACTACTCCCAATCACTTTCTTGTCCTTAGTATGTTTGGAAATGCTTTCCAGAATGATTTGCTCTATCACCTTCCCAGGGATCAAGGAGAGGCAGATCAGCCTGTTTCCTCAGATCCTCTTTTCTTGTGCGTCTTGAAGACAGCAGTGACATTTGCATTCTTCCAGTCCTCAGAAACACCCCGATTGCCACAACCTTTCAAAGATTATTGAGAGTAGCCTTGCAATGACATCAGCCAGCTCCCTCAGGACTTATGGGTGCATCCCATCACAGTCCATAGACATTTGTATGCCTAGGTTTTTTAAATGACCTAACCTGATCGTCCAAGGCTAAGTCTTCATTGCTCCAGACTTTCCTGCAGGTCTCAGGGGCTTGGGGATTCCTGAAGGCAAATCTTACCAGCAAAGACCAAGCTGAAGGTGGCACTGAGTAGCTTGGTCTTTTCTGTGTCCTCTGCCACCTCTTGCACCATTCAGCAGCAGGTCCTCATTTTCACTAGTATTTGCTTTGGTGAAGATATACCTGTAGAAACCTTTCTTGTTGCCCTTCATGATTCAAATCCAGATGGACTTTGGCTTTCCTAACCCCATCCCTGCCTGTTTGGACACAGTCTCTATATTCCTCTGGGCTCACCCGACCCTCCTTTCACCTTTTGTATTTTTCTCTTTCATGTTTGAACATAGTTAAGGAACTCCCTGTTTATTCATGTGGGCCTCCTGCAACCTCTGCTTGTTTACTTGCACATCAGGATCGATCATTCTTGAGCGTGGAAGAAGTGATCCTTGAAAATTCAACCAGCTCTCTTAGACCTCTATTCTTTCCAGGACTATATCCCATGATATTATTTCATGCAGATCCCTGAAGAGGCCAAAGTCTCCTGAAGTCCTGGGTCGTGATTGTTATTTTCCTTGTTCCCACCTCTGAGGATCCTGAACTCCACCATCTCATGGTCACTGCATCCAAGGCAGTCCCTAGCCTTCACATCCACATCAGTTCTTCCCTGTTTGAAAGTATGAGGTCCAGCATGGCAGCTCCCCTCATTGACTCCTCAATCACCTGTGTTAGGAAGCTGTCATGGATGCACTCCAGAAACTCCTTCAATTGCTTGCACCCTGCTATGCTGCCCTTCCAGCAAATTATGTGGGGAAGGGAGAGGGGGAAGGGGAGGTTAAAGCCCCCTATGAGGATGAGGGCCCACCAACATGGGCCTTCTTCCAGCTATTTGAAGAAGGCCTCATCTACTTCCTCCTGACCAGGCAGGACTTCCATCACAATGTCACCCATACTCATCTTCCTCTAATCCTAACCCATAAGCTCTACGCTGGCTCATCATCCATCCCCAGGCAAAGCTCCACGCATTCCCACTGCTTTCTCACATAAATGGCAGCTCTCCCTTCTTGCCATCTCAGCCTGTCTTTCCTCAAGAGCCATCTACCGCAGCACTCCAGTCATGTAAGCAACCCCACATCTCTCCAATCCCAGCAAGATCATAGCCCTGCAACTGCACACAGATCTCTAATTGCTCCTATTTGTGCCTTGCGCTGAATGTGTTAGTGTACAGGCACCCTTCAGATGGGATACCCAGTCATACTGATTTCCCAGAGAGTATATGAAAGCTTCCATAACATTGTGCTATAAGTGCTTCCCTATTTGTGTGCATACACTTGGGGTGGGCCCCTTTCAGTCCCGCTTTGTTTGTTACAGGGTTTCTTTTGTCCACATCATCCTGAAGCCTTTGGTTACCAACTTGGTCTATTACTTCTTCACTCGATTGTGGGTTGTAATCTTCCTGCATCATCACTTCTAGTTCAAAGCTCTCCTCACGAGGTTGGCCAATCTGATCACAAAGATGCTTTTGCCCTACTTGGTCATGTGGATCCCATCTCTTCCTAGCAGTCCTCAGTCCTTGAAGAGGGTCCCATGGTCATAAAAAACAAATCCCTGCTGTTAACACCAGCTGTACAACCAATTGTTGACCCACAGGATCCATCCACTGCTCCTCAAGCTCTTCCCCCTCACTGGCAGATTTAAGGGGAAAACCATCTAAGTCCCCATGTCCTTGGCTATCACTCCCAGAGTGACTTCCTAGCCACACTTGATACGCTCCAAGTATCCCCTAGTTGTATCATGGGTGCCCACGAGGAAGAGCAGCAGGGGATAATAATTTAAGACAAGCCTTAGCAGGCTCTACACTATGTCCTGATCCAAGACCCCAGCAAGCAGTAAACCTACCTAGACAGTAGGTCAGGTTGGTAGATGGGGGTCTCCATCCCCTGCAGCAGGAGTTCACCCACTACTATTACTTGTTGCTTCTTCCTGGTGCTGCTGCATGGCTCAGGCTCAGCTGGTTTAGATGTTTTGTGGGACTGAGCTCTCAGCCCCTTGTCTGCTGCTAAGGCATTGAACCTATTCTGTAGTCATAGATATGCAAGTGGAGCAGGAGCCTTCCTCCTGGTGCCAGAAGTCACAAGCTTCCAGCCGTCAACATCACAGGAGTCTCTGTTTCCCACTCCCCAAAGCATTGACTCTCCCTGCCCCTCCTTTGGTAAATTGGGGTTCAAACTCTTGTACCTGCAGGGTCTCAGAGAAGATTCAATCTCTGTCTCATCACCTCTAAGTGATGTACAGTTTGCTGACCTCCTCTCACAGTTCTTTTACTTGTTTTCCATCACTATACACCTCCTACAGGCAAGGAGACTGTTTCTCTCAGTGTCAGCCTCCACGAGACACCAGGCACTCCCTGCAATCCAAGATCTGGAAAGCTGCATCTTCCCCCTGGAGCTTGACCTGAGTCAAGGTSTCTGAAGTGCTAGGGGTAGCTGCTCCACTTGGTGCCACGGACTGTGCCCTGCAGTGCTTCACCACCGCTGCTGAGCGCTCAAACACTGTCCTCAGCAGAGTTTCTAGGCCCCTTCTATGAAAACTGCTCCATGAACTGCTGTGTCTGTTGGCTGCCTCTAGGAGTTGCAGTCTTAAGCCCTGCATTTACATAGGTCTCTCCTTAGCACCTGCAGAAAGTGTGCTTGATCCTCAGGATCAGATGGAGCAAAACCTCAAAGTCCCCTTTCATCAGCAATAGCTGACAGAGCTTATTAGCACCTGCTAGAGCTTCCTAGAATTTGCAGCCTCCTGTAGCTATCCTTTCCCTGTGCCAGYAGGTACCCTGAATTTCCTCAGAGTTCCCAGGAATCCTCTGACGATCCCAGAATTTCCCAGATCTAAAAGCAGATCCTGCAAACTGGTGCCTCAGTGGGCTGCAGCATGCAGGATAAATTCTGCTATGCAAAAGCAGCAGGTATCTTGATTGCCCATTCCACCTTATTACTTCACAATCCTCCCGAAATAAAAAATTGTGGTGGGGTTGTCAGCAACTACCTACATTTGGGGAAAAATACCACATCCATCATAAATTCCTATTTCTTGCATCCATCATAAATTCCTATTTCTTGTTGAGTTACTAGGCTTCCCTTTCTCTCCACTCCATGCAATGGAGGAAAGCAATCCACTTTATAAACTCAGGTCCCACAAGAGGCCCTCTCTTTTTCCCTTCCCCCTACCTTTTCTTTTAAAGAGTGTTTAGGGAGCTATTTATGTGATAATATGGAAAAATGATATTCAGCCTGTGGCTCTAGAGTCTCATGCAGCTCTCTGGCATTGGCAGAATGATTAGGCTTTTACATGGTTTTGATTAAACTTTTCTTGCTCTGCTTGGCCTCAAGCAGAGTTAACAGAGCACTGATAATATGAACATTGCCAGGAAAGTGTAAAGGAGTACCTGAAGTCCTCAGAAAATGGACTGATTCTGTTAGGATCYTGGTTTCTCTACAACTTGGACAGTGTCAAATAGAAAAGAAATATCCCCAGCTTTACAGTAGTGAGGATAGAARAATGAGACAGTATTAGTGAAAGCCTTAAAAGTAATCATAATATTATAATCTGAAATATAGTGAAAATCATTAGACTGAGTTTTAATACGGAGTAATTCTGCATCCTAAACAGGCACCCTAACAAAAGAACAGTGCCATACAAAGATATTATATCTGCCATTTATCACCAATGATAATCCCTATATTTTACATTTGACCTGCCAGAAGGATTGAAAGTATTAACAATATTGGRAATATTTATATGTAGTTTGTTGATTATACAATAACATACCAGTACAGTATCTTCTGTCACACAAACTTCAGTCTTATACTTCTTAGCCTTCAGTTCTGTTCAGTCACAGAACTGAAACAGGTAATATTTCAAAGACTAACACTTCAAATACAGACTCTGGAGGTTTCCAAAAATGTTTAAACTACCCATATTTATAAAATATGCACCTCTCTACACTCTGCATTGCTGCTGCAAATGGTCAGGATTTTTCTTTGGAATAAATGT
>NW_028185273.1:1854906-1904492 GCF_003343005.1 Rhea americana
AAAGAAAAAAGAAAAAGAAAAAAAGTAAAAAAAAAAGTGATACAGTTACAATCCACAGAACATAAATTGAAGGACTGTCCAAATGACAAAAAATTACAAGATCAGAGGACAACAAAAGGACATAAAATGATACACTCAATTGACAAATGTAAGTATGATAAAGGCCAACATTTTTAACAAGCAGTCACATATAACCTACTAAAACAAGTCAATTTTCATCCAGTTCTCCTGGATGTTTGAGATTCATAAGAATATCTTTCACATAAGAAAGCAGATTCTCTTCATCTCCCTTTAAATGTCATAGCATTAGAAATCTGCTTTTTAGCTAACTTCACTGTTATCACTTTAGAATGGTCAACCTGAAAAGGGAAATTTGCTTTGYGAGTGTGACCTTGAATGCCAAGTTTCAGCAATGAACAAATATTTACAGCTAGTTATAAACCCCTAAAAATAGGGGTTCATAACAGAAATGCTGACAGCCCTTAAATAAGTTGGTGTGAGCGGGCGCCACTATAATTAAATAAATCACCAAGGTCTGTTGACAATTACAAAACTCATTTTGGTTTGCCACAGAGACAAACAAAAATTCTGTTCATTATAATTTTACTGGAATATGATGTCATAACATGTAAGCATACTGAAACAATCTGCTGCTTTTCTAGCCAAAATATTAATTGCATACTAAGGAGCCCTTGGGGCCTCTTCCTTTTTGGCCATCAAATCCACACACACAAAGACAAATAAAGTATTAGTACATACATTATGAGTTCATATTGCATTTCCTGTATTTCTCTGGATACCTCAATGACATAAATGTTTCTGTTAAAAATTGTTACTTTATTCTTAAAAGAGGAAAAAAGAAACAAGTGCAATTTGAAGCTCCATGAATCTGGGACTTTTATTTAGATTTTGCCTCCTTTTGACTGTTAAAAACTCCAGTGAGGTTCTGTCTAAATTCTAAAGAATGCATAAACCCAACTATCTCTCCACTACAGAAGTGCTATAATAAGTATTATACTAGTCTCATTTCATATGGCAAGCAAAGAAGAATAAGGACTGGTCTGACCAAAGAAAAGGGACACTAAATTATGAGATCCGAAATAGTACAGGAAAGTCACTTAGCAGATGTCAGCTCCCTGTTGAAARGGTTCTTCTCTGCACTCTTCCCTCTCGTGCCTTTTCCATATCTGTTTAGCCAAGCTGGCAGCCCTGCTGACCCTGCTTAAGCAGAAAAACGCTGCGAGTTTTGCAAGGGTGTAGGGATAGAGAGTCACAGAATGTGCAGGAGAGTCAGAAACAGCATTCACTGTGAACAACTTTTTCTCCATAACATTTGAAATTTCTCTAGGGGAGCAAGTTGCTTAGTGCAGCTGTTCCCTGGCCATGCCCTGTTTTTTCCAAGCAGTCCATTAGCCACATGGATTTCTTACAGATGTGAGTCAGTTCTACGTTTTGAAGAWGGAAACATCCAGTACAGCCACTTTCATCTTCACACAGTCTACCTTCTGCTTTATGCAGCCTGGGAACAAGGTTCTTTTTTCCAAGAACCCTTTTTGAGAATTACACTCCATTATCCCTGAATTAGTCTGGTTGTCCTCTTCTGGATTACCTCCATATCCTCAAAAAAAAGAAATCTTACTGTAAAGCTAGAAAGACAAAGCACTGTATTTCACTTCTAGCCACACTCATCCCTTAAATTTCAGAAAATTATTTTTCTGTCTAGTATCTTCTGCAGATTTTTTTTTACAGTCTGTGACTGTTTTCACTTTTTCTAATGCAGATATACCATCAGCCACACTTATAAGATTAAAAAAAATACATAAATTATGTATACTTGTCCCAGATTATTCTTCCTCAAAAGAAAGATGGTCTTAAACTAAAATTTGAATAATTATTTTTTTTTATAAAAATATACTGTAATTAATTCTGGATCATTTTATACTTTTAATACATATGAAATTTTTGCCATAATCACTTAATGGAATCACTTTTGATCTGACTGTAGAAATCCCCTAAGGAACAGAAAATACGTAATTTCTTATGTCAAAATTTTAAAGACTAAGTGATGGAAAAATATTAACAGAAAGATATTAGAAAGCATTGTTAAATTTTTTTAAAATAATGAGAAGACATAACAAAGATGTTTTCCATTTTAAAACATACAAAAAAAAATTCCTTCTCTGTTTCAAATGTAAGAACATAAACAAATCCTGAGCTACAGTCAATCTGACTCCTGTGAGCTGCATGCAGCTGCATATTATAGCCCTCTTCATCTAACCCAATCTATATGAGAACTAATTGGATTCCTTGTTTCCAGTGCTTCTACTAGGAGTATGTTCTAGAGCTGAGGTTGATAGTTAGGAATCTTCTTCAATGTTCAGCCTAGCTATACTACCCGTTTTGTTTTGAGTCAACACTGCACCTTAAATAGCTCTTTTACTTTTTTCTTGTGCTTACCCTCTAAGGCAAGCAGTTCCATTCTCACTTAGCCTTCATTATGCAACAGTGAATAAGTCAACCTATTTTAGTATTCTTTTGTACAAAAGACTATTCTGATAATCCTTCATAGTCCTTCTCTTGCTCTTCTTTTTCGCCAGGAGAGCCAAGAAGACAAAATTCCATATGAAAGCTGAAGAGTCCCGTCTTTAACAGAACATCCCAAAAATCGCATTTGTCTCTTTTATCATTCCATCATATCAGTTGTTCACAATTAATCTTACAAATAATTGATAATATTAGATAATTCTCCTGTTCTGCTATTTTCAGTTAAATAATGTTCTGCTGACAGTGGAATCTTTGCTATTAGTACCTATATACTATGTAAAATGCATTGCATTTCATACAGCAAAGTTTAATTGATGTACCAGCCCTCAGGATTATTTAGTTCTTCCTATATAGCTTGATCTTTCTGTCTTGATGTTGCTTTATAAATTCCATGAGCATGTCCTCACCTTTTGTGCAAACTTCTTTAACAAAAATAATAAATAACTTGGTCCTAAAACCAGAAAAGAAACTGTACGTAGTCTTCGTCTAAGTTTGATTTTTAATACTGCCAAATATTTTTCTTCTCCTTTCCCATCTTGCATTTCTTATTCTAAGACCCATCATCTTCAGTTTAATGAAAGCAGTATTCTTATCTAATGCTAAAAAATACTTAACTGAATCCCACAAAAATTGAGTTATCTCACAGAAATCCCCCCAAAATGAGTTAACACGTAACAGGCTCACATATTAGTCAGATATACTCTACCTTTAGTATACAATAACTTCATGTTGAATTTTATCCTGTTTTACATTTACTTCCATGCTTTTAATTATGTTTTCTTTCAAACCTTGTACTGAGTCTGTGAATATTCCTTTTTCTTTTTATTCCTTCCTGAATATTCCTTTTTCTTTTTTTTTAGTCTTTTCCTACGTGGCTTTAAACTTCCTATCCTCTGGTTATATGATAATCACATACAACTTGGGCGATCTATTTAAAATCCTTGCTTCCATACCCATAATTTCAAAATTCTGGATTAGAGACTACATGTTCCTCTACACAGTATGATTAGGTTTATCAAAAATTGACCATATTTTTGCTATCACAATATCCAATGTCTTAAAATATTTCTAAGCAAAAACAGAAGGAATGGGAATTCACTTTTACATAACATTACCTAATGTGGAATCCTTCCAGAAGAATTTGTTATGAGAAGACAATAATATTGCCACATCACTATATCTTTGTATTCCAAGTTGCTCAATACAGACTGAAATCAAAATTACAGTATTTACTTTGGGCGTACACCACTACATCTTTTACCACTTCTCTGTGATAGTAAAGAATATGTACACCGACAACAAGGAAAAAATGTTGTTCATCAAAAGTAACCAGAAGAAACGAACAGAAAGTTATAGAAATTACAAGCAGAATACTTAAAAATTATGGATAACCAAACAAGTAATACGCTATACATACTGAACTTGCTTCGCAGCACTAGTTTTACAGAGATGCTTACRCACACTTACTGTGCACAGTAAGTTCAGATCTCTGCTTCCACCTTTATATCTCCCTCTACTTGCTGATTCAATCTAAAGTCCATCTTAGAAACAGCACTTTTCAGAATGGCAGAACTATCTCAACACCAATCTGAATGCCTTTTTATAAAACAAAGAAAAACTAGTGCAAGAAAAATGAAAGGAACAAAAGAAAGAAAAATGCAGTACTGCTTTACTGCTAAGAAGCAATAAAAGGAAAAAGAACTAGGGGGGAAAAAAAAGAATCATGAGATGAACCTTCCAAAGAACAGCGATCAAGAGCAGGAAAAGAGCACAGAACAAAATGTTACATGCCTCTGAAGAAGTATTTTTATCTATCAACCAAATAACTAAGTAATGGAAATGGTTGACACAACTTCATTTTATTTTTGACTGCAAAAGTATCAGAAACCATATAAGAATATAAGAATACTGCCTCCACAGCTTAAGGCACTGGAAAATGTCAAGTAGACAATGCTGAAACAGAGATATTAGGGTGGGGGAAGATATGGAAGAGATAAATATAAGTAAAAAGAAAATGTTCTTTTCAGTAACACAAAAACAAGTACAACAGGAATAAAAGGGAAAACATAATGAAGCTGTGATGTTCACTGTAGACTTAAAGATTAAAACAGACATCTAGAACACAAACATCCCAAAATCTTTATCTRCTTCAGCTCATAAAATTTCCCATGAACTGTATTACTCACTAATCTTTACAAGCATGCAGAGTGGTTGCTGAGAATGTCTTCCAAATACCCATTACAGTAAAAGAACATAAACAATGTTGCATATCTGACTACAATATCATTTTCTCTCTGCAAAAGAAACTCTCACAGAAAAAAATCATGTTACTTGCCAACCTAGGGACTAAG
This sequence comes from Rhea americana, assembly GCF_003343005.1. Classification (NCBI taxonomy): domain Eukaryota; kingdom Metazoa; phylum Chordata; class Aves; order Rheiformes; family Rheidae; genus Rhea; species Rhea americana. Next base: position 1,859,802 of record NW_028185273.1, read on the forward strand.
TAAATGAGAGAATAAAATACCTCGTTTGCTTAATTGTCATATATTCATAGCAGATTATAATACCAATAAAAATGTTACTAACAAAATCCTCAAGCCTAGGACTTCATAGGAATTATTTGCATTACAACTTAAAAGTGCATATAAGAAGATGACACAAGAAAATTTAAAATGACTCTAACTCACCATCCAAATACACCTAAATTGAAGTAACTAGTGCATATTGAGCTACATTCTGTTCTGACCTGTAGGAATGCAAACACATTTACACCAAATTGCATTACCCTGAATGAGCCAAAAACATTTGGGGGGCAGGTTTAGCTCAGTTGGTTAGAGCACCCTGGTGCTGCTAATGCCAAGGTCGCGGGTTCAATCCCCGTATAAGCCAGGCTGAGGGTTGGGACTAGATGATCTCCAGAGGTCCCTTCCAACCCTACCGTTCTATGATTGTTGTTTTAAATTTGGCAATTAAATAATTGAAACTATGAACATGGACTGAAAAATCCCATTTAATTATGGCTTAATGAGCCTTTTCTCAAWTCCTGAGCACAGTTAATTAAATATATACACTATCTTAGCCTGCTAGTTATCATCTGTGCATCCTCAAAAATGTGTTATCATGCCCAGCAACAGCTTCTGTCCAAAATTCTTAACCTTCTTTGCCATCAGACTTCTAAACAAATGAAATGGGGCCAACTGAAAGCAGTGTTTTGTGTTGCCCTACACTGATCCTCTCAACATGCTAAAAGTAACATGGATGGCCTTACAAAGGAAGTCTTCACTACACCTACTCAAAAAGGAAGAAGTTTGTAGTTTTGAAGGGGCAAAAAAGGTAACAATGCAAAAAAAAAGAACAGTGGTGGAATCTTTCAGAGCTTTTATTCTTTTCTACTTTAAAGCATAAAAAGCCCAATATTTCCTAAGGAAGCTTATTCATGAATAGTAGATACAATGCTTCACTTTCAATGCTCTCAATTTTCAAACTTCAGTAGAAATGCTGGATTTGCAGCAATAATCTGGAAGTAAATGTGAAKTCATTGCTAACAAAATTTGTAAGTGATTACAATAAGGGTGTAGTAGTAGTGGTCAATGATGCACAGTGACTTGGCTCGGTTGACCCACTGGGTGCAATTCAGTATTGCATATTAATACAGAAAAAAGTTAGATCATGTTAGCTCAATAAACTAAAATATAAGATCATATATTTACTAAAAAGCAAGAAATGCAGCAAATCTTTATAAAATGCTATATCCTGTATTCTAGAAAGCAGAGGCACTGAAAAAGAATTGGAGAATAGAGTTAACCAGGACTGCTGATCATATGCTTATCCAAAATGGCCAATATAATCTTTGATAGTTAAAAAACAAATTCAGTATAGAGAGGTATSTTAGCTGAGCTGAACTTCAGCTGCTAATAGCCATCTCCTTAAGAACTCTCACTTTCTTTTCCACTGACATGAAAGCCATACTTGAATCTAAATCAGTAAATTGATTAGACTCTTCTTCTTCTCTTTTGTCATGGAAAGAAGACTCAAAGTTAAGAGATGCGTTTCTCAGAGATGATTTCCTTTTTGATCACAAAGTTAGAGGATGCAGCTCCACTTCAGTGGAGCAAWTAATCCAAACAAATCTTGATGTCAAAGCGTACAATTCCTAACTTCAGCTGACCTCTCTTTGACAATGACCAATTTAAACTGGCATTCCTCATTAAAAAAAATAAATAAATAAAAAGATCTAGGGAATGAGCATTTTTGAAGGGCTCTGTTTTGAAGAGACTGTACTTTCTTCCACAGAGAACAAGCAGTCATCAAAATTACTACTTCAGAAAAGACACTAAGAGTAATATAGTGGTTGCTGGTAACAAATTCTGTGTTTAATTGCTTTATATATTCTTCATAAAAGAACCTTAAAAAAAAGACTAAAAAAAATAAAACTTTCTCGAGAAAATTTAATACTTTCAGTCTGCAGTAGAACTTACAGTTTAACAGGGACAAAGACCTTGGTCTAAGGAGATGTTTTTTCCAGTATAATTCCAGTCAGGTCTAATCAGGTTATAAACAGTTAAAAATTAGCCACTAACATTCTTTTGGTTGCTTCCATCAGAAGAATTGAGTCTCTCAAACTACTATTTGAGCTCTAACACCAGTTTGTCTGTGTCATTACGAAAGTAATAGGAGAAGAAAAGACTTATTTACCAATAATCCACATTCAGGTTCTGGACATAAGACAAAGGCCATAACGTGAAAGAAGGACATCTAAGCTTGCTTCCATTGAACCTAAAACCTCACAAGTATCTTCCATGAAATATCCACAGTTCAGCAGACCATCATTTTGAGGACAAAGATGGTGAAGAAAAAGCTACTTATGGAAGAAACGCAACACAYTCAAAGTATTCCTGCTCCAGAAAGAGTGTTCTGATTCACCAGTAATACCAGTCTTCCAGGCAGCTAAAATAATCCCTAAATTGCCTAAARCAATTAGGTTTAGAGTAAGCATTGCAGGACACTCAGCAGATCACAAAGTCAGTAGACTAAGAGAGATTCATAAGGTCCTGGGGCAGGTTGTTGGTGCTGAAAATTTTTGAATCAGAGGGGTTTACAGGAATTGTCCCAAGGGGAAGAACAAGGTTGAAAGTTAAGCATTGAGAGCACCCAAAGATGAAGATAATCTGAATTTCATCTGTTTATGCTTTTCACTCCAAGTGAGAACAAGAAAACTCATGGCTGACATCTGCAGACAAGATCTGGATCTAGAGGTGCCTTCTCCAGAGCAAAGAAAAGAATCTATCAGAAACCTGTTCACAGATGGAAGCCTCAGGAGAAATAATCAAAATTCGAGGCAAGGACCACAAGAGCAAAGGGCAGTCCTAAAGGAAGGTGACCCTCTGGATCTACTTAGGAAGGAAAGTGTAAAGTGGCCTGGGGAGCTCACTATATACTGAAGGAAAACGAAGAATTGAGAGAAGAATAAAGTAGAAGGGCTCAGGAGGTCCTCTATGAAAATGGGTCAAGAGGTCATTGACAAAACTGCTTAGGCTTGAGTAAGAGACAGTTTGGAAGAATGCAGCAGTGTAAAATGTCATGCTTGAGCAATGATGAAGCATCTACATGCTGCTAAGGCTAAAAAGGTTTTAATAATAGTAGATAAGTGCATTCAGTTGGAGAAYAAAGATATGTCGTACCAAGAATACTATCCACAAATTTAGCTCTATATACTGTCAGCTTGATTTTATCCTGTGTAGCAACATTTTAACAGCTCTTAATGTAATAACTGTACAAATACTTAAGAGTATGTATTTTCTGATGCCTGATAGGTTAAATGCACCCACTAATGTTGTAGATGGCAACAACAGCATTTATTTGTCAAAAGGATCCAATTCACATGTGTCAAGGCATATTGCCTAACACCAGTTTGTGATCACTGTGGAACTTCACCATAACAGGGTGAGGTGAGTACAGAAAAATAGCTTTCATAAAGAATTTAATGGATTTTGTAGAATCCTCAGTGGGATGTAGGTTTTCTGATCCCAGATACTACTCTGTGTATTTTTATGATTTAAAACATTGTAGAAATTAAATATTAGCTGTCAAAAATTTTATTGCAGAAATAAATATCCTCTGTCATTTCTTGACAGACTTAGGAAATTTCTTTTTTAAAGCCGACAATACTAATCACCATTGTCTAAACTGATAGCTACTGGCAATGGCAAAGCTCATCACCTGCAGGTTCCCTTGCCACTGTTCTTTTGGGAAAACTATCTTAAGACAAACAGATGTTTCTGCTGTTTTAAACCAACAGGAAATGGACTGAYTTTCTCTCTTTTCCTTTCCTAGAAACAAATACTAGCAAAGAAAAATCTAGCACAGCTGTACTCAACACTTTATAACAATATGTCTGTGTGGGAGGCATGCAATGACTGGGAACAAACAGACCAGGGGAAGTGAAATGTAACATGTAGAAGATGGATACAAAGAATTCATTAAAAATCTTTGAGTGGATTATTACTCTGTAATGTTGATGCACTAAAGCTGGTCTAGGTCACTCAGGGTAATAATACTGGAATGCACAAGCTTTGCTTTAAGATGTGATCAGAATTCTACCTCAACTGGTAATGTACAAAATCTAATAAAATATCAGTCGGTGAGCACAATTCCCTCCAAGTGAATGAATAGTTGTCCATGTCACTAGAAAGCACCATTAGTATGAACTGACTTCAGGCTTGCTGACTGAGTTACAGCCTATCTTTAAGGAAATATCATTAGGTTAAGAGACAGAAACACCATAGTGAAACCCAGAATTCTTGCTGTAGTTCTGTAGATAATCAAATACTTGAATTTTCACTGTTGACAAACAGGTACCTYTTACATGCATTAAAATTACCGCATTACAGTTCCATTCATTATAGGAAAAGAAAGCTTGAAGAAAACAATGAGACAAAACATTGCATTAAGCCTGTTTTTAATTGTTTTATGACGGAATTATGAAATTTTAAATAATGAAAAGGTACAGTATAGAAAAAAGGCAACTTTTTAGACAGGGCTTCTGCTGTAAAGTTAAAGTACCAAAACACAAATTCATGCTGCCATCTAATGGTCTAAATCAAATGTATCTAGGTACACAATTAAATCACTAATCTGATCAATTACTTCTATCTCTGCCAGGCTATAATTTCTTCAAATTTTAACTCTTTCATAGAGTTTAGAATGAAATTACACCAAAACTAAGAAGATACAATCTATTCTAATAAAACTCCTGATTTCTATTCCCAATCCAAATTTATTCCAAAATAAAATTCAACATTCTTATGATTATTTCTTAGGTTGTGATTAAGTTCTAGATGCAGATGTTATTTAGCTGATATGGAGTAGCCKAAGTTCCCATTATAGTCAGTGAAGCTGTAGAGACACTCACATGAGCAAACGTAGACATCTTGGCTTATGATACACAAATAGCATTCTGCACTGCACCTGCACTAACTGGACTTTCCACCGGTTATAATGGGAGCTAAGGTTTCTAGGGCATAAGGAGTGACCATATTTAGGCTGAATCTCACCCTTAGAAAGCAGCCAGCCGCCTAAACACAAGCACACAAGATCATTTGAGATGGTGCACCTCAGACATCTGCATGATACACCACAGGACTCATTCATGAAAAGCACAAATTTCTCATTAATAAATGGAGTCTAGGGGGGTTACCTAAAATGATATGATGAGCTGAACCCTACTTTTAAGGCTTGATTCAATTGCCTAAATACAGGTGGGCAGGGCCCTCTGAAATGCCCTAAGATACCTTGCCTAGCTTTCAGCAGCCACTCTAGAAAGATCTCCTGTACGTTTTTTGCCAAATCTGCCAGCCTCTATGTAGATATCACAGAGACTCTACAATGTCTCAAATGGCACTACAGGCCTCTGTTTAGGCAACTTAGTGTCTTCACATCTGCCACAATGCATATGTTTGGGAGAAAAATCTGCTTTATACACACCTGCACATAAAATCTACCTTTATGGCAATAAGCCTCAGCAATTGGAATTCAGCTAAGGATAATAGGCTAATCACATGCCTGGATTCATGAAAAGACACTACAGGATAATCTGAACTTTACCTGTTTCAAGCTACAGTCTGATCTAATCATCATCAGATTGAAGTCTAACAGATCCAACAATCCTTCATATTATTCACTAGACTATTTGTGTCACAAATGGATGAAGCTTTCTGTACAGACAGAACTCTCCTCCTGGACAGTAAACAGGGTGCTCTGGCAGTGCAGCAGGCCTGTCTGAAGAGTTTCAGCCTTCATTCTGTTTCCATAAATTGAGAAACGGTTTGTATACCTGTAGAGGTGCTTCTGGAGAGTCAACAGATTTTTGGCTGCCTCCTGCAGTGTAATCCCCTCACCAGAAAATTTCTTTGCTTTTCTTTACCACTGTCCTCCTGTCTAGATTTTTCTTTTTTTACATCAGACTACATAACTTTTGTGAAAAAAAAGGAAACTGGGTGAGGATTAAGATTGCACTGCYAAGCACTCAGCCATAAAGCACTAGCCTCAAAACTGGTCTCTGACATATGTATTTAATCTTTAACTGAGCATTCACAGAAGAAATAAACTTTTCATCTTCATTCCAGTCTTTCACCGTAAAATCTTTTGTTCATCTGATCGGACAATTTTACTAATTTATCCAATAATCACAGACTATTTTCCACTCAATCATTAGACGTAATTTGGAGGACATGAAAGTCCATCATGAAGCTAACAGTTATAGATCGTAGTTGGCCTATTACAGCTCCTCAAATTTTCTGTCACTACCTCATTTCTAGAGTGTTGGATTCAGTATTTAGGTTACTGGTCCACAGGGCTGATATGTATAACTTCAGGAGTGATTAAGCCTAAGCAAACAGTCCCCTGCCACAGCTCAGTACCCAGTAGGTAGGAAATACATGCCCACTTAGGGAGATGTCTTGTGTTTTGTGGCCAGTCAGCTTGGCTGGCTGCAGAGGAGGCAATAATACGCTTCCTCTGTTTCTCCTGAGTCTTGGTCTTGCAAACAGCACTGCAGAGAAATTCACTAACATCAAAAAAATGTGGGATCAGACTGACAGGGTTATGAAGAGAAAGAAAAGGATGAATGTTCTGTGCACTCTCCCTTCTGCACTAAAGAGAAAGGAAATAATCTTCCCCTAAGTCTGCAGCATACAATATATATATGTAGGAAGTAATCCTATACAAAATGAATGTGAATGCTCAGTGCAGCAGAAGCTGTCAAAGYGTACAGAAGCAGCAACTTATCCGAAGGACATTACCACTTTGCATGACATATTCTTATAGAATTATCACACCATATCAAATTCTTCAAAAACAAGAAAGAATCTCCTTTAATTATTTTACTCCCATCCTTCAGCTTGTCATTATTTTGTATTTTCTTTGTTCCGACACTTCACAAGTGTTTTTAATTTTGAAAGTTTTTTTTTTTTAATAAAGGTTTTTCAAGATCTCTAAATTGTGGTGAGACAGTTTTAAGGAATTATTACATAAAAGCAAGTAATTTCTGAATTCTCCCAAAAGACAGGAGTGGAAATCTGCAATTCCTTTGACACTACTAGAATATCAAAAGCTGGTGTTCATTTTCTAGTGGTTTTATTTCTTGGCTGAAAGCAATGGTTTGGTTAAGCTTGTAAGATATCATGTCACTTTYGTCACTTATAGACATTCTATAACTGAAAATCTTGCAGGATAATTAAACTCCAAGAATGACTCTCTTCAATTCCAACTGAAAACAAAATATCTTSTTATAAAACCAACCAGCACTCAGTGTAGACAAGGCAAGCTGGATGACTATGTGGTCAGAACTGAGACCTTTTTTATTTTTAAACTGTTCAAATTAAACAGCCATGTTTTTGTTTTGCTACACAGTTTAAGCCAACTGCATACTCAGGGATGTGAGGGAATATTTGCTCTAGCACTAGCTACAGATATGAGTAGTATACACAGATTTCATCCTCAGTTCTGCCAATATTACTCAAATTTAWCCTACTGTTTCAGAGCTTGCCCTCTTCTGAGTAGCCTGCCAGTTCTACTGAACTGCGCCAAACAGTGTGCTGACAAACACAAAGGATACAACTCAAAACAGTTAAAAAAAATTGTTCCCGAAAACATTAGCACTTAATTCCTTAGAGTCAGTTTGTTAGCTTGCCTTGTCCCCAATGAGTGCTGGCTGGTTTTATAATACGATATTTTATTTTCAGTTAGAATTGAAAAGAACTATTCATATAGAAAAAAAGAAGCCTTTTAAAATGCAATTTACCATCATCAGTTTTCCTGTAATGTGTATTATTTGAACTGAAAGGTCCTCACACATCTTGGTTACAAAATTGTTCAAAATTCAAGATCAAACTTGTAAGGCTTCCAAAGGCTAATGCACAACCAGGGAAATTTGAGTGTCAAAAAATTTCTCCTTTAATTATAATCTCCTTCAGTAATGAACTCTGAATTAAGTAAAACCTATCTAACACGGATGGATTCAGGGTAGATAGCTGTTTCTAAGAGCTTTGCTTTATCAGCAAACATCAAGCCCTAGCAACTAGACTGGTATGGATTCTACTTGAATAAARAAAGCCTAGAGAAGACTCCATGAAAATATTTCACTAGACAGAAATGAAACAGTTTTAAAGGTGCAGCTGTATTGTGAAATGAACTGCTGTATACAGACACCCAGTCTATCAAAGATCTAAGCTGATAAAGTCACATGATTCAGCACAGCACCATGAAGACTACATCAGCTCAGTGCGAGACGCAGTACAATGACAACGGCCCAATGCTGTTACCAACCTAGTAAGTACTGTGCTTGTTAGCTTGAGTGAAAAGCCAGGTCAACACATCCAAACCTCATCCACTCCCAAGCTGGACCGCATTTTCCCTACTTAACCATCCTTGAGAGGGACCAAACTTGTCCCTGCACTTCCTTCCTTAGCACAGGAATGGATTACCCAGGGCTGCTCTCACCAGTGGCACACTCCCTTAAATGCCTTACCCTGTGCATTGGGAAGGGCTTTCTATYTGCAGTTCTGTAGCCTGCCTTTGCAGGTCTTGGAGCTCCGTAACCTCCATAACTCAAGCAGCCCTGCCAGCGTTTTCCAAAGCTTTTCTAGCAGTACTTTCCCATGTTCTCTCGCCATTTTTCTCATGCTGTTATTACTGTGGCCTTACACATGCAAACCCCAGTATTGCTGATACTGTTGTATCTGTAATGTCCTGTACCCCTTCTTTCCTCTCTCCCTTTCCTACCCCTTCGCTGTAGTATTTGGTACACGTTAGGGAGCCCAATAATATGCACACACAAAGCTTAGGTAGCAGTCAGTTTTCAATATTTGCCCTGATCAAAGCATGCTCTAACCAACACTAACAGCATCATAAGCAGGAAAATCAAGATGGAGTTTGCGCATGTCCTGATAAGAAAAATACAGAATTACTATGAGAAAAGTATTATGGGGGAATACCTGCTGCGTGGGAGAGAATGCCCAGAAGACGACGCTCTTCTTGGAGACCCCATCACTTCCCTTCCAAGCAGGCCTTGCAATTTTCCCATTCTTTTGCCTTTTTTCCCCCTCCTCCCTTTTCTACTTTTAGGTAACTTTCACCTTCAGTGTCAACATATACCGTCAACTATCGACCCAGCAAATACATCTTTGTGCAGGTAAAACAGTTTCAGCATTCTCTGTGCAACACATCACCCATATAAATACGCTCTACAGCATACGGGAGTGTAGTCCTTCACAGGCTTAACTGCCCTCAGCTTCCAAACACACAGTCCTGCCCTAGGTGAAGGGCTGTTTAAGAACAATGTTAGTCAGAAAGCAACTCCTCTCTTCTTCTCCCCCCACTAAAATAATAATTCATTTTTGAGTAGCTCMGTTTCAGTGCTGTAGCCAGGAATACTACAAGGACCCAAGGCTGAGGACAGAGGGAGGGAGAGAAATCACAGTCACCTGAACATAAATTATCTTAGGCTGACATGGAAGCTAGCTCTCAACTTTGCATGCAAATAGCAGCTCTTAGACCACATTTCCATGAGTTACTGAAAAGGATCTTTTGTGCCACTTGAAACACTAGACTTCACTGGTCTAAAGAGATGCCCTGCAGTGAACTTCATACTCTTCTTTTTTTTCCCCTAAAGTCATTAATCTTGCCAGAATCAAAGTTCCTAACAGAATTTTCTAATCTTCATCTATTTGGAAAACACATTTTTAAACAGAGATTGGTAATGAGAATATAGTCACAATATAAAAGAAAAAAAACAGCTTCCAACTTATTTAGCAGATTTAGTAACTATTTAATATCGAAGCTATTTCCTCAATCTAGTGTCAGAAACTGATGAAAACAAAAGATATTGATCGCAGCATATTACCTACATTATTTTTCAAATCGTATTTTTAAATAGTCCATAAAGTCTGTATTTACTTGGCAACTCTAGCACTTCCATTCCACTACACTATTGCTAAAAATCAGCAAATGAATGCTGCCTACAATGTGGCAATAAGTTATTTTAAAAAGTAATAAACATAACACGCTATTAGAACATAATATAATTCTTCAACGTGTGCTTCACATGTGGGACTTAACTTACTACTACAACAGAGCTACAATCTGTCTTCAAATGTATCTCTGATAAGGACAGGCAAGAAGTGATAAACAATCATTTCCAACATAGGAGTAGTTATAAAAATATTACTAYGCGGTACCACTATTGTTTCCTCTTTAGTATTAGTGAGTTAACATGCATGCATGCGGGGGTGGACTGTATGTATATATACAGATTTATACAGTTATTTAACAGTTAGCTATAGTTATTTAGTAATTTACTATCCACAGTAAATCATTAACATTCTTGCACGGGCTATGCACTCAAATAAGTACAGTGAAGTTGGCATGCAAAGATTCTGGCCTTCTGTTTCACTCTCTTCATTATGTGAATAGAAAAATCAAATATCTTGCTACCTCATGCACCTAGAGAAATCAAAGCTCATGTACCACTTTACCCTAACATGAGAACAATGCCCAAAAAAAGAAATAACCTTAGAGGCTGTGTTTGATGTACTACTTATTTCCAATGAAAGAAAGAACATCCTAAAGGCTAGCAACTACTACGTGTTTTGGGGTTCTGCTTTGATGAAGGCATTCAGTAAGTCAGTCCAGATTCTGGAATTCCACAGGTTGTTTTTTGCAAGCTTGTATTTTTTTCAGCCTTGCCTAGTCAAACTAATCTCTTTATAAAAACAATTTGTCTAAGTGTAGGAGCTCTAAATATTAACAAAACTTATTTCAAGCGCCATAGCCAGCAACCTAAACCATCACATATGTAGGTGGAGACTCTAGTCAGCAGTGACTAGAAATATAAAACAAGTAATACAGTCATGTTCTGCAGTGTTATGAAACAGTTTTCTTGTCAAGATTTTTTTTATATATAGTTCTAGGTATCATTTCTAAACAAAATCAGAATGAAATGCCCAAATCAAAAAGTTATTATGATTTAAAAACCTGTGAAGAAAGTAAAATTAGATGAAGTCACCGGAAACATTTTCCTTAGACAATTATGAAATGCTGCATTTTCATTTCAACTTTCTTACCTTTTTAAGCATTACTATAAATTCAGCTCCTAATAGAAGAATAATTTTGAATGAAAACACTTCTTCAGGATGTGTTACCGTATTTTTTTTGACAATTACCAAGTGTATAAAAATTCACAGGAAATCCATTAAGCAAGTCTCTTATAAGAATACGGTATTATTAAGTGAAAACATTTTTTGGAAGTTCTTGACCAGTTTTTGTCTTTTTTCTCRTTTTACAGAATACACTTTGAATCATTTGAATTTTCACCCACATTCAAAAGAGCTCACCTGAAATAGTTCCTCCAGGGAAAATAAGGAAAAATGGGAGAGGGAAAAAAAAAAAAAACTATTCTAGAGAAAGAACCTTTTTGGGGTTACAAATAATACATAGATTGTTACATTAGGTACAACTTACATTTAGATTCAGAATGAACTAGAATAGAAAAAAAGTACAAACCTCTGATTGTACATGCCCCGAAAATTATAATTTGCTCTATAATTAGGGATTGGCTTTGGATCTAATGGCCTGTAGATGGCAGGCTCTCCTCTTTTCATAGCCAGACCATTCAGCTCCACTGTTGGAGTTATACTGCCTGGAAAAAAGATAAGAATACATGTACGACACTTAAAACATAAATCCTGCAAAACACTCATACAGTATTGCTAAAGAAGAGAGAGCTGCAATACACCTGCATGGTTTTTTTGCTCTAACTACTACATTGTCTCTGTTTTCCTGTAAGATGAGAATACAGATGCCAACTTAATCACAAGTAATGTAAAATAATATTTAAATAGTCATCCTAGTGTATTCTCTTTGCAATTTGAGTAGATTAATGTTCACAGAAGAATGAAAAAGTCATCTGAATTGGTTATTCATCTTTCCAGAGTGCCTGTGATATACAGTGATAACTTTGGAAACCGAAGTTTAAAAGTGTAATGTTTCTTCCTACAGAACACCATTAAATAAAAACACAAATAAAGCAAAGAGTTATTGAAACAAGACTAGAAAATTTATGACTAAAAACTAATGAACTRGAATGATCTAACAAACTAGAAGTGTAAATACTGGAAATTAGTGCAAGTACAGCCATCTACTGGTGACAGAATACAAGAAAGAAAACCAACCCCACTTTTTCCCACTGACATGGTGTCTAAAATGTGTAAATGCCTTTTTTAAAAAGGAAAATAATTTAAAAGATTTTAATTATTTTAATATACCACATTTATATTTATTCATGAAAAAGATTGTTCAGTTATGGCATTCCCTCCTCTGCTGTTGTAAGAGAACTCCTAAATGAGCTAAATGCATAAATGCATTCCAATAAAAAGTAGTTAATATATTCTCAAACAGGAATCTAGCCTTAAAATGGCTATGATGAATGTGCAGTCTGCCACTGAGCCTTCATACACCAAATGATGAAAGTTTTTATACTGAGGTAAAAGCATCCATCAACCATAATTCTGATATTTTCCTGAGCAAAAAATGACTGAATTCAACAACATAATAAAAATAAAAATAGTAGTTGATTACAAACTACTTGCGCATGTACAATTAATCTATCTTAAAGCAAATTAGTGTTCTGTGATGTATCTTTTAATCAAAACACTTTTAAAGTGTATTTCTTTTGTTATCAACTTTTCCCTTTAAAAGCATGACAAAAGCAAAAAAACATCTGAAAGCTCAGGGATGTGCTGCAATGCCTAGAATCAAACATAGGATTCTTCTGCTATAAAGATCTGACTCTGCTGCCTTTTAACAGCAGAAGTCACACTGACTACAAAACGAAACAGGGTAAAACCAGGGTCCTGTGGCCAGAGAAGCAATGTATTGACTCCCAAAGTAGCAAGAGAATGCTATAATATTACTTTCAAACAACTCCTAACAGCTAATGCTCAGGATAATATTGAGATGCTCTAGAGGAAAGTCTGTCTAGTTCTTTGCCTACATGGAAAAGTTTACTGCAGAATGAATCCTCGTTATGAAAATGGTTTAAAGAAACTTTAAAGAAGGAGGGGAGAGGGGAAAAAGAGGGAAAAAGGAAGATAAAAAAGGAAAATGGAAAGGATGAAATTTTTGCTCATTAGCTTGCTTTTGTATTTGGGTGAAATAAAATTAGAAATAAAAATATTTCTTTATTTCATCAAACAAGACATAAAATCACTGATCATATGACTATGTACCTCAAAAGGTGTTGCATGCACAGAAGACAACTGACAGGTAACATCTCAAAATGAAGGAAGCTAGACTCCAATGTGTTTTTTCAATTTTTCAAACAATAAAGATTCTAAGCTGTTTGCTAGCTTATTTTAAATTGCTACAAAGTAAAATCCATTAAGCAAGGAATAATCTGTCAAAGTTACCATGTCGAATCCTTTTATTTATACCAAAGATGTAATTTTACAAGRGTGGACTGGGGAAAATTTGGCCCTTTCACTGTAAAATCAGCTAAAATAACTTTGAAAAATTCCGTATTTTACTATGGCTAGTTCAATCTAGTTTTGTCGGCTATTTACTGTCAATCACATACAATCACTTTGTATATAGCCAATTCTTATGTAAATAATCAATCAGTTCACTTATAGTTCAACTGTTTTAGGTATGTTGTATTAAATTCTATTGTGCAAACTTACTGTAGGTTCTTAATTATACTATCACATCTGTAAGACAGCTGTATTGATTCTCACCTGCCAAATCTACCTATATCTAGTTAAAGTTATCTGTTAGTAGACTAATATTCCAACACTAGAATAAAATTTATTATGTGCAGGAAAATGTCATACCTGGATTATTATTAACATTATTTTTGGGTGGTCTAGGAGTTGGTTTGGGAAGGGTAGTTTCATTCAATGCTTTGCTAGCAGCAGCATGTTGGGCCTTTTTAATACTGCTTCCTTCAGCTTCCCACGTCTGCTCTCCAAGAGTCAGCTGCACTGTGAACATCTTCAAAGACAAAGAACAGGTAAACACTGGCAAGATTATCACTGTGAGTTAGACCAATCTGTGTAAGAACTTACGTGCCTGAAGACAAACTGTGCTCCCTTTTCATTATACTGAATTCAACTCTGAGATAACACATCTGATTCTTACAGTGGGCAACATTTGGCTCTTTAAATGACACAGTAAATTAGCATAATGTTACATCTCTCATCAAAGAAGAGAGTACTAGTCAAATCAAGGGTAAACTGGTTCTTTGCTCCTAGAAGATCATATGCGTGTGTCATTTAAGATCACATTTCTTCACATATTTGAACAAGTTTAGTCATTTTTACCTGTAGAAAACAGGTGTTGCATGCCTCAAAAAAAGAGAATGTAGTTTTATAACAAGTCTAAGTGAATATAAATGACTGCATACTCTTCAAAACAGTGGGGAATTTGGTCCAAATATTTTTACACAGTGAAAGGGCTTCTACTACAGTCTGATTTCTGAAAATAGCACATATTGTTAAGCAGAGTCACAACAATCAATATAAAGTATGAAAGAATTAAAAAAAAATATTATCCTTTCAAAAGAAATTTTAGTTCTTTAATGTGGACTCTATAGTGAAGACAGGAACTGTAATATTTCACAGGTCAGAAAACTGACTCCTGGTGAAACTGTATATATTTAAAAATTCCAAGAAGTATCTATGCTGTGTTAAGATATTAAATAGAGTACACCTGTTGTGTATGTTCATGTTCCATTTAGATTTGAGCACCTAACAATCTTTTTTACTCCGATGTTGTTAAGAATTCAGTCTCTTTTCCAAGTATCAGTCCCACATATGTTAGAGAAGSCTTAATAGTAAGATGGACATGGTAAGCTAAGACATACTTAAATCAAAAAAAAAACAAAAAAACAAAAAAACAAAAAAAAAACACTAACTTTGAGGCAAAAAAATCTACTTATCAGTGTGAGTAGTACAGAAGGCAAAATTTTCATTTGGACACTTATTTGCTCTATACATTTTAAAGGCAGTTAAATTTGCTAAAGCCAGGACCAGGTGTCTAGAGTTAGGCATGATAGGCAATTTTGAAATCTGCCTGCACCTATATTTTTATATAGCATATATTCGCAAATAAGCATTTGAACACAAATRCATACGCATCTCCAAACACAGCTCTGTAAGAAACTGAATTCTATAAATATATACTTTCATCTTAATTGCAAAATTCAATTGCAATTGAATTTTGGCCTAATGTATTTTTCAGAATCACAATGGAAGTCCCAGGATCACAGTTCCTGTTGTCATTTTATTTTTTCACGCTGTCATGACAATTTCCTCATGGATAAGGGGCAAGAGAGAAATTGTCCTTTAATTTTGCATTCTATTGRACACTACCCTCACTTGAATGCAATCTAGGAATTAGAAATAAATACCCGTAATTATATAATTATCATAAACATACATCTTTATTCTTAACTGATCTAAAACTTGATTTCTGAATCTGCAGTTTATTCATATTCTGCAAGAAAATATCAGTATAGTATTATAAGAGAGGAGTAATCTTGAATTTCAATAAAAATACCATCAGTAATGGCTACTTATCTACCTGTTTACAACTCTCTTCCTAGTTCCTAAGGTAATCTACAGGAATTCAAGACAGTAAAGGTTTTACTCAGCAAATTTCTAGAGCTGGAGCACTAACCTTCTCACTTAGCCCATCTGGCAAAAACCTGCTTTAAAAAAAAAACATCGGTGAGAATTTAATTAAAGGAATAAAACTGGCTAAAAAAAGTCTAAACTAACAAATGAAATATTCAAATTCTGGAAGACCCAAGCTGACAATTTTGCTACAGTTTGGTAAGCATTTCTCACTAATTTTATGAGGAAGTTTTTATTCCTTAAGTCTAATCTAATTACATGATGGCCAGAGACCAGAAATGCAAACGCTATCACACTTTGTACTCCTTCACTCCACTGTTTTTGTAAGGTCAGTCTCCCTTAGCTCTGGTTATTCTTTCCTCCTCACTTTTTCTGTMTATAGAACCTTCCCTCTTCCATCCAAGTCTTTTGAAGTGCTAGTCCCTTCACACTTTTCCTTTTCTTTGTGATACTACGTAGTTTCTTTTGCCATCATTTCTCTTCAGTTTATCTCCTGAGATGCTACTGACACAAACGCATGTAACCAATGACCASGTTGACTAATACCCTTCAAAATGCAGTTTATGCTAACAAAGGTTTTCTGATTCTTTTTCTGATGAAAAATCCATTYAGAGGGCAGTCTTCTAGAAATCATAGCTACATTGTCACTAAGTGCCACTTCTCTAACAACTCCACTGTTATCAGCTTCCCATTTGATCAAAATCCTCAGAACTTATTTGTCAAAGACACCTAGAAAAAGGGATATAAAAATTTACTAGCATTTGTAGTCATGACACAGACAGTTGTCTTGTAGATTACTTCTCTCAAAATTATGAAAATCACTAGTGGATAGGAACAAAAACACAGAAGTGAAAAATACTAAGGAACACGGCTTCAGTGGCTAACAGCAACAGCATTACATCCTTTTTATCATCCTTTCTAGGACAGGGACTTAGGTCTGTTTTACACAACTTCAAGTATATCATCATGTGACTAGCAACACATACAAAACAGCTAACATGGTCAGAATAACTTCTATATCACTGCCTTCCACAGGTCAAAGATATGCATGCTCCTACTAATACCACTCTTGTCCTTATTCATTCCCTTCCCTTCTCTTTTTTGTTATCCTCATTTGCTGCACAGGTCAAAATTAGACTTAATRTTCTTCTGAATAACAACTAGTCTGTAGAGCACATAATATTATTCAGAGTACCATGAATATAATTAAAACAGTAAGAAGAGGTAAACTGAAAAACTGAAAAATGAAGAATCCCCCAGAAAACCCAGCTCTCAAAAGTACAGCCAACGAAGGCTCACTTCAGTTACATAAACATTGTTATTTTTAAGCTAACAAGTATCTGAGCTGTATTTTAATCCTTAAGCAGTTCTGAGCTCTTAAATTTAAAGTATAATACCAATTAATAAATTTAAAGAATTTAAAGTATAATACCAATGTAATGTAATTCAAATGCCTTTAATGATGAGGAATATGAACAGCTTAAAACACACCTTTCTGCATAACCAAAGCACCTCCAGCTTCACAGTAATGGAACAACAGTAGTATAATAAATAAGTAGCACAACAATGAAAAAATCAAGGAACATGCAACAGATTTAACATGTCATAACCTAAAAGCAACCAAGATGATTATCATGCAGTGGTGAACACTTCCAGAAAGGGGAAGAGTGCCTCAATCTCCATTCCTTAGGAAGGATATAAAAAGCCTGCTAATTCTAAGTGGCCCTGCACATGGTGATATCATTTCCACCAGTATAAAGTATGCATGAAAAACTGTCAAATCAGAATCACAGTATTTTGCATCAGCTCTGTACTAGCTGACAATGTTCAATAAAGAAACAAGGGCCAACTGCAAAGAGAACAGCTAACTACTAGTCAAACCTGTTGCTAATCTGCAGTGCAATCCTACTGTTTTATTCAATTTCTCCCCTCTTGAAATACTTCCTATAAATAAGTTATCAATTATACCATTTTCTCTCTGGGTACTTTTCAGGCCTTTTTCCCCTTCCCCAGACTGCTCCTAACTAGCAAGGAAGTTTAAAAGGAAATTTGAAAATGATTTTCATGAGACTATCCCTCTGTGTCCCCTGTCACCTGAAATCATGGCTACTACATACTTATGAAATGAGGCTGGACAGCCAAACAGATATGAGAACTGGTAAGAATTAATTGTCAGCTTACTAGAAACTTTAATGTTATGATCATTTCTGGAGTTTTAGTATCACAGGGAGCCTTTGCAAAAAAAAAGACTGCATGAATTTTAAGAATTCAGCGAAAGAGCAATAACACAGTTTGTGCCCTGTAACACAAGATCCAAATATATGGTATCAATAATCAACCTATGGACACAAAATAATATCAACAAGTACYTTAAAAATGATAGAAACTAGCCCAATAGTGTCTAAGGAGAAGGATTCATGTAGCTTAAAAGTGAACTCCATGATGATTAAGAAAGGGTCATGATGCTCTGAAAAGACCTTTAGTGAGGTCTTTGTAGGGACCAACAAATATAAACTCAAACATGGAAGTCAAAGTAAGGTACAAAATGATCTATGGGGCTCCAACAAAAATACAGAAATATTTTCAGAAAAAGTGTAACAAAAATAAAGCAAAATAAAGAAAAGAAATGCCTTACACTAGAAATGTGATTGTGTTTGACAAATGCACTTGCCCGGACCATGACATTATCTGTTCAGAATTTAAGGTATGGCTCATAACCTGGAACTGTGACCTTACCTTGGCATGAGCAGGCCCTCTTTCATTCAGAAGCTTATACTGGGGTTGAATTCTATTGAAACGGGCTAACTCATTTACCAGACACATTGGAGTTTTCTCTTTGGGGTTTGCCATGTTATCTTGGAGAGGAGCTGTAAACAAAGAGTCTGTAAAGTTTTTGTGGAGAAATGTATTCTTCACAACTTTCCAAAACTTTGCAAAAGCAGTAGTATGCTTATAAAGGAAAATACTTTGGCTAAAAAACAATTTTTGCAAATATGCTAAACACAATGTTTAAATGCTATTTACAGATTAATCATTTGAGAATACGCATTTTATCATGATCGTTTCAACTACATGCAATAAAAAAAGACAGATTTTCTTTTCAAAATGTCTTTATAAAAGATGGTAATGTAGGAGGACACATGCTACATTTTCTACATTACTGAAGTTTATTGTCAGTAGTGTACTGGTTTCAGAAATTAACTATTTTTCACAATGATGTCTAAACATTTTGAAATGGTGGGTAGGATACTGGTACCCAGATAAATACAGCAGATGAAATCCTGTGGTCCTCRTTTACTTTTCCCTCCTTCTTCCCAATGCTTTACATTTTTCCCATAATTATTATTCACCCTCAAAGTAACTCCCAAAGAACACCTCTCCACACCTTTTTAATGATTTTGCTCTGTTTTTTTAAAACAGATTATTTACTTGATGTTTACAGTCTTAGTATTTTTTTATCCTTTTATTATTTATTTCTTTCAGATTATGTGTATTTATCCCTAGCAAAAACTTTCACTACTTGCTTAACTTTTTAGGAAAACAGATCTGTATTTCATACCCAGTTGAGCATAGGAACTACAGCATTTATTAGGCCACAAAGGAAACACCAAATACTGCCAAGCAGTCTGAAGACATTCTGTTCTAGGGAAGAGAAATACACTTGGAGGCCTTCCTGCACTACTAAAACTTCTCTATAAAAGATACAATCAGAATCTGACAAAAAAAGGCGTGTTCTTTCTGGGCTTTTATATCATTTACCAACACTTCACTGTAAAACTGACCTCAGTTAAGAAATTTAGTTTAGTAAGCAGTCTATTTAACCAAAATATTTTTACGGGATTTTCTTTCTTTAATTTAGTCCCCTTTAAAAAAACTTTTTTTTTTTTTTTTTTTTTTTATTAACAAGTCATCAAAAAGATTCATTTGAACAACAAAGAAAATATACCTGGACCAACTTACCTGGTGAGTTGCTAGAAGGCGTAGGATCCACAAGGCCAGCAGTAGGGCTGCTACAGCTGGCAGCTGATTCAGAAATGGATCCATTCATTGAGGACTGCAGACCCAGTGTAGCTGTCGTCGTTACTGGTAGGGGTAGCACCATAGGAGACATAGTAGGTCCAGAGAGGTTTGCTGTAGTCTGCATCTTAACTTGTGCCATTGTCTATTACTGCAATAAACAAGTAATCATGAGCGGGGCACCTTTGCATTTTGAATGTCAAGTGAAAGCACTTAACGACACCTTTTTTTGCTACTGGATCTTTCACGCATGGGTCACAAAACTATTCATAAGTGTCATTYTCCCGCAAACATTAATTACAAGCAGAATTAGAACAGAAAAAGAGCTATAAGCCCACAGCCAAAGAATATGACTAAAGTAGAACCCATACTTCCTGAGTTTAAGTTCTTTTGCTTAACTACAGGATAACCTTGTCTAAAATAGAGCAGGAAGAATGATTATTCTAGAACAAAATTCCATATAATTCTTCCGCAGATCAGATTAGCACTTGTCAGCTTCTGTATAAGCGGACACCTTCACAAAAAATTGCGGTAGCAAACTTTTGGCACAGTTTTTTACAATAAGATGCACACAAAATGACAAACAAGGCCATTAAAGAAAATCCCTAATTATTCTACCTGTTTTCAAACTAGAAAAGAGATAACATAAGAGAAAAAGAAAAACTTTGAGAAATACTGAAAAATTATTGCTGCTTCCAGTCAACAGGGGAAAAACTTCTATCCTTGTACAAATTACCAGAAGGGTATCATAGATTTCCTATTCTAGCCTGTAATCCAGTGCCTGAAGTATTCACCCAGACTACGCCAGACACCAATCATCTCTCTCCATCTCCCAGACGGGTTTCTTTATTATCAACACAGGTTCTCTGGCTAACTCTATACTAGTATACAAAACAGGGCCAGGACATGGCTCCTTCGCACTCTTCCAAGGAGACTAGGCTCCCTGRCATAGCTTTGGCTCCTGCCAAATCCTTGCAGGGAACAGCCGGGATAGTGGAGAGGACAGCAGGCATCCCAGGCAAATCAGGAGAGGCTTGGACAGAGCCAACCTCAGTCTCAGGCGTGGGGGACATGGGAAAGCCTTAGGCAGCTTCTTTGGGCCTCAAGACCAAAGGGTCTATTTTATCTAACAATACAGATGTACACAATGTTTCTTAAGCCTCATACGCATTACATGATTCACTCAGGGTGGACAGAGAGACTCCAGAGAAGCCAATAGCTCCGTGCCCCTGGACCTTTCCTGGCACAAAGCCCAGTCTCTCTGCCCAAGGCAGAAGAGGACGAGACTAGTCATCCTCCAGCACTTGGAGTGCCTTAACCACCAAAGCTCTTTGCTGGGGTCTCCTGAGGAAAAATCCTACCCAATACCTGAAAAAACAATTCAGGACTTATTGAAACAAATACAACTATATAAAAAATTTGGGGTTTTGATCAAATCAGTATTTCTGGCTGCCAAAATAATCTGCTAAATATCCCAGTAGCTACACTTAAATGGACGGTATTTCTGTATTAAAACTCCAAATAAAACCATAGCATACAGTACAAATACTTTAGTACAGTTCAGCTTGTTATAATTAAAATGATGAACTCTATTACTGTGAATCCGTGCTTTGAGGAAGAAGTTCAGGTTGGAATGCAATTTTTAACACACAGGAGAGAGCAAAGACTCTTGATTTAAATCTCTAGAAAGATAAAAGTAAAACAATAAACAAYGAAACTGAGATGCAATCATTTGCCCTTCCATAAAATGGGTAAGTAAAACATACCAGTGACAGGTTTTAAAAACATGGACGTAGTCAGCTGAGACATGTTCAAATATTCTATAAAATCAAAATATCTACTAACTTGAGACTGTAAAAATACTACTGTTACTTAACAGAAAATATCATATAATAYAGCAGTACTGTCAGAGAAGCATAACTAAGAGACCGAGTAAGTGTATGACTATAGGCTTCTTTGGTACTGTATGTGTTTAATTTTGAATTTAAATATACTGGCATGAATCAGAATGAATTTGAAAAGTTTCTTAATGATAAATGTCACCGGAAATGATGACAAAATCAGTCCATTTTTATTAAACACCTTTTTTAAAATGAAACTAACATAAATAATTAAACATTATCAAAATATTTATAGCATTAGCATAAAATATTATCAAAATATTTAAAGTTTAAGAAACTCATGGGAGTATTTACAGCATTTTGGCTCATAATGGCAAGTACAGGAAAGGCATCATTCACGTTACACTGTATGAGATACTATGAAAGGCATATTCTCGGGCCCTGACAGTTGTAAAATGTCTTTTTAGTTTCYAGCACTTTGAATGTTTATTTTTCTTTCCAAGAAATTAGAACAAGCTAAAACTTATGGTTTGATTTGGTTATTACGAAGTACATTCAKAGCTGTTACACTATTGTTCTAAAGGGATAAATTATAAGAATGATCCTTTTTTATTAAGGATAAACTATCAGTTTGATAAAGATGAAGTTTAGGAGAAAAAGAAGATATTCTTTGTATTAAAGCATTGAAGAAATTAAACTATGAAATCAGAATAAAATTCTAACATATTAGCAGTTGGAACTTGTTTCTTTAATTAATTTTGTTGTATTTCTAAAGCTGAAGAAGTCCTACAATAATGGATAACTACTTTGTAAATTATCGGCATAAACAGTGATGACCAGAAAGTAAATATAAGCGTAGSGACTAGCTCTTAAGCACATGAGATGTGGAGGTATTTTGTAATCAATCCTATAAAATATATTAATATAGAGAGAACGGTGAGAACACAGTTGATACAGTACTGTAATGAGATTTTCACATTACGAAGCAAAAATCTATCATGTCATGAAAAAAATGGGGAGGAAACTTATACGTTAAATTTTTCCATTACATGTTTTGTATATGCCAGTCTCATAATATTTTAGGAATAAAGAAAAAAGAACATTTTGAGTCCAACCACAAGCATAAAATTATTTACTACTCAAAAAAAGTAGGACTCACAGGGAAAGAGATTTTATTAAGCTGTTCAGAAATGAATACAGTTAAATAGAMGATATAAAATTATTTTGACTTTTGTAAAATTTGGCACAGTCAGAAAATATAATTTCTAAAGATATTATGACTGGGTTTAGGATAACCTCCACCTCATTTCAAATGGCTAACTGAACTCATAGCTATTAAACTGTTATATCACAACATCTGCTAGAGTTTTTCCTTATGTTAAATGATAGTTACATGGACATTTGTTAGGAATCTTTATGGTTCAGCTGCCGACTACTGGTTTTGTTTCTTTWTAAAGTCACCAACTACCATACTGACCCATAAGAGCAGCGATATTAGTTTTCAGCACACAAGTCTATAAACTACAATGCTGCAATTTTAAAAAATTTGTATTTAAAAGCTTATGTTGACTTCTAAAATGCAGCAACATTTTTCTTCTTTTACTCCAACTTGCATAGGTATATTAGAAATCCTACAGCAGGCATTTCTTAATTTCTGCATTTGATAGCATTTCGTATATAGGCAATTCTACAGATTTCAYTAAACAGAGTGAAAATATTACTATTAAATATTCAATTCATGCGTCTTGTAAGTCGGGAAATACAACATTAGTTTACTTATATTTATAGCTACAAAACATTTTTAACAGACATGACTATCCCTGTGCCATGCTAAAAATGCCCCACACAACATTAAGAATTGCTTCTATTTTTTTTTAATGATTATCATTAGAAAAAATAATTAGATTATCACTAATACATATATCACTAGTACTAGAAATGCTGAGAAGTACATAACAAATAACACAGTAGTTATTCGTGAAGTGCTTTAAAAAAACTAGCAACTGAGGGCCAGCCACTGCTGAGTAAAAATAGATTACYTGATATATCTTTTTTCTTATATACCCAATAATTCCATTTATGCATTCTAATACGGTGCCTAATTTTCACTACAGTATCATATTATTGATTCTARGTTCTGCAAAATTAGCCAGTTACAATGCTATGTTTTGTTTTAGTCTACAAATAGCAGCAAGTCCATAAAGATATATAACCTTATGTTCTGTTTACAGTCTCCTCCAATCCTGCTTTATAACATCTACAAATTTAATAAGTGTACTGCTTATTCTATCATCTACATCATTAATGAAAATATTGAAAGCTACAGGAACAGCATCACGGACTGTGGGCAATGTCTAAGTAGGCAACATATCAACATTTTTTCTAAGACCAACTCTTACTTTGGCCTGTAGCYTATTAATGTGATTCTTTTTCCAAAAGTCACAAATCATAGCACACCAACATGGTTAACAGTTTTCTCACTAAGGAGGCCTTGGTTTTGTTTTTAGCCTTAAATATCTATTAAACTCTCTATTCTCTTTATATTAATTTGTTTGCTCACTTAAAGGTATACAAAACTTCCAAAAGGTAAGGTGTATTCGTGTGCCATTACTTATTTACAGTGTTTTTGTATCAACATATATATATATGTCTAAAGTACTACTTGTAAGTCCTAAGGTTCATAGTTTTTCTTTTTACTGTGGTATTGTTAGATCTAGCAGCTTGTTTGGGATGATAAAAAACACACAGCTCTGCATTTACCTTCACAGCAGCTGTTAATTCAATCTTTCCMGTTCCATAAAATCAAATAATGAGGTAGCCACAAAGTAACAATTTAGCAAGAGCATGACTTAAAGCAACAGTGAGCAGATGGCTATCTAGCAATACTAACAAAATTTGTCCTGTTTATACATTTTAAATATGCAAAATTGACAAACTCTGCATGCAGTCTGTGTACACAGAAGTCTGCAGGCATTACTGTTAGCCTCCGCTCTTGTCTATACTCCCATTTGTTTCTCCACCAACCGCTTGGTTTCCACCTTACTGGATGTGGTTTGACAACAGCCAAACTGACCTAATGACTCGCTGCCACAGTAAAGGACCATCTCATCCCTTTCCCAAGGCAAAAAGCTAATGTCTTCCTGTTAATTTACCTCACTGAACCAGCTCACAGGCAGGTAGGAGGAAGACGAGAGAGTCCCTGTTTGTACGGGGAGGGCACAAGACTCATGACCAGGCGTGGGAGCAAAGAATTAGCCCTTGCAGCTCTCACTAATCGGCTTAGCTTTACTGTCAAATCATACACTCAAATTCAGCTCCTTTACATTGTTCCACATAAAAACTTGTGCCTCATCCCCAGTGACTTAATTTTCAAAAACAGATTAAAAAAAAAACAAACAAAAAAAAAGAAAACATTGCCTTACACAAGGGATTCTCAATCTCACTGGAAATTCTAGACATAGCAACAGTCCAAGTAATAAATTATAGTAAGTAAAGACCTGAAAAACTTTACTTSATACTATACTTTACTATCTTTCCCAAAACATAATAATAATAATAATAAAAGGTAGCTGTATTATTTTGGTTAGTTTGATAAAATAATTTACAACCAAAGATAACAAAAAAATTCACAAATAGGAAGGTAAATTGAGAGCATTATAGACTAATGCTCAAATTCAGAGGGCTGCAGGGGTAACACAGAATTCACCTACTTGCTCAGCACTACACCAATCCTCTCAGGAATGACTTCCTGCTATAGTTACTTAAAACTAGCTGCTTCTGCTTTTTGAATGCAATAGACAATAAAAGAATATAAAAATTTTTGCAAGGCAAGTTAACTTCGCTATGCCAGTAGGAATACAGCTACTAAATTAAATTTGGCTTCATGTCAGATTTACCATTCAACCTACAAGACTGTCGTTCACATTTTTAGGGAATGTCACCAGTACCCATTCTCAACTGTGCCCCCATGCTGCCTAGTTCTCTGCAGGAGCAGACAGGATGATGATCCCGTTACCTCACATTTGTCTCTGCAAGGACCCAAAATGAAATAAGGAAGGGTAGAGAAAGCCAGGCCAGAACATTAAATCATATCACATTTTCAGAAAATACAAAAGTTATTTTTGTAAGGCTGTTATCATCACAGAGTAACACTCCATAGAGAAGCAAGAACCATTTCCCCTGCTAACTCCTATATATGATCAGTGAGAAGTTGTCCGAGTAGAGGCAGAAAGGTATTTAAAAAAAAATAAGTAGGCTATTTAACAGAGCAAAAATCTGTACTCATAATATCTTTCRGCCACTTCAAACACCAACCAGCTCATCATCTCATTTGAATTACTACATAGGAAAAGTACATTAAAAACAAACAAAAAGGATTAGACAGTTGAGCTGTAAACTGTATCATCTTGTAGACTTCTTTTCACCATGAAGCTATATAGGTTCCCTAATAATCAATGCCATGTTGATCCAAGATGCTACATGAAGCRTATTAGTCTTTAAATTAATGATTAGATTACAGTTATTGGGGAACACCATCCACATCTGTCATAGACTGAATCCTTCTGCAACAATGGTATTCTGAAATTTTGAAAAGAAAGGAACATTTCTGAACAACAAGAAAACCCCAAACAGACAAATAAGGTAACAAATTATAGACTGAAAGAATAAACCAARATCTCAAGATAAACAATGGCCAAAAGTGAGGACCTTTGTTGCCATTCAACTATGATGTGATCCAATGGGATTAAAATAGAAAAGGTCACCCAGCAATTAAGGTAATATTTATATAGCTTGAAATACTATAATATAATGTCAGGGGGAAGCAAACGTTTCCAATTTACTAAATTGTTTAAGCTGCTATAGCAAAAGAAACAATATGAAAAACAAGTGATCTGTGAGGCCRTCTATGTGTAAGACTTATCTCACATCAGAACAGTAACCCATRCCTGTATTATTATACACTGCTGTATAATAATACATGAGGATTCAGTCAAGAACTAAAGGTATCTATAATTTACGTTTCCAAATACAGCTATCTGGATATAAGCAAGGTGTYTAAACTGGATTCAAAGGAAATACAGTACAGTAATGTGTTTTACTAGTAGGCTATTTTACTAGTTTACTAGTGTTATTTGAGATGCTCTAAGATATCCCATCTGGATATTCCACCAGCTGCTGCTTCAGTAGAGCAGAAGTCTTTCAAAAGACCAATGGCACATTTGACACTGCATGTGGCATCATGTTCAGATAAACCATGATATCTGAAATGGCACTAATGTAGGCATTTAAACAAAATGCATAAGTCAATAGTCAGTGGATCTCAGAGAGTTATTCCAGGTGATCAGCAAGTAAGCATCTATTTTAGGGTTAGCTAAACCACTCAGCTGAGTGGCAGCTGAAGACCAGACAGGATAACTTAAAATGTYGCAAACAGCACTAGCGAAGTCAACTGAATCCTACTCAAAGTCTACTGTCAAGCCTGTCTGACAAATAAGCAATCACAGATCTTATTAAAACTGACAGAACATGATTACGGAAGTAAATAAACACTCTTGAGAAATACTGCAGACAGAAGTGTCACGCCTAAGACTGGTCATCTTCTAAGCAATGAGGAAAATGGAGAAGCTATGGCACTGACTATAGTTGTGCACTTCTGCATGTACAACAGTCTGAAAACCTGTAACAAGACAAATTTGGTAGGAAKTGGAACATACTGACACTAAGAAATATAACTCTTCTGGGGCAACAGCAAGGCTGAAATGAAAATTCCAAGAAAGGAACGTCTCAGGTTGCACTGCATCTTATTGCATACAGTGAAACAGAACAACAACAGGGAACAGATGCAGTTAATTTTCTTCCCAARCAGAAGGATTATGGTCAGGTCCTGTGTATGCTGGACAGCCAGTTGGATCAAGTAGGAACTTCAGTGTCAGGTATGCAACAGAGTTCCTAAGTGGAGAAACTGAATTGATATTCATGTTGAACCGTGTTGGAAAAAATGTTCACTATTGTCACAGAGCATCTCACTGATATCAAAGATCACTGAAGCAAAGGGAAAAACAAACAAAAAATGGACTTCAGGATATTCTTTAGAGAAAATAGTCAGTGACAACAGCAAACACTTCTTTGGGACAGCTAATTGGCATTTAGGCAGATTGAGATGTTTAACTACAAAACTCCCGATTGAAATGACAAGGGAGATAATGAGATTACCAACAACTTGGGAGATTTCAGTGCCAGCAGAAAACTAAAATAATAGAAGTCAGTATGTTGCATCAGAAATTGAGCCAGTGAAGCATTTCAACATTTTTCAACATGTTTATAACCCGCAGCCAAAAGGGGAAAGATTAGGCTGGTCCATAGAAATGGCCACTACTGTTATACAACAAAACTCATCAGAAAGATCGTTTAGCACTATTTATTGCTATCTAGAAATTAAAGGTGATGCTCAAGAAAAGAGGAAGTTTCCAACAGCTAGTATGAGCTAACCTAACTCTCATGCTGCCACAAAATTCATGTCCAGAAAAGAAATTAAACCATCCAGACAGGACATCAGTTTGGGCACAGCCATCAATTTGACCCAGACAGGATACCCTGCATTACTATGGAGAGAACAAAAGGTGAGAGACTCTCAAGAAACAGCAAAATGATTAGAGACTTGCGGAAGGCCCTCCACATCCAAAATMCATCAAGGTTTGAGGTATATCCAATAAACTGCTTTATAGATGCTTAATACAGACTTACAGATCAGTGACAGGAGGTCACAAGCACTCCACAAAACTGGCGGTAATAACCTTTTCTTTGTAGTCTTCCTATGGTCTACTATAACAGGGAGCAACCACTAATGCAAAAGACAAAAGCTAGCTGTCCAGTAACATGGATTCTTTACTACCATGATCTAACAGTCATGGTGGGGGTGGGGGGGGAAAGGAGGGAGAGAGAGAGAGAGAGAGATCTAAAACTTTCTACAGATTCTTGAAAAAATGAAAAAGGTGTCATAACTTGCTCATAAATCAAACGAAAGTCACAAATCACTCATTTTTAAGGAAATAGATCAGTAAATTCTAGTCATGTCTTTTTGGTGAAATACATGTTTTAAGGTTAGTTCCTGTCTCACTTAAAGATTCTGTGAATTAATTCGTAAGTAGATTTGATGCCAGATGAGTCAGCTCAAGAATTAAAATCCAAAATTGCAAATGGAAATTTGCATGCAGTACACATGCAAAATTCYAGGGACCCACAAAACCTGTATCTACCCAGACACTCTATGATATGCAGTCATCTCTGTACGTATTTTAAAAAATGACCTCATCTGGTTTCACAATCCTTGGAGAAGGGGGAGTAGAATAATCTTCAAGGGAAATTCTGTGCAACACTGACACAAAGAAATGAAGTTGAATTTCTACAGTCATCTTAAAACTTACCCATACAGAATATGTCAGAACGGTTCAAGGAGGTTAACTAATTAATTCAGTGGCTCCAGAAATTGTGAACAAAGAAGGTGAAGATGCAAAAAATATAGAAGGAATTGAATTCTTTACTTTCTAGGCTAGGTTACACTGAAAAGTTTATTGGCTGMTGTTGTGTACAGGGTCATCACATCACCTTACTAAAGCTGACAGGCAGGTAAACCACATTGCCTTAGGTCAAACAAAAATAAGTTACTAAGCTCTTTCATGAAATAAAATAGCTGAAAAGAAGGGAAGCTTAAGCCACTACTTTAACTATCAATCAGCAGCTTAAAAGTACCGAAGGAGATTAAGTAGGTAAATGAGAAAAACATGACTCAGGCTTGACACACCGCCACTACCGAACCGTTTCTCTGTCAAAGCTGTAATTGGTTCCTTATTGGAGACATCACTGTGTAATCAGAACTCCTTCAAAGAGTACAGTTTCTTATTCAACTACTTTTTTAAAAATTCTGTGATATATATTTCTAAAAGTAATTATTGAAACCTACTAAAATTTATGTTGTTAATTAATAACATTTCAAATAAGAATATGAGTTTTGATCAACTTTAAATTACAAATTTATTTATTCTAAATAAAACATCCCGACAGCTGTTATATTACTCTGAAGTAGGTGAAAAACATTTATCTACTAAAAGCTTAATCCCTAACTAGAGATTGCRTATTGTTAATAGATTCAGAAAATGATCTAGGTTTTCACTGGTTGCCTGTGACAAATTGCTTTCCAGATCACTTCTAGTAAGATAGCTTAATGAAGTAGTTGAAACATGTCTTTTTTCTTCTCTTAGAAAAAAGTTGCAGTTCTTAGTACTTGCTCTCCCCACCCTACAAACYTATCCCTATTATCAACAGGTACAAGAATATCAGAGAAGGATGTTTCATCRGACAAAGTGACAGGTATTATGCTTTACTTGTTTGTTAGAAGCAGATAAAATTCTATGTTTTGTGTTTCTCTTACTCTCCACTACTGTATTTGAACAAAACCAGTATTTTATAGCTAGAATTAGGAACGGCCAACTGATGACTTTTAAATCTCCCACAGCTTCCCAGAAGTTACAGCCCCCAAATGCAATTTGGGCCAAATTGCCATCTCCTGTTCATGAATCACTTTTGGAGTTCTCCTTCTCTCAGGATGTTCCCACATTGTTTCGTGACATTTGTATATAAGATGAGTATGATACATAGCTCATAAGATGAGCCACCTATTCACCAGGGGATGGAACAGGATCACTGTTCACATGTGTAGAGTACTGGGTGCATAAGGAAATCTGGAACAAGTTTAGAGAAAAAGTCTTCTTTCAATTTCAAGTATAGTTGATGAATAAAGACAAAACAATTATTGGGACTCGTTCTGGACACACGCAATTTTCTTACTGAAAAAAAGCATGAAATCTAAGTTT
The DNA here is from genome assembly GCF_003343005.1 of Rhea americana. NCBI lineage: Eukaryota > Metazoa > Chordata > Aves > Rheiformes > Rheidae > Rhea > Rhea americana. Next base: position 1,890,211 of record NW_028185273.1, read on the forward strand.
TCAAGTGGAGAAAATTAACAGCTTAGAAACACTAAGTTTGGGGGCAAAGCCATGAAACGTGGGAAAAGAGATGATACAACCCAGATCAGTAACAATGAAAAAGAAAAGTACAAAGATTGAGGAAGCGACCAAGTCATGTGTAGTAGTGATAACTTGGTGCTGCTACCACTATACTCCTGCAAACAAGATGGGAAGAGATATATGTCTGGAACAGTTAAGAGAAAGCCAAAGGGAGCAAAACTCATGGACATAACCATATGCAGCAACCAGCTATCAATACAGACTCACCAAGCATCTTGAGAATGCAAAGAATCATCACCAACAACTTAGCAAAGTACACAAGTATAGCAACATRTAATGATTCCTTGCAGCAAAACTTTGTTTTGGACAGAAATCGAGTTGTGCGAGGAAAATATTCAAATGAATTACTTATCCTCATAAGAAACTGCATACTACAGAAGATTTTGAAGAACGTGGAAGGAAAAAAAATGCTAGTGATATACATCGAGATCCTTTCAGTTGATGGAGTTAGCAAAGGCACAGAACATTGAATAAAAACTGTTGGATACATCATCAGTGTGAAGCTGAACATTACAAACTTGCTGAACATTCAGCACACACATTCCACTGTAACATAGAAACTACATAAATCTAGCAGGATGGCAAAAGGTTAATCTCTGTAGTTGAATCAGTGAGGAGGACATTAAACTAGCAAAGAATAACGGAAAGGAAGAGTGCTAATAAAGAGAGATTTGGTTCAAATTCAGCACACTGTGAGTACACAGAACCCAGCATGGCGGAAATAGGAGACTCCTTCCTCCAGCTGCTTATGTACTAATCATTAGGAGTACAAAGTAGGATAGAGAACGAGATAACAAATATGACAAAATCCTCTCTTCCATGTAGTCAATGGTTCAAAATAACTTGTTTCCCTAGATCAAAGAAAGTTATAAGCATAACTGATACATGAAAAAATATAAACTGTGAAATAAAATTTGGAATTCTTTTAAGCACTTTTAAATGAATAAAGAGTCAGAAATAWGACAGAGAACAACCTTGGGTGAAAGTGCAACCTAATTCAGTGATAATATGAAGTAATTCAAAATAAAAGAAAACAGCATCTAGAAAAAAATTAAAAAAGAAATTGAAATAAATAAAATTTCACGGAGTGCAGAAAACTGTATAGGAAACTAAAGACACCATGAAAAAATCCTAATCTATAGACTACCAGAAAAAGTTTAAGTATATGAGGAACAATAAAAACAGCAACAGCATASGCCTATGACTAGATGGAAATAAAATGGACAAATAGATAAAATCATACTCAGAGTTGTCCTTCAGAGGAATGTCTTTCTCACCACTTTGTACTTTCAGGAACCTAGAGCCATTCACCTTGCTATGATAAACTTAGTCTTTGTGAATTTCCGCTGGATTCACCCCAAACTGGAGTGAAAGAAGAGGCTTGCTTTTAAACTTCCATAGAGCTAACATTCCTGTTCATTAGTGAGTTAAGATTCTTGTTCCCTACCTTCAAAAACACAGTCAAATAAACAAAAACAGTTCAAAGAGGAAGAAGGACCCAACTTTCTAAGTCCTCCAAGAGAATATACACTATTTGGCTACATGTAGGTGTCAAATGCAGTCTATCCACCTGCCAATACAGATGTTCCTCCTTAATGATGGAAGGAGTGCTCTCTCAGCTCAAAAGCCACCCAACAGCTAGGTTGTGATGTGTCAGGAGCAGAAGTTTAGGTAGAAGCTGCAGAGCTCAGACCTGTGGAGAAGAGGTCTGCAACCCATAATAGGGGCTGATATCACACTTGAAAAGCAGACTAGGTCCTGGTACTAACTAGTGCCAGGCTAAACTGCCCTGGCTAAACTAGTTCAACTGTAGTGCTCTGTCCTGCCCTATCTTTCCAAGGATCTTCTGTAAGAGTGAAACGAAGAAAAAAATGCACAAACAGTAATAAAAAGTTGGCTGCCAAAACTGAAAAAGGGAGGAAGCTGAAAACGATCTGAGCCATTTGGTGCATTTGTTTTGATGGCCATTCTGTTCTTTTGCTTATGATTGCTATGGAGTGTCTCAGCAGAGGTAAATGGTAGAGAACAGTAGTATTTGCAGTGACATCAAAGAAAGTATTTTCTTTTTCATGCTACAGGTAAAGATTCCCAGTGAGCACAGAGTTGTCTTAAAATCTTTGAAAACATTCAAAGTACTATCACGAACAAAACACTTTGAAAGCCAGAATAGACAAGCCGTTGCTTCCAGATCTTAAAAAGCTGAATGTCTGACATAAGCTACAGCATTAAAGATCAGTTTCCACAGCTAGAGCAGTAAGAAGTCCACCCTCACGCTTACTTGTAATGAAGATGGTTGTTACATAGTATCAAGGAGCTCTCACTGCAGTGGGACTCCAAGAAAATCAGAAAAGGAAAGCTTCCTGAGGAAGACAAGTACAGTTTTATAGTCACATGAAAAAGACCACTGAAAAGGGGACCTCCAGAGACATCTGATGACCTGCCACTCACAATAATCTGTGGGAAAGGACAGTAATATAACAGCTGAAGAAAGTTGTGATGTGAATTTTTTTCCCAAGACCTGGAAAATCTGCAAGCAACTTTAGGTCCAGAATATCCTCATGAAGAAGTCCAACACCCCATAGAAATGGAATTCAGTTCTGGCATCTTCAATGGCTTTTGACTTGCTTAAGGATATGTCTAGATGATGAAAACTGGCCTGCTGAAGAAAGGTGATGAAAGGATGGTGTGGTCATTCTCCATTCTGAAGAGGTCAAATCCCATGTCAAACTGTATGGTTTCAGCTAAGATAGTTGAGAGAAGTCTTGTGGATAAACAAGGCTTTACATGTCTACTGATCCAAGACAAGCTTCTCATTCTGTTTCATGGGGGACAGTCAGCCTCAAGCGCAGTACTTCTTTTTTAACCCGGAGGCACATAGCACTAATTTCCCTGTTCTTCAAGGCTGGCAAATGGAGAAATTAGAAACCTAACCAATTTCAATACTGTCCTTTGGAACTTTTCAAGCAATGATGAGATTGTAAACATATTCTTTAAGTGTGTTCTACTATGACAAACATTTCAGTAAGCTGTCTTTTCCCAGAGACTAAGAATAGCTGGTTAAACCACACTCACTATAATACTTACCTGGTGGCTTTCACAAGGGACTTCTTCAAACAGCAACTGAAATCTGTGTTCAAACACTGATTTCAAAACAGTTTTAAAAGATGACCCCCCTCGATCATTTTAATGGGGACTAAATTGGAAGATTACAAGGATACAGAAATATACCTGTGTCACAAAACAAAACCATTTTTATGAGCCAAAAAAAGTTATTTGCCACTAAAAACRTTTTATATTTCATATTATGGGTTTATTTGGTTAAATATCAACGAATTGGTAACATAGTGGTGATATACTATACGGAAATGTATTTGATTTAACTAGAAGAAAAGATGTGCTACAATACAGGTGAGTACACTATAATCCTGGACTACATATTTAAATACTGGGAGGCATTCCAAATACTACCAGATTAAAAAAAAAAATCACAGAAAAACAACAAAAAACAGTTGTTGTTAGGGTGAAGCAGGAGGAAACTTTAACAGTTACAAGCATACATGTGACTCTGGTATTACACTACCACAGATGGTCTTTCAAAATACATTTTTAGATTAGAAGTTGTGACAAGTGATTTTTTTTCCTAAATAGTTTCCAGAAGAACGCACGACAAAACATCTTTCGGCTTTTTACCGAACTCCTGATCTTCTAATATAAACATAAGCACTATTTCAGATAACGCTGCTCATGGTTGGGCTCTGACACTGAGCAGACCCAAGCAATCTCTAAAAGCACAGCCCTCGATTTTTAGTATCTGTTAAGTACTTATTACACACAAGTTCCATTTCTCTATTCCCAGCGTCTGTCACATGCTCCCATCACCTCTACTCCCTTCCACTCTTGCACCAGACATCTGCTCCACCCCGATCAGCACTGCCAGCCTCATGCCCTCTACACCCCTCACTCATCTACAATAAACTTTAATTCCTCAAATCAATATTGAGATTCTTAACTTATTAAATCTGGCTCCTATTATAAAGAAATATTTTACCTCTCCAAATAAACTCCCTTTCATTATGCTTCTGACTTCCCGTTTTTAGAAACATGTGTGGCACCAGCTGATGAACAGCAACTAGGTGAGAAAAGAGTGGTGGCCAGATTGAAGCACCAGAGAGGGTCTCAGATACTTCTGACCTTTACGGGGGTGTAGTTGCAAGCATAACCAGCAAAGGGAGTAGCTGAGAAGTAAGAACGCACAAAAGGGTAGCAGGGACTCTAGATTTCCAATATGGACTCTGACAACAGTACCTTTATAGTAGTTTAAGAAAGCCATTCTCCTTCTCTGACTGTTTCGAAGACAGAAAAAAAATCAAGTCTTGCTCAAGAACAATTGTGAAAAATTAAGTCTGTAAGTGATTCAACAATTAGAAGTGCAAAATAATTGGTTTTGGCAAAACAAGATAGGCCTAATTCTCATTTTATAGGTCTTCTTGTTGCTGTTGCTGATACGAAATCAATATAACCAGAGGAAGAAGTGAAGCTTTAGTGGCTTATTAACAGAATTTAGGTTGTTGTTAGTTATCCTAAAAAAAAGTAGGTTTAGGTCCTTCTTCCAATGTCAATTTGACCCGTGTAAGCAAGCAAATATTTGAATAAATCTGTGCATGTGTATACACACATACATATAAATTTAGCAGTAAAACATGGCACACTTTATAAGGCCCACTTTCCAATTGCATGATACTACAATAAGATGTATTTTTGGCTGAAGGACTGGCTAGAACTGGCATGAGTTTTTCTTCTTTTCAAAGACTGACAAATCAATAGCCATGTATTTCATGCAGGTCAAAACAAACTGTCTAGATAGAGCATAACAGGTGCAGCTTTCCTAATGGTTCCAATAGTCTTGGAATCAGAAGATCTAGCTTCAGTAGGGCCTGTTGTCTAACCTTCCCAAGGTCACTTTTCATGACACTTTCCAGATGAARTATGTAATATTTGATTAATTTCTGAAGTATACACCAAAATAAACCAGGATTTCAGTAGAGCTAAATTTATATACCTGTATTGGAAAATCAGGCCCAATATTTGCTCCCAAGGAAGGACTGAGTAATAGGTGYTGGTTTAAACTTGGTCAAGTCATTAAATACCTCGGATTAAATTTTGCTGAATGTAAAATTACTAAATTATTTTACAAGCTCCTTTCACAATGCAGTATAAAAGATTATTCCAATTCATTATTATTCCAACATTACAGTTGTAGGCTAAGTAACTTAAGCTGACAAAGAGATGTATAAACACTTTGGCCTCCAAACCTCAATCCGAACTATACCTGGACTGGGAACCGAACTGAACAATATCACAGAAAAATTCTCTTAAAAAGAAAAAATCTGAATTGTCCCCTCCCCTCAGAAGCTAACTATGAACAAACAGGCAGTCTCTATCCTGTTCCCAGCAATAGGAAACTTAGCAGACACACACAAAAACAGAAATCTCTCTCTTCGGGAGTTCTCCCAGGGCAAAGCTAAGGTTCAGTGACAGGAAATCAGTTCTGGAAATCTTACACTGCTGCTGGCTCCTTAGAAAAAAAGAYTTCGTTCAGAAAGCTGTCAGCCTGGTAGTCCTTATAGGCAGTACTGTCACAACAAAACCTGTACAGAAAGAAAGTCTTGCCTATATTTAGAAAATGGTTTAAATACATTAATACTATTACACTGGTCGTAGACTCCTAACCTGGAGTTACTACACAGCTCCAGAAGACTTTATTCTTGCATAGCTTGATGTCACCAGTAATGTAAGTAAGATACAGCAATGCACGTTCATTTACACAAGCACAATGCAATTAAACCTAATTACACCAAAGGCACACTTGCACCCCACAACACTGGGGTTATTTACACATGTTCTTCACGTACGGTTCCATACGGCATTTAACACAAAGGAAAGAGCTACAATAATAATATTCCACCTACTCTTTTGCAAAATATAAACTTTTATTTTTTAGTACCATAACGCTTCCAAAAAGAACACTCCAAAGAGGGCCTTAATATCCACACATTTGTACGCCATAGGGAAACGTCAGGCAGATACACTTCAGGAAAAATTTTTTGCTTGGATATCACTGACTTCTAGGGTAGGACCCCATGACATATCAGACTGTTCAGTTTTTCTGCTTCCCCCTGCTCCCAGCCTGTGCTGGGCACCCAAGTGTCTCCAGAAGAGGTTGGCTGCAAGTTCTAGGCCTGGCTACAACCAAGATGAACTTTTTCTCCCCCCTCTCCTTTTAACCAGAGACCTAAACACCAGAAAAACACCAACCAACGTCTGGGTAACTCTCGTTTGGTCGAAACGCATTCTCTCCGGGCTTCACCCCACCTCAGAGACAGCCCTGAAGCCATGGTGCCCCTGAAGCCAGTTAACCACCGCACTGCCCCTTGGCAGGAACGGCAGAAATGCTGACATCCATTTTGGGAGCATGCGAGTATCGTCCTGCTGGCAAAGTTTAGGATCCTGGACAAAGTTTGGGTAAAGTGCAAGATAGAAAAAGCAAAAGCAATAAATAAAACACAGAAAAACGCAACCACTGAACTGCAGGGGTCCCTGTCACTAGCTGAACGGGGGGTTTCTGCAACGCATCACCACACGGCGGCCGGAGGCTCTCGGCCGCTTGCGCTCCCCGAGGCCGGGGTGCAAAGCCCGGGGGGAAGGCGGGAGGGCGGCAGGCCGAGGCGACGGAGGCAAGTTCAGGTCGCGCCCAGCGACTTGCCAGGCGCGGAGCAGGCCCGGCGCAGAGCGCCGCCGGCCGGGGACCCGCCGCGGGGCCGCCGCGGCGAGGAAACGGCCGTTCACCTGGGCCCCCGCCCGCCGCGGCGGATGGCGGAGCCGCTGCCTCCCCGCCGCCCCCTCCTCCATCCCCGCCAGCAGCTGGCGACACCCGGGCGGGCAGCGCTGTGGCGCAGAGGCGCCTTCCCGGCCTGGGGGAGCGGGAGCGCGGCGGCGAGGCGGGGGGCGCCGCGGGACGCCGACTCGGACATCATGGCCGAAGCAGCCCCCTCCCCTGCGGCGCCGCGGCTCGGCCCCCGGCCCGGGCTGCATCGCCCCTCCGCCTGCGTGCTCTAAAGCGCTGGCCCGAGCGGCGGGCTGACCCGGGGGCCCGCCGCGGCGCGGCGCGGCTCGGAGCGGCGTGTGCTGCAGCGGCTCTCCAAATCAGCGCTGGGATAAACCTCGCCGCTCTTCCCCGCTGCTGACAGGCCTGAGCCGAAGCAGCGGAGTCGCCCGGCCGAGGCTCTGCTGCGCTAACGCGCGGAGCAAGCGGGCAAATATTGCTGGAAAGTCAGCGATAAGTGGAAATAATGCAGCATCAGGCACGAGCTTTCCTGTAAGCAGGGAGGTTTGCTGTAACTCGGCTGGAGAAACTATCAGATTTCTGCCTAGTAAAAATGGAAGAGAACTCCCGATCAGCAGGCATCGACCTGATGCCTTGTCCAGTCCGCAGAAGACTTCCCTTCTCCCACCACAGCAGGGAGCTGGAGCCCGACCGACTCGCTGCGAGCAAGGCTGAAGGTGGAAGCGAAGTCTGCAAAGGAGATCTTGGTCTTGCGCTCTGGCGAGACCCGGGCTGCGCCAGGTGCCCGTCGCGTCGCCCTGCGCAGAGCGGGGGACTTCACCCCGGCAGGTCACGGGCGTTTCTGCAGCTCTGCTGCAGCCCCCGAGACATGTTCTTCTCCAGCGGTGGTATCCCACTGGCTCCGCTGCCAGTGGGGCGGGAGGCGTCGATGGGGGCCCGAACGCGAGCTGGGCCGCTGCCGGGGAAAGGCTGCGCGAGCGCTGGGGTGGGCACCCGTGGGCAGCGGGAACGTGGGGATTTCCTGCGCATTTTGCAGGGAATTAGTGTCAGGAGTTGCTGCTCTTGCCAGGCGCCTGGCCCGAGAGGGGAGCGTGGCTGGGGGTGGAGAGGGTCAGGATCTGGCGCTCGAGAGGGCTGGGAAGTGCGAGGGGTTGTTGGCAATGAGCACAAACAACCCTGCGCGGGCTGTTGTGGGGGATGCAGAGCCCCGTGGGGCTGCGGGGCAGGCACANGCCCCCGGCCGGCTCCGAGGCCGGCGTCGAGGCGCCTGGCGCGGCCGGCGGGGGGACGGAGCGCGCCTCGCTGCCCCCCTGCAGCCCCGGGGCCGCCGGGGCTCCCCGCCCCGCTCTCGGCTTCGCCGTTCGCCCAGCTTCACGGTACCGAAGAAGCCTCAGAAAATACAAGGTTTTACTCCAGCCCTGGTCACACTCATCCTCCTGGCAGCTGCCCCTCGCGAGATGAGTTGCCAGCTTCTTATTTCCTTTCAGAAATTGCCCTGCGARGTTTTGCCTCTATTTTTGTTTTCTGTTTGCTGGGACCTGACCTCTACTGCTGATTTTATGAAACTTGATGTCTGCACTAGGGACAGATGTTTCCTAGAGACAGATTAAAGAACAAGGAGCAAAACAACATGACTTAATGCAAGGAAAGAGAAATTAATGGCTCACAGTAATACAGAAAAAGTGAGTAAATAGGATTCGACTTTACTCCATTTGGTTTCACTCTGTCAGTCTCACGYGTCTCAGTCTACCTCAGAACATGTAACACTCATCCCTGAAGTTTTGCTTGCCGCCTTTGCTCTCAAAGACCACAGTTTAGAGAGAAAGGCAAAAAGTCAACTACGACTTATTCCCATCAGTAGCATGTACGTTTTTTTCCCTCCAAATAATCTACTGACTGTGGCACTCGCTACTTGGCCGCATCATTCAAACAAACGTTACGCTGAAAAGCAAAAGTTAGAAGAACTTAGTGGGCAGTAGAGACTGTGTTGAACTTGTTGCATCTTACTGTTGCAGAAACCAGAACGTAGATATTAAATCCACAAGTAAGAATTAACATTCATAACCAAAGTGTCCTGAAGAATTTGGCTTTAGAGCAGTAAAGGAAATGAAAACATTCTAATTTTTTTTAGAGTTTTTACAATTAGTATTTTAGGAAGAATTGAAAAATGCTTTATAGATGTGGGACAAGAAACAGATGAAAAATAATGATTTGCTAGATCTAAAAAACATTATTAGATGGGCTTTGTCTTTTTAAAGCTATATTAAAAAGAAAACCTTGGCATAGTTAACACCTTCAGCAGCTCTCTAGTAAAAATGCTGTTTATCGTGGATAGTGATTGAAGGCCTAAAATGTCTGAGAAATTGCCTCTAGCAAATCTAATAACAGAAGCTTAAGACAGACTATCTGATGTTAAGCTTGAAAAAGCAATCCATTTTTATATATTATACATTTCACTGGTTTTAGTAAGTTTTACTTACTGGTTAATGCACCTGGGCTTTGTATTTAGTCAAAGCACCATGRAAACATTTAAACAGTTTACATAAAAAGTATTTCTATTTTAGAGGTTTTGAAAGAGATTTACAAGGGTTGGATCCAAACCTTCTACTCCAYCTCAATTTTACTATCTTTTTGAAAGACTCGAGTAAAGAAAGTTACTGCCTTCCTCAAAAAAAAATTGAGCCAAGGCTATTGAGACAAGTGATTGCTGAGAAGTAAACATTTTGTTCCATGCAGAATTAGATAATTKGTTAGGTCAAATCATGTTTCTACAAGCTACATAAGGTGAAGAAGCAGCTAACTGCTCTGGTTGTTGGGCATTCCCCTGCAGCCACAGGAAGGGAGGTGATAACCAGGAGTACCATCTGCCCGGTCCAGTTCCGGAGGCTCAGGCTGGTCATTGGGGACCTCTTCACTCGGTGAGTGGCAGAGCGGCATGACAGGCCACAAAGGGAGGCTGTGGAGTCGCCCTCCATAGAGGCAGTCAAGACTTGGCTAGATAAATTCATGGCCAACTTGATCTGCTTTTGGACAGCTTTGTTTCGGGTGGGAAATTGGACTAGATGACCTCTAAAGTTCACTTCTGACCAATATTGCTATGATTCTACAGTAACAAAACATTTACCTTGTCACCATCTTGCAAGTCTTTGCATATGTCACCTGCAGTAGGCAGATCTAGACAGAAGAAATAAAATGCAAAGCACTTTAGTAATGTAAGATCTGGCTATATACAGAATTGAGAGATTAAAGGCTAAATGATTTCTAGGAGAAAAAAAATCTTCCTTTAAATTGGGAATAAATTAAATTGGGGAGCAGTAATTTCTGCACTAATTAAACCCTTTATACTTCAAAGCAAAAGCAGTAACCTTGAGGATAGTTGTCTGCATCATTTTAATACACAATTGTATTTTAATGATAGCTATGAGAGTTAGAACATTAAGTGTAGCAAATGTAATTTAAGACCAACATAGATATTTATTCAAGATCAGAATTAATTCAGAAGTCATATATCCTTCAATATCCATTTATGCTATTCCATGAGAATGTTTTAAAGTGATAATTTTAAAACAAAGTGGTGGATTGCTATGACAGCTGAGAACAAGAAAGAACAAAACATAGCCCGTCAGGCTTTCCACATGCTGATGGTATCGTCACCTGGAATCTGATAGCACATACTCCCAGCTGTATTTTGGTAATAAGCTTGTATATATTAGAGGAAATAAGTAATATGTCAACTACATGTAATTTCAGCTAGTAACAGGATTTTATTATGGATAGTTAAGTGATACGAAGGTTTTGTTCATACTAATAGAACTCCAATATGACATGTATAACTTGTTTGAATATACTTTGGGACATCGGCAGTACTAAGATGTGGTTGTACTTGTTTTTTTCAACTGGGGTAGCCTGACATCCTTCCCTTCTTATTCCTCCTTTGTTTAGTTTTGCTAAATCTGAGATTCCTGACCCTTTATTTCGTCTAAAAACTGAGCTCAGAAGTACATCATATATAGTACAATTCCCTATGTATTCTTCCGTTCTCTATCATGGCTAATAATGCAAATACTTTTCATAAGCCTCCTACAAGTTTTTATGTAGGTTAAGTTTCTTATGCTCTGGCTATAAAAATGTTTACTTATGGGCTGGATAGTAGCTTGATGTGCAACCTTATATTATAGCATGGAGTAAAAATACATTCAGGGAATGTCAGCATCAGATTACAAGGAAAGTTTTCCCAAATTTCTATAATAGTCGGATAAAATTCCAACAAGTCTCTAAAAATCTGCAGTCTGTGCTCTTATATGAATATTTAAGATTTTTAYAATTCTTAGTGCTGCTACTGCACAGCTAACTGCTTAGTTTAAAAATATCTAAGATTACTTGAAATATTTTAACAGTTCAGAAAACTCAAATCTTAATTATATATCCTGTGTCAAAAATGGTATATATAGCTGAAAGAAAACTGGGAATACAAAAAAGTCTATGAATAATCAACAGTCAATTTTATCCAGAAACTTACCATATAACTAGAGTTCTGTATTTAATATTATTCAGTGAAAAAAAAGCAGAGGATCAAATATTTTATAACCATTATAAATTCCATGATTGTGTTTTGCTGTTTAATAAATTTCTGCTACATGTTTGGAGCTTTACATAGATGAACAACTAAGTCAAGTTACTAGCCATTGTTAGACATTCTTTAGATATACTGTGTCTTCATTAAAGGTGTTCCCTCCCCCCACCCCTTACTGTTGAGATTTGAGATAAAGGTTAGTTAGTATATCCAATACGGACAGCTTAATATAAACCAAAAAATGCCTTGGGAAGGGGCGGCGGGGAATGCTTGTTTTGTATATAAGCATCTGCTCCACTACATTACAGTGCAATGGGTACAGAGTTTTAGTAGATGATTTATTTTCAAACAGCATACTGGATTAGTCACCCCTATTAATTGGAGAAAGACAAGCACACTAACAGAGTGCCTAATACCTATATAGATATAAGAGACAAGTATTCCATTTGTTCTATATATATATATATATATGAGTGCAGGATACTTGAAAACACTTGACCGTGTCATTACTAACTTCAGATTCAGGAAAAAAAAAATGGCACCTTCAAACTGTCTTCCAAAAGTCAAAGTATTTTACTTTTAACTGATAAAATTTATTAGAATTGAAAATGACTTTTAAAAAGCCCTCATGAAATGAGTTCCCACCTCTCAGTACGCTGGTACAACAAGCTGAAAAGGTGTACTCACTGATGTATGTAGCAACAAAGAGGAGAATAGCAGCACCACAGAAACAGGAACCTATTTTTAATCAGTACATTAGAAACAGAAAAATTGGTTGGAAAGCACCTCTGAAAATCATCTGGTCAACCACCTTCTCTGCCCCCTCAAAGTAGGACCAACCTCAAAGTTGGGTCGGATGTGGGTTGCTGAGGGCCTTGTCCACGTGAGTTTTGAGCATCTCCAAAGACAGAGATTTTGCTACCTCTCCAGGCCACCTGGTTCTGGGGTTTGATAAAAGTTTTTAGCCATGTTTTTAAAATGTACAGTAATAAATTTAGATTTTAATATTAAATTTGAAGCAATAATTAAACTAATACAATATGTTCATAATATAGCAATGGGAACTTATGTGCATTATTTACATTAGTCATAGTGGCTCAACTGACAATACTCTGAATCTTCTAATAGCTTAATATTAGTGAATGGGTCAGTTAAAATTTGTTAACAGTATTCTTCCTTCAACTAAGTACTACTGGAAAAGCAAAAGCCAGGAGCTTGGGACTATATTTGGTTAAAGCTTAAATTATTAATCAACCTAAGTCTAATCAAGCTCCTGTTTTCCCCAGTTATAGGAGCAGTAGTGTAACTACGAAAACACATTTTTCATGACAATGCGTATTATATAAATAGCTAAAACAATTTATCATCCCATGCAATGTGTAAATAAGAAGCATTAACAAAACACAACTATATATCTTACAAGTAAATACTAGACCGTTTTCTCAGTTAATAGAAACCATTTATTCTTTATACTTCAGTAGAGAATAGTGAGTGCTAAACTTCAATAATTCATAAAATACTTTTTTCATGATTATCTAAAATGCAAATTCCCTAAACCAGATGAATCACACAATCACTTTAAGAATCAAAACAGTGAAATGAATTAGAATTTGCATTTATTAGCATATATTCAACTTTCCCTTGTTTTTCCGTCACTTAAAATTTATAGTGTTACTGAGCATGTTGTGCAAGTTCTAGGTCATCTCCTTTGGCTATCATCGCTATTCTASAACACAACACAAAAGCAAATTCAGCTAAAATGTTATGTTGATTTTGTGATCACAGTTTATATCTAGCTCCCTTATCATCAGTGTGTCAAATCCAGTTCTTCACTTATTGGCCCAAATTCAGATTGTTTGCAGGTTCAAATGTATTTCCCTGTAATTATTTGCTCGCATTGCTTTCGTATGTGTGTTGGAAACAATAAGGCCTTGTCTAAATAAAAGCTTTGCTGTTTTAATTATGTTTGTGTAAATTAAAAGCTATAGCGACAAATTATAATATATAGTATATAGTAGAGGTTGTACTTAAACATTCAAAAAACTTCAYGTGGTTTGTTATCCTAGTTTATGCATACAAAACTGCATGAAAGTTAGGCCTAAAATGTCTCCTTTCAGGGTACATTTAACATTTATTTTGGGTTATAAAGATATGACTGGTCATATCTTTGCATCAGCTATTTCTGTCATCACAGATTTTCCAAATTTATTTTCTTCCTTAGGAACTAAAGAACTTTTATGTACATCATCCTGCCTTTTTACAACTAAGGAAAGTATTATAATGGGTATTTATAGCTATATAGTAATTATGCATACTAACTCTATAAACTCATGTGTGTATATACAGTTATTTAGTACACACACAAGTTCACCATTTAAATTGAATGCAGGGAACTTCTCTCATTTCCTATGTATTTTCTAGACTTAGGAAAAACTAGGTTTGAATTTTTCCTGTAAAATGAAAATTATAAAATTGGAGAAGGGGGGAGGAAGGTAACTGAGGTCAATGAGTGTTTGAAATCTCATGACTACAGGCAATGAAAACAAACTACAGTTTGATGAAGCAGCAAGAATAATACCAAACCCACAAAGCTTAAGACCATGGCACATCAGTTTTCCATTACAGGCACACCGTCCAAATGTAGAAATGGTCCACTTCTGAACTCTTGGGTTTTGTTACTTCATGAACGATACACTAGCTGTCCTCAGGAGATAAATATGGGAAAGCCAAAGGTAACTACAGACCAAAGCAGCAATAGATTCTGTGAGATTAAATTCCTATTTA